>NC_044002.1:7886497-8239398 GCF_902150065.1 Myripristis murdjan
TGGCTGGAGTGTCTCACAATTGGCTGTCAGACAAGGGAAGGAAAATCCCAGCTTTAATGGACTCACTCTTGGCAAATTAGGGGGTTTCAAAGAGCCCCGCTGAGAAAAGAATCACCTCATGCACTATCCTGTAAGGCGCAATTACATCAAAATCCATGTATGTAAAATCAGGTGTTGATGGGCTGCTCCTTTGTCGGGGTCCAGAGCCTCTTCTTTTAAAGGTGTGCTATGTAAAATTGCATTAACGTGAGGGCCGTGAAGACCCAACTGGCAAAAATTATGGTATAAGCACAAAATTTGACAGTTGAGTCTATATGGCCTGACTAACTGATAAATTACATGCTTATTCCATGTTTGTTGCCAGCTGAGTCTACAGTATATGTACTTCAATCACCCCTAAGTTTGCATGCAGTGCACCTTTAATGTGTCCTCAATTGATCCAGCTCATCCTGTGCAGGGGTGTTTTCCAGGGGTATTTAT
The DNA here is from genome assembly GCF_902150065.1 of Myripristis murdjan. Lineage (NCBI taxonomy): Eukaryota > Metazoa > Chordata > Actinopteri > Holocentriformes > Holocentridae > Myripristis > Myripristis murdjan. Next base: position 7,886,978 of record NC_044002.1, read on the forward strand.
ATCTCCCCGAATTTGTGGACTGCCTGAGGTACCTTCAGTGCCCTAAAGCAATTGCCTATCACCTTGATCGACATCAGTTTATCACCACTCTCTGCGTTTAAGTACCTTAAATGCTCCCCAAAGTCAATAGGAAGTGCTGGGGATTATTGATCACGGGACTATCAGTCAATGCAGACAGCCCTTGAGAGACTTGAAATTCCTCTTACTGGAAAACGTACCACTTTTTGAAACAGAAAGAGGGAGTGATCTTTGAGGTTTTTCAAGTCATATTATACAGTTCTCCACTGTGGCGGACACTGAATAGCCCTCTGTAACTCCATGGGTTTTAATACAAAGAGCAAATAATCCTGAAGGAGCCTGGAGTGATGCTACAGCAAGCAAAACATTGGTTTCTTGGCTAAAATCCAGCTCTCTTAAACTATGGCTTTCTGCTCCCTTCAGATTAAAGAGCAATGGATAGGTTTAACTGTGAGAAATGAGGTGGAGAAGCAAGTTGGAGAGGATACATCAGATGTTGTAGAAGAAGAAGACTGTACAGGGGTATCATAGTGTGTTATGTATGTATGTATAAATGTATGATGAGAAGATGAGTTTTAGAGATTTTTAGAAGAAGAGTTTTTAAGATCACGTTGATATCGTTAGCTCATGTTTTTAACGCACAGAATGGAGTTATGGCTCTGCAGCCATTTCTCTCAGGCTCTGCTTCTCTGAGGTCAAAAATAATCTCATTAGCTAAGTTAAACTTCAGTGGGCAGAGTCAAAGAAGTACAACTTTTTTTTCTGGCTAATATTAGATTCAAGCCCATATATTGGACTGGCACATCCAGGTGCATCCCTGCCTCTCTTATGGAGAAAACAAACAAGTTCCACAGATTGAAATATCAAATGACCTTTAAAAATGCATTATACATTGCCAGATCAGACTGCGTATTGAAAATCTTTTGTACTGTATAGCAAAAGGTCATATAATTATTTCACAACACTGTCTGCCATCAAGTGCCTCCACTACTTTAAAAAGTTCAGTTTAATCCATCTTTAAATAGTGCATGAATAAATATCTCTCTCATGACAATTGAAACACAAGTTTCAATGTTAATATAACACAAAACCAGTTACCTTGAGTACTTTTAGTATTTATTTATTTAAGTTGCAGACAAAAGTTGCATTCAAATTCAAACGGTTAAAGGGCGTTTGCACTCAGAGTAACCCAACTAATTAGGGTTACTTTGATTTTCATTTCATTTTATTGGTAACACTTTACAATAAGAGTACAACAATTAACGTTCGTTAATGCCGCAATAAACATTAAGTAACAGGTAATAAACACTTTGGGCAAAAATTGAATCGTAGGCAACTGGACTTGTATTTGTCTTAGGAAGACGTTTCGTCTCATATCCAAGGAGCTTCATCAGTTCATGCGCATCGGTCTTTCTAGTCCGCACTAGTCAGACTAGTGCGGCCCAAAGAGAACGATGACCTGGATAAATAAGAATATCCATAGACAGGTAAACATTAAGTAACAGTTAACTAACCATTAACTAATGTGTTTAAGAATCATGTACTAATGCTGTTCGTGGTATTCATTTATATGTTATTTAAGGGTTATTGTAGATATTATTAACATTAGTAAATGCCATAATAATCATTAACCAACAGTTAATTAACTATTACGGCATTAACTAACATTAACTAATGTTAATTGTTGTACTCTTATTGTAAAGTGTTACCATTTTATTTTCATCATAGAAGCTTTCAGCCTGTATGTTTAGCTGAAATGTCGAAAATAAAAGAATATTCGATCTGATTTTGAAGATTTATTGGCTAAAAGTTAGTATGCGTGTACAGTTAAAGAGTGAGAATGCCACATTTTGGCATTTTGGATATCATCTAAAATTCAGTTTTCTAATTTGTTACCACCTTATGGGATTGTTCCAAGATACTCGACCCTCAATTAGAATATTCTTAACTGCATTTGAAGGCAACATCTACTTGCTACTTGTTAGCCTGACTAACACCTGACTCTGGGGAGTGACTATCTCTCTAGAGCCCAGAAAGGCTCTTTTGATCTTGTCAGCTTACTTTGCAGATAATTAGGAGTGACATTCACTGCTGGTTGGATTATCACCAATTTTGAAATTAATATCTCATGATCATGATTGTTGCTGATAGCATAGTAAGGATGAGCGCACATTCATTTGGTTGGTATGCAAGGTGTCATGTGAATTAAGACATGAGAAACTGTCCCAACAAGCAGTGACAGCTCCTTACTGTTTGAAGTAACTTTGTGGTCATTTTTGCCTTCATCAGAACTCTAAAGAAACAGTCTCCATTCACGCCAGCTGCTTCGGAGAAGGCTGAAGTTAACTTTCTGTGTGTTGTAACGACATTCACTGGCGTTTCAGCTGACATAAAGGTCGAAATCGTCACTTTTGTTTGTACTGTTCCTTTAAGGCTGTCTGTGCGGTCTCCTGGCAGAGAGTTGGTACACTGACCCTGCTAAGCTGCCAGATTTTCCACCTACACTTTGACTCCATCCTGACTGAATCTCCAGTTAAGACTTTTGGCATAATTACCAAACCTGACACTTTGTTGCATGTGCTGTCAGTGAACTGCTTCATTTAATTTTATAGTATGGTAATACTGCTACCAGCTAATGTTGGCAGTATCACAGTGATTTGAGCACGCCAATATTCACAGCATTACCCAAATGAACTGTAAAGCCCTCTTTGGACACGATTAGCGAGGTCAGAGGAGGCCAGGAAAGTTAGTTTTCCCCATGCATATCATCAATTTCACTCCGTTACTCGGATGATAAAATACTTTACTGATGGACCATAGCAGTTGGGCTCTTCAACTGAAATGTTTACTTTTCATCAAATAGTAGCCACCAAAATGAATAAATACATAAATTAATCTCTGAAATCACACAAATGCCACCAGTTTACTTGTGCAAAAAGCAGTCTACAGTTTTAGTGATTTAGCCTCTGTGCAATTAAAAGGAAATCCATTTGTCTCTTCCAAAAGGAAACATGGAAACAAGGAGCTGTGATACATTATTAATTTGTGGTATTGAAAAAAGGAAAGGGGTAAGACAAAAAGTCACAAATTTTCTGAAGCCTGCTGCAATATCTAAACTAAAATAAAGCAAATCTAGCCGTTCTGAGCTATCTGGATTTGTTAACTATCCTAACCAAATCTTCCAACACCATAGACACCACGGGCATAAATGAAACACACAAATTTGCTTCAGTTTTTATTTTTCTTAATATTTTGACCATTCAGATTTGCCAGTTAGCTAACTTGTGTACCAAAAAGCTGTTCTCGTTTAAGTTTAACTGAGCCAAAAGATTATTTCTGCCTCCGAGAAATGTTTTTGTAACTAAACCCAAGTTTGTTCAGACAGGGCTCTCCAAACTATGGAGCCTATTGAACGCCTGCTCACCTTTGGTCTTTGCACAGTAGCCTCGATCGCAGGCCAAGAGGTCCTTCCCTGAGGATCTTTGTATCTTGGCTCAGGTGTGTGTGTGTTGAATGTTAACCAGTGGCCGGGGCTGATATTCCCAAATATTGTAAGTGCAACGCAGCTGACCCTGCATTCTCACCTCACTGAAGAAATGTAATGAAGCAAAGTCCTCGTGTGACATGTTAATGAAATTGTTCTGCATGGCGCTACTAGCATGTCAGGGAACAACAATATGACATTCTCTCATTGAATAAGTGAACCAATCTGTTATGCACCATGTGGCGAGTCCCTGACCCAAAATCCTGGGGTCTGTGGTGATATCAGGTAAATGAGCTAGAGCAGAACACTTTGTCTTAATCAGACCTTGCAAGTCAGTGACAAGCTGAGCTCACAATCCTCAGAGGACGAGCAGAACAAAAGGCAGAGGCAGCAGGAGAAACCAGCAGAGGGAAGGAGAAGCAACACAATATGCACAAATCAATAGAAAAGCAGAGGAAGCTGATTTACCTGCAAACCAGGGACCTGGCCATGCAGCTGTCATAGCAATTTGATGTGTGGGGCAATTAATTGCTCTTACAATATATGTCAGTACAAAAAAAAAAAAAAAAAAAAAAAAAAAACACCCACCTCTGTCTGTGTTCTGAATAGAGACAATTTTCATTATGCAAGAATTTATTTCAGAAAATTGATGCTGTCGCCTTTCAGTCCTTGTTTCCTCTATTTGCCCATTTGGCTTGCAGTTTCAGTTCATCACATTAACAAGGACAGGAACTGTTTTGCGTGCATCAGCATTTTAAAGTATGTTACACGAGAAACGGGTGATCTGCCTGCTGCTCTCTATCATGCTATGCTGAGCTATTAGACTTTGTATGTGGCACTACCATTAGCATGGCAAATCTAACACTTCAGCAGCATGCAACCTCCTGATGGACACAACAGGGAATCCTTACGAAAAGGCTGGGTTTGCACTCCTCCGTTCCTCTTATGATGCTCACTTTATGTTTTGCGCCTTGTGCTGAGCGTCAATACAATATACTCAACTCAACTCAACTGAACTTTATTTATAAAGCACTTTAAAACAACTGCAGCTGAGAACAAAATGCTGTACATAAAAAAACATAAAAACAGAGAAAAAACAAACACTTAAACAATGAAACAAATAAAAATAAAAACAGTTTAAAAACAACTATAGCTGAAAACAAGGTGATGTACATAAAAGCCTTAAAAACATTAAAAAAAAAACACTAAAAACAGTAAAACAAATAATAAAAAACAGTAAAAAAACGAATAAAACAAAAGCAAAGTCTCATGGTGGGTCGAAAGCCAAGGAATAAAAGTGGGTTTTAAGACTAGTTTTGAAAATGGACAGTGAGGAGGCCTGTCTAATGTGCCAAGGCAGGTCGTTCCATAATTTGGGGGCAGCAACCGAAAAGCCTCCGTCCCCTCTGAGCTTCCGCTTCGACCTCGGTGCCTCCAGGAGCAGCTGGTCAGCTGACCTGAGGCACCGAGCGGGAATGTAGGGGTGAAGCAGCTCAGAGAGGTAAGGTGGGGTGAGACCATTTAAAGATTTAAAAACAAATAAAAGGATCTTAAAATGAACTGTACAATGCAGAATAGGCGTTATGTGCTCCCTCTTACGAGCTCCAGTGAAAAGACTGGGGGAGGACTGACCGACTCCAAAATGAGGTGCATTACAGTAATCCAGCCGGGACGTGATGAAGGCATGGATTACTGTTTCAAAGTGCTGACGTGCAAGAATGGGCTTCACCTCTGCCAGCTGCCTCAAATGAAAAAATCTGGACTTAACTATTGTACCAATTTGTCGAACCAAGTTAAAATCACTGTCCATCTGAAAACCCAAGTTTAAAACTGTTGGCTTCGCATGCAGAGCCAAGGGGCCCAAGTCAACAGAGAGGGGTTCACAGCAGCTACTTGGACCAAACACCATCACTTCTGTTTTCTTTTCATTAAAATATAAAAAGTTTAGGGCCATCCAGGCTTTAATGTCATCGAGACATAACAGAAGTGGTTTAATTGAGTTTAGCTTCATTTTCTACTTCAACGGCTTCTGTATGTCCTAAAAATCGGCGCTGTAAGTCCAGTCACACCAAGTTAATCTGATGAAACTGGACAGGTCAGGTAATGGCCATGCATTCCTCTCTGATGCTAAGAAGAAATGAATTGTGGAGCTGATTCACTGACGATGAATGGGAGTCAGTGCACACAGTCTCAGGACCAAAGGTGATTTTGCCGGCAAATGGACACATTCCCTTGGTTACAGCTATCAGCAATGCAATATAACAGTCACAACATGTGAGCGCAAAAGTCCACAATGTCAGTCTCCTGTTTGTGGCCAGTGGAACATATCTGCAAATATTAAGCAAGCTGTCTAGTATTTTAGGGTGTATTTTCACGGTGAGCTCACATTTTCTCTCCATATAAAGAATGGAAACGGGGGTGGAGTGGTTTGTATCATGTGTGGGGTTAATTGCCCTGAATCCACGATCTCCTTTTGAATTTTTCCACGTCTCCAAATTTGCTCATTAGCAATTCTTTTCAATTCCTTTATAGCGTCGTAATTGAGGGTAATTAAGTGAAGTGATGGCATTAGTGGATTGGTGGACAAAGCATCAAAACCCCTGTGTGAGGATGTAGCATACATAAATATGACACTAATGGCGACACTCGAGAATAAAAAAAAAAACAACATCCTCAGCCTCTCTTCCTCCTGCAGTTTTCGGGGAGCAAAGTGTTTCTTTCGCCAGACGTTCCACAGTAACATGCTCAGTATTTGGAATATGTCCCCATGTCGTGTTATGCGGCAGTTCTGTTGATGGATAAGTGCTGCACACAAGAGCAGAGGTTGTGTATAGTCTGTCTGTCTAGACGCTCTTAAGACTTGCAGGATTTGGCACTCTGAGTTAGGGACCGTCCCGCAGGACACCAGCCCCTCATCGCAAAAATTGGGAGCCTAAGTGGCACAAAGGAAATGCGAAAGGAAAGGTTATGGTGTGTGTGTGTGTGTGTGTTACTGTTTTAATAGATGTGTGCACTTTTCCTCTCAATGGAAATATGAACAAAAATACGTAAAGCTAAAAGATTGTATTAATAATCAAATGGCGGCATTTAGAGGCAAAGTGCTGCTCTTAATGACATCCTGCCTTGCAAAGGTTGCCTATTCATACATGCTCACACAACCATTTACACTCCTAGTATGTGTCAAGGCATAACAAAATGGAAAAAAAAATCATACCGTTATTATTTTGACATATTGTGATTTCTCTATAATGGACAATTTAGTAAGAACATCATTTTATTGCATTCTAAATGTCATTTTCTATGGAGAAGAGGAAACCCACAAAAACTATTAAAGAAAGCAATTATTTTTGCTGGAGTTTGTACCAAACAAAAATGTTTCTTATGTCTAAAGAATGCAGAATAAAGTCCAGGGTCTCTCTGTGCTTCTGATAATTTTTGTCTCAGATTTTTACTGTGATTTTTACTACTCTCCTGCTTAGCCCTAGTGTATATGGTGTGTGTGTGTGTGTGTGTGTGTGTGTGTGTGTCCATGCAAACACCACCAGTGTCCTTCACTATCTCTGCAACACCATGGCTTTAAAAGAATGCAAGCAAACATTTGGCCAAAGCTGGGAATTGCTGAGAGAGATTCTTGTGTAAAATATGAGAGACATTACCAAGAAATATTTGCACTGGTTATCTTGTATTCTTTTGAGCAGACCAAGGGAAAGAAAAAATGATATATATAAGAGGTACTTTTCAGTTGCTATCTTTTTTGCTCATATTGCTATGAATAGATGCGGCCATGCATCTTTTACCTTGAGGTCTCCCTCCAGTCACCTTGCTGTTAGAATAAAGGAGAGGGAGGATAATATCTGTCTTCAATACGTGGACATTTGTTTTGTGGATTTCTTTTGGGACTAGGACTGTCCTATTGAAGGTATTCAAGGCCTTTTTAAATGCTACTTCCACCTGTGATTGCACTGAGGAGAATAGTAAGGGACACTGCCTTTGTTTCAGAGCAGAGGTCACTGTGGTCTGTAAATACCTCTCCTACAGGAGGGGCTGTGCGCTGTGATGAGTCACTGTTGTTCTGTTACAAAAATGCACGTAACAAGCAATTTGGCCTTTTGCTACTCAGAGCTGAGAAACAAATAGTCAGCTTATGTGTTTAAAATCGGCCCAAATCATGGCAGCTCTTGTTTCCATAATGGAAAGTATGCCTACGCATGCAGAGAGGGGGTGTTTAAAAGTTAAATCTGTTTGTCTCAGTCTGTCTGTCTGTTTTATTCTCGCCCTATTCCCCCCTGTCTTTAACTTTTAAATTGTCTCCTGCTCAGATAAGGCTGTGCCATTTCATGTGGGGACAACTGAAAATTACAACTACCCCAAGAACTGCAATTCAGAAAAGAGTGGGGCCCACCAGGAGCTCTGTAAGTTATGTGCCCATGGTGACAACAGCATTGTCTAATTAGCAGTTAGAGATGATTAGATTAAAAACATACTCCTACTGACAAAACTGCACAACTATCAGAGGGGGAGAGAGCCCAAAAACTCCATGTAGCAAAATTTGTCTCCTTAATAAATGTTTGTGCAAGAAGCAGCTGCAATATAGGGGCCGTGTTGGGGAAAAGTTTCTCTCTGAATTATTTAGTGACTACATCTTAAAGGAACTTTTTAGAGAAAAAACACGGTTCATATTTTCTGTCAGAGACAGACTTAGTTATAAACACTTGTGTTTGCTCCTAGTGTATCATTAAGTTACACTGCCAAATTTAGAGCAATTTCATGGGGAATGACAGACAGATAGCGTGACTCATAAACATGCAAATGCTTTTTTATGAGAAATTCTTTGTTTGTTCACATGCATGCACTGTACTCTTGCATTGTGTGGACAACAACAAGCCTGAAAATATAAACCGGCAAATGCACAGCATGTTTTGTCAAATGGCCAGTGTGCATAGCTGTGTTGAGAAAATGAGATTTCTGTTGGCACAAATCCTTTCACTCCTTTAATCAAATCTGACCGGCGACGAGCTTCATCAACCAAGGTAACCACACTTGATGGAAAAAAATGAGGTGGAGAATGAGAGCGAATGAGGAAGAGACAATTGAGGAGGAGGGGAAGGCGGTTCATATTGTTAGAGGTGCAGATTCTGCAGGCTTTTGAGGGAAAAGACTGCCAGATCAAAGATTTTCAGCCAAGCATGGGACCCTTTGTCTCTAAATAATAAGGAATTGCAATCCATTGTGCCAAGTGGAGCAAGACAGTAAGAGGGAAATTGGATATTCCTCCAAGTGCAGGCAGAAGAAACTCCAAAGAAAAGGAGAGATGTACCTTGCCATCTCTGATCTCACACGGTGAAACTTTGCATGATCAGGTATCCATGATGATCTGTACATATGAAAAAGGGTATTACCTCCAATCCAACGAATACAGATGGGATTTACTTCTGCATCATGTAGTAGTAGTTTTGAAGATCACATCCCACATGTGTTATCTACACCATGGCTCAATCTGCACAAAAGAAATAATAACTCCAAGAGGCTCCATCGTCTTCAGGAGGTGGTGGGGAAAAATATCCATATTCTTGTGGAGATTTCTGTCCCATTTATTGTGTCTTGCTTCCAGGGTAGCGTTGCTTTTTATGGCCACGCTATAGTTTAGCAATATGGACGGTCTTGATGTTATTGAAGAATGGATGCTGAGAAGTGCCGGTGCTTGGCATTGACTCTAAATCACCTGCTGTGATGAGGGTAATAAGAAACCACCAGAGGAAGGAAGAGGGATGGGAGCACCTTTTATTTTACACTAATTACGCCATAAATTTGAGTGGTAACATTAAGTATCGCCGGCCAAATCTAAAGGGAAATTATGCGGCACAATTAATTAGAAATCAGGAAGATGGTCAAACTCTCTTCATGGGTAGATTTTAATGCTGGCTATTGCATCTGCTCATTAGCTCCTGGGGTGGTTTAATAGTCAAAAGGGTTGGCAGTTCAGTCTTCTGTCCTGGATCACTGAGTGGGATTACGCAGTAGCACTGGCATTGAATAGTATTTTCTTATGCAAAAGTAGTAAAAAGTAATTGAAAGAGAAAGCTTACTGGTCTACCCCTACATCTTCAAGGCGCATTCCCTCCATGTGAAAGAAAGCATTAGAGTAATAACAAGGTGTGCGTAAGTGCTAAGCTTATTTCCTATAATCCTGAGCAGTAACTACCGTCATTGTTGTTGTTTTTTTCATATAGATGTTAGTGTTGTTAAAAGTTTGGGATGTGATTTTCTCCGTGCTGCTGAGAGTAGTGTTTTACTTGTGTGAATGACTTTGCATTTTAGCGGAATGTGCTTACATTTGTTGTCTCCGATTTCAGCTGTTGTGGCTGCTAATACACCTAGAGAACAAGGGCAGAGTGAAATAGGGCACAGAAAATAGTTCCTGTTCGTTATTCCTCTGAATTCATCTGCCTTGGATATGAAATTTTAGAAGGTAATTAGTATTACCTTCTCCCTATCCCTTCAACATGGAGGGCATACTGCACTGAGTGTGGTAGGAGTTCATCATCACTCTTTCACAGTGGATCCCCAAGTCCCCGGGTGAGGAGAGAGGAGAAGCAGAAGTGTGGAGCGCTGACTGGCTGCCAGCCAGATGCTGACTGTGGTAAAAGCCCAGTTGTACGGTGGGCAGATGGGAAGACACTGGCAATGTCTGGATGCTGCTAAAAGTTGTGTATCCTACCTCTCAAGGAGAACACTGGTGAATACAAAAATTCTATTGAAACAGCGCTACAAACAATTCATAATGATGCATAATGTCATTGGATGCCAGCAATTATTTTTTAAGATATTGCTGAAAATCAAGTGGGGCTGCAGAGCCACTTAGAAACTCCACCCGCCTCAATAAAAATCAGGGAAACCAAGATGAAGCTGTCGTTGAGTCATCAGTCATGATGAATTTCCATGGATGCTCTTCATCCACATTTCACCATGCATGCTTACATTTACACCATAGAGGGGAATGTGTGGGAATCGGTGCATTTCTGGAAACAATGTATATTGCTTCCAGCAGAATTAATGTGTGTCATTCTCTTACATGGAGAGATCGCGCCGTATTCCATCCAAAATTCAAAAGTGCACACCCTTCAATAAATGACTCAGCACTGATCCTGATTGTTACTGTTAAGACTCAGCATACAGATTCACACATAGCACTTAAACCTTTAGAATTTATTATGCAGCTCTCCTCGCAATCTTCTCGCGCCAAAATAGCAGGGCGATATCAAGTGAGAAGCAATTTTAAAAGTTGAGGTTTCATTGAAATAAAGTGCTGCTTGGCGGATGATGGTGGATACCGCACTTATATGGGCTTATCTTGTGGATGACTTTTGAGGTGATAGCATTAAAAAATAGGCTTCACAAGATGGTTAGCAATTTGTGCAGGCATTTCTCCTGCTTTACTCCACACAGAATAAAAAGTGGGTCGGGTCCGGCTTTTCAACCGCTTTTCTGCTAGGTTGCGATCCCCACCCAGCCCAATCTTCTCCAGCTTGACAGCTTTCCACAGAAACCAAAAGTGCTCCAACGCTACCATTAACACACACACACACACACACACACACAAGATCTGTGTAAAGTAAGGTGTGTTTGACCAGATGCTGGTGTGGTTACACATATAAAAGAAGAATGTCAGGTTTACAGCAGCTGCCATGGCTTGTAAGACAGCTTATGATCATGTCATGCACTGCCCTTTCCTGCAGCTGTGGGCTTAAAGGATAGGTTTGGTAATGTCAAACCCAGGCAGTATAGTCATGCATAGCACACCTCACTGCTAGCTCTGGTGATGAGAAACCTAGCAGTGCTTGCTATCCTTCAACACAATTAAATGTCACTTATTTGCACCGTCTCAAGCAACAGTCATTTCTCACAGCAGGCACTTTGACATGAAAAAGCAGAGTAAACGCAGCTGTTCCCTTCCATTAAAGTGTACCACTGTCATGGTTGTGTGTTTCTGGTGTTTTAGACTTTTTGGGTTTAGACTCAACCTTAGTTTCTCTGTGTTTTCCTTGTGTTTGGGTGTAGTTTCTTTTGCCCTGCTGTGTCACTCCCATTAGTGGTTTCACCTGTGTCTGGTTTTCTTTGCCCCTCCCAGTTCCACACCTGGGGCATATTCAACGTTACGATACTAACGTTGTGTGATGTTGTCTCATTGAATGACAAGTTTGGTGGTAATGTTTAGTAACAGAGCAACATACCTCGGAGGTAGTTTTCCTCCGTTTTGTGGGCGTGTCAGAGGTGTTATCCAATCAGCATCAGCCTTTATTTAAGCCTCTGCGATTTAAAACAATAGTGCTCCATTATGGCTTCCAAGTTGCTGTATCAGTGTAGAAAATGTTACCCATCATCTGAAGAGGTAAAAGCACATGTATCTGGTAAGTATGATGATAGATCAGACATAAATTATTGTTTTTCTTCAATGACATGGCCACTTTTATTCAACTTAAAACACATTTGTGTAGGCCTATGGTACAAATCTTGGAAACAATGTTTAACAATAAATGTTTTTTTCATTCCTGAGTCTGTGGGATTATCCCTGGTTGTCCTGATCCCTCCCAGTGTTTCCCTCAGCCTATCCTCTGCGTTCTCCCGTCTTGTGCTCCAGCCCCTTCCCCAGGTGTGTCTTGTTATCGCATTAGCTCCTTGTGTATTTAGGGCCTGTCTTCAGTTCAGGTCCTTGTCCGATCATAGGCTTTCCTGCGTGTTATGCTCCCTGAGTTCCCCGTGGTTCCTAGTGCTTCTTGTGTTCTGAGTTATGATTAAATATTTTTGTCTTCCTTTGAGCTTACCTGCTTACTCCTGCATTTGGGTCCTACCAACCTCCTCACACATAAAAAAGTCTTTCCAATGAACCAGAATGCACAACACCAGGACCCTGGCTCTGTTACTTTGCTTTCGAGATGTCCTGGGAGCTAGGAAGTGCTAGGATGTTCAAGCCTCCCAGATCGCACCACCGTTTTCACCTGACACAGTATTATTGTTGTGCCCAAGAGCTTGCTTTTTCATTGTATGTCGTTTCTCAGAGAACTGGGGTTCAGAAACCATACCTGAGCTTCCCAGTGGGAGTTCCCATTGGGAAGCATGTTTGAGAGCACTTTTCCTAATGGGACCTAGGACTTCTCCCATTTTCCAGGATGTCTTGAATGCAGCATTAGGTCCTGCTTTTTCATGCTAAAATGCCTGCTGTGAGAGGATCAAGTAGAGTTCCATGTGTCTATTTGACTTTTGGATTTATTCTGAACACGTTTTGAACAACTGCTGTTCATTAATATGTTTGAAATTACTTTTTACAAGGACCAGAGTGTATCCCAAACACTTCCACAGAGCAGCACCACATAGTTCAGAGAGTTGTAGGTAGTGTAACTTACCAGAGCCAGCAGCAGAAAACTATGCAGTGATTTGACTTGGCCAACAGTGCCACTGCTTACAAACCCATTTTCAGAAGATTAACAACAGAGCTTTTTCACAGCACTCTTTTTGAAATGAAGTAGGTAAACACAGGTGTTGCTGATGACTTTAATAAAAGTGCAGTTCCATTTAACAGTCTAACAGAGCCTCTCCAGCGACCCAGCGTGAATGATAGCAGGACCCCGGCTCTTTTAGAACGAAACCGAATGGAAACTCCATTCATGTAGCCTACGCTGTTTGTCTCTGTACGTTTTATTTGACATAACATCCTGCTGTGGAAAAGACCTTGCCCACATAAGTAAGGTGAAATCTATTTGTCTTACAGACATTGTTTAACTTGGCATAGCTCGCAGAAAATTTTGTACATAACGGCTGTTTAATGTAACTATTTGAGTGAAATGAGAAAATTGAGGGGAAAAAAAAAGAATCAGCGCTATGTAAAGACACTGCCAGCTGCCTCAACAATATTGTAAAATATTTGTGCGCTTTGATCAACTGCAGCCTCAACAGCAGGCATATCTAAGCCAAATAATCTACAGGCAGAGGAGAAAATGTGTATTTGATCATCTCCAAGCAATGACTCCAGTGTTTAGGAAAACTTGTCTAAGTACAATTAGTGAACTCAAAGACTTGTTTCTTAACTTTTGCTCGATTGTTGGCTTGTTACTGCTGGCATTGATTTGCTGGAGTTCAGTGTCAGTGTGGTTGCTGAAGTTGATGAATGGAGCCTGAGCGAGCGGGAGCAGCGCTACTTTTGGCTTGAATTTGAGTTGAGGAGAGGCCTTTTTGTTGGTGCTGTTGTTGCTCATGTTCTTTCCTCTTACCCTGCCTGTTCCTCCGTTTTCCCCCCAACTTCTTTCCCTCCTTTTTCTTACCTCTTCTCGCTCTTTCCCCTCCTATTCTTCTTCCACCTCTCTATCTCCGTTCACATGCCTTGATTGCCTCTTCTTTTATTCTCTTTTTCTTCACTTTATGGTTCGAGCAAGCCTGCCTGGCGGATCATTGCAATGCAGAGATGCAGGCCATGGGACAGCAGCAGCTCCTGCCATAATAAAAACAGAAACATTGGCTCTTAATGAGCTTGTATAGAGTGAAGAGTGGCTCTTTAAGTGGGAGGTGGAGGCCCCATATATCAATGTTGAGAATTGCTGTAAATTTATACGGGAGTTTCGTTTGCTCTGGGATCAGTGAGCGAGATAACAAGACACATAGATTTTGCAAGGCTTACTCAGCAAACTCCTCAAAGAGAAAAGCCAAGTGCAATTCTTCAGACACGCAACACAAATTGATCAAGTTGGCTTTTGATACTGCAAAACACTGGATGTTTTTAAAAACATATATTTTGAGGCTTTTCTGGGCCAGATAAGACAACACTATGCCTCAAATGTGTTTTTATCACGTTTGCATTGCTGAAAAGGAGAAAAAAAAAAGCATGCATTATTCACTGGATAACATTCTTCGTTGTGAAACCCGCTTGCTCAGATGCATTCCCGTTTCATCCTATTTCATGATTCAACTCATTTTTCTGTCTTGATCTCTGTGTGTTGCATCCAGCAATGTTGGGGAAAAAAAGACTTGCTACTGTTGGGCTGTCAAGAAATAAACTTTGCGTCTATTCAACCAGTAAACCAGCACTTTATTAGAGCCCATGTTTTATAGGTGTTACAGCTTAGTTTGCTCTGGTTGTCCTTTTTTATAACGTCGTGCTAGAGGGCTGTCTGTTGGCCCTACAGTGGTTTAGCCACTTACGCAAGGACATTGTCTGCATTTGTGGATTTGCTTTGCTCCCCGGTGTTGCGAAACAGGCGGTTTTGGCCTCACTTTTCATATTTCATGACCTTCCGCCCCCTCATCCACAAGTATATTTTTATAACAGGGTCATGAAGGGGTAACAAGGTCATCGCTGTATCTGTTTGCATGCTGTGTCTGTTTGCATGCTGCGTCACCGTGTGTGTGTGTGTGTGTGAGAGAGAGAGAGAGCGAGAGAGCGAGAGAGTGTGGTGTGTGCCTCCATAGTGGATTTGTTTGTTTGTTTGTTTGCTGTAGATGGTCCAACCTCAGATGAGCCACTCAGCTACACCCCACTTGATCAAATGCCAACTTTAACTGGTGTTTCGAAAATGATCACGCTACTGTCTACACGCTGTGCTAAATAGTAAGAAATGAATGTGACATTTGCAGCTGCCATTACTCAGTTAAAAAAAAAAAAAAAAAAGCGAAAGCATCCACATACACCGTCTATTTTCGCAGCGT
The DNA here is from genome assembly GCF_902150065.1 of Myripristis murdjan. Taxonomy (NCBI): domain Eukaryota; kingdom Metazoa; phylum Chordata; class Actinopteri; order Holocentriformes; family Holocentridae; genus Myripristis; species Myripristis murdjan. The sequence goes on from NC_044002.1 coordinate 7,902,174, forward strand.
GCATCCTTGCAAATGACGCCGCTGTGCTGCAGTGATCGTGCGCCGCTCACCCCGCACACACATTCAGTCAAATGTGCAAAGCGAGAGGGCGAGGCGGGCAAACTACTGAGTGTGAGATTGACGCATATTTACTTATGCCTCTGTTTGCGCTGCATAATTTGCCATTGCACAGACCTTCCACCCTCCATATTTTACCCTCCAGCTGACTCATTGAGCGGCATGTTATTTCACACAGCCACAATGTGTTAAATTACGCTGCCTTCCATTTGAATTCAATCCAGGGAGCCTCTTAAATAACATCACTTCAATTAGCCTGCAGTGCTCCCACCTGCATGCGAGGCTGTTATTAAAATGTCCTGAGCATGCTGGAGTCAACCGGCTTGCAAGGGAAAACCCTCTCTGGCTCAGTAAGTAATAAGTCCAATCTCCCTTTGTCTCTCTCTCTCTCTCTCTGTCTCTCTCTCTCATTCTCTCTCTCTCAGCCTACACATACAAAGTAAAACATCACAATACAAAGCACCCAAGGAACATATGCTGATCACTCCATCTCACAGCCGTAGAACAGATTCTAATGCACTCCCTCCACCACACCATGAATCTCTTCTATGGTATATTGGTTCAGCATCTTTTTGTCCAATTTCTACTTTTTGTTCTGTGAAGTGAGATGCTAGGGTGTGAAAGCGCATCTAACCATAAATTTCCATTCCGATTTCCAATTATAAACTGTTTTTCCGCACTTAATTGTCACGCTTCTTTTTTTTTTGTTTTCCTTAGGTTTTGCTTTTATTTTTGCATGCCAAAGATTTTGAGACGATAACAGAGGAGAAGCAGCGATTGTGGTGGAGCTCATGATAAGTTTGCTGAACAAAAGGAGTCGACGGTCGGTCTTATCTAATCTTAACTTGGGGAACTCTCTCGCTTTTTTTTTTTGCTGTCCACCCACTCACCGCCCCTCTCAGGTCTCATTTAACAAGTTTGAAAAGGAAATGGTCGAGATCCGGAGAGAACCATTAGCTTCTCGACAAAGCCTTTTTGCTCCGATCTGCAGTCATGCTTCACTGTATTTACACTAGACAGACCTCTCCCTCCCGTCCTGGAGCTCACACGGCAATTAGAAATGTACATCTCATTTTAGTGACAGGCCAGTCTTCCTGTGTACTGTTAGCCTCAGCTAAACATCTCTGCTGTGGCCAGTCGGTGAAACACTCCCCTTCGTGCTGCTGGGGATACTGCTCTTTTACAAGCAGCAGCACCGCAGAATGAACCTTTACGGGCAAGCCGACGAGGACCAGTGTTACATTTTAGTGGCTCAGCTGCACCTGCTTTACAAGTCCCATGATCGGTGTCTGTCATTATTTGCGGATGCTAAGTCCCAGATTGTGCGAGTCACAGTTTATTGCAGTGCATGCATCAATCCATATGATTGACTAAGGTGATGAAAAGTGAGCCTGCTGATTCTGTTTTTTTTTTTCTTTCTCTCTTCCTCTTGTTCTGTTTCTCTCTCCTAGTTTGTGGCGATAAGAATGCAGGGGGTAATTACAGGCAGGATTTACTGCTTTTTACATCAATAGCTCTGCCGGGCTGTATAAAAGCTAAACAGCAGCATGTTCTCTGCCTGATTAAAATTCCTTTGGTCCTCACTTTGCAGGCCTCTAATGCAACAGTTCCTTAGATTGCCTGTGTTGCGTTTCCTATGCAAAAAAAAAAAAAAACAGGACCACCGCTCAAGTGCATTCCAGCAAACGGCGCATTGCATAATGAAAGGCACAGATATTCCTGCAGGAAAATGAAAACATTCCATCTTATTATGGCGTCTGGTGTAAAAAAAAAAAAAAAAACATCCAGGAGTGAGTAAGTGTCTTCTCTGACAGCTTTGCAATCCTGCTACCCAGGTTCATGGTATAGTATTTTAACTTTATTACATCCTGTATTACTGTAGTTGCAGCAGTAGTGGTGGTAGTAGCACTTTTATTAAACCCATCCCACCCTGCCAATTAAATGTCTGTGCTATGCCTACATTAGATGTATGTGTACTAAGCAGAGAGGCAGATCTGGCATGATCATTCCACAGTATACGCACATCTGTAGACACTGTGGGAAGAATTTTATTGTGTTTGCCTTGTGCGGGGATAGCAACCTGTCCAGGGTGCTCCTCAGTGCATGCTGGGATAGGCTCCAGCCCCCGTGACCCAGACGAGAAATAAGCAGGTATGGAAGATGGATGAACGGAGGGGGCCGATGCATGCACGGATGGATAAACCTTTTACTGATCCAGCTTCTGTGTTCAATCAATACATTAAGAGGTAGATGGTCTGTGTTGTTCAGGATACTGTGGACATGGGTGCAGTAGGTAGATCTGGCTTTGCTATTGTGCATTACATTTTATGATTCAAGATTGCATTACAAAGTGGACTGGCCTTCGTTCCCATCTTGTCATCTACTGAGTTGGCTTCCTCTCCGGTAAATGCCAGCATCACTAAAAACGCCAACAGAAAAGCTGAAAATTACACAAGGAAAATTCAAATATTGTATCTTGTTAAAAAACGCAACACTGATTTTATGTATTTTTGTTCATTAATGTATGTATGCACAGCCTCACATGTGACATTTTAGTAATAGCTGGTTGACCACTCGCCACTGAGCTGGGACCACTGCCTGATCTGCATTTCTCACCCTCTCCAGCGGAAGCATCCTATGGGTCATCAGCCTTTTCATACGTGCCGCTGTAAATGCATTAACGCTGTTCCAAACCATTAAACGGATTTTCACACAGCACAGAACAAAGACAGAGTACACACTGTAAGACATGATTCAATTACTCGGAGACATTCCGCGCTGGGTGGGTATTGTCATATGAGGCTGCAGTCTCCCTGCGGGTCACTGTCTGTCATAGGGGTAGATAATATCACATTAATGCATTTTAGCATTTAGCGAGCAGGCTTCATTGTGCCACAGCATCTCAGCATGAAGGACAATAAAAAGGGGGGGAGAAAAAAAACTGAAGGAGCATATGTGTGCATACCAATCGGTTGTAACTGGTTCCCAGCAGCTGAACCTCACCAGCGCACACTCGGCTTCTGATGCGAGCAATAAAACAAGTGGAGTCCATTTAAGTGCTTTAACTCTCATTTACCTTCACGGAGCTCCGAGAAACACTGATCCCAGTCAACGTTTATAATTGATGTTTCCACCTACTGGTGTCTTTCTCAGAGGCCAACAGTGAGGAGGAGCCTCAGCACATTACATGATTATTTTATAGGACCAGCTTTGAGTTCTTATAATAAATGCTGTGAGATAACACTTTGGCTTTTAATTTACATTATTGCCCGTATTTGGGTGTGTCAGCATTAACATTAACGCTGAGGCTATGCTTGTTTTTGGAGTCCGTATAACAAGTGTAATCTTTGTCTTGTATTTTTGGAAATGGGGACGTTCGCTCCGCTACGGCACGATGGCTATAGAGAGGGGTCTGATGGGGAATCTAGCCATGTGTATTGTCCCGTTGTGACAGCTGCTATCACAGTGGCACACAGGCCCAGGCAAGCAGGCAGGCAGGCAGGCAACAGAAATATGATTAAGGTGCAGGTTTGAGTCGTTGATTAATGGTGTGTGCTTTTTACTTCATGCATGTAAAAAAGAATTGGTATTGTTCAGGCATAATGAAAACAAAAGAGCAAAAGGCATAATAATGTTGGATGGGATACATTGCTTTTGTTAAGGAAAAGAAGAGATGAAAAAAAGAAAGAAAACACCTAATTTGTTGTTCAGCGCACGACACATTTTATTGATTGTGACTTGATTGATTGGTTTAGGTAGGAAAAAAGGTGTGCAACCAAGCCGAGCACTCCTGAGGTATTGAAGGTATTGATACATGGTGTTTTAAATCACCAATCAAATCTGTGGAACAGCAGTTAGAACAGAACCATACGCAACCACCCATTATAAACATTTTATTATTAAATACAATAAAATAATACCTATTGGATTAGTCAATATGTTGTCCTTGGGGCTGTAGTCAACCAAAGAAAATCCTAGTTGATTGAAATTCGACCTACTCTTCAACCACTGGTTGGGCATTGATTGGTCAATGGGGGAAAAAAATCTGTAAGTTATCTCTAGAGTCTACATATTACTGATTTCTAGAGTACAGTGCACTGACTGCACTCTAGCCTACCTGGTGGCCTAAATGAAAAAACAAAACAAGTTGTGATGTATTAAATCATTTTAACCTTATTTTTTATATACTGACATGATGGTCAATACTTATCCCTGGGTTGCAGTGATCGTTGCCCTGGGTGAACGTTTCCTGTTTCCAGTCCTCTTGGAATCCGTCAAACTCACTGAAGTCCTTCTCAAACATGTCTCTCACCCGCTGAGCCTTGCCTATGAGGTCAACAGTCACATCATAATCTCAATTTGGGTTCGAATCTCCTAATTCACTGTTGATTTCGTTCTCAAAGTAACCCCTGTACTCGGCTACAAGTTTTTTTGCAGTCCGCAAAGGCTAAGAGACTTCAACAGGCTAAGAACATTGGGGGAAAAAAACAACAAAAAAAATGCATCCCATAATGCATTTTGCCCTCCCTATCGTGATGCATTTCATCAGTCACGCATTCTGAAAACAAATTACATCATCTAAAATGCGCTCACGACGGACAATTTGGGTCGGACAAGAGCATATCGACCAATCAATTGACCAACCAACCCGGAGACTACAGCCCCAGTTGTCCTCTATAAATATATCCTGACTTCACACAAGCTTAAAGATGTGAGTTTTACCTAGAAAAATGCATTAGCAGGTGAAAGGGAGATATAAATGTTCCAGTCTGCTTAACTATTCATGCCTTTATATCTGCATGGGCTTCATTCTAGCTCATACTGTACAGTTACATATCTCTCTACTTTCTCGCCTTCCTTTCTAAAGTTAGACCGCCCATTCCTATGACAAACACTCTGACCGTTTGTGAGTGCTGTCAAAAGTGTAAGTCAGCCCGCAGTGAGCTTCCGTTTTTCTCTTGTATATCAAAATGCTTTTGTAAGCTTTGAACTGTAGGTGTGATGTCAAGCATTCGAGCATCTCAGTCGCCTGTTATTTACAAGCCTAGAGGGGGAAAGGAGGAATTGAAAGAATTGACTCGAAGTTATTTGCCATCTGAAATGCCATCACACATTTCCGAAGTGCTATTATGGATTTGCGCAATGCTTTGCTCAAGCCGGCATCTTCTACTTTGTTGTGCCTGCCTTAAATTCAAATGTCAGTCCATAGTGCTATAATGCCCCTTGTTGATATTCCATGTCCATCAAGAAGACTATTAGTGTGAAACCCGCACGTGGTAAATGCGTGTACACGTGTATACTTCAGTGCCCTGTACAAAAAAATCGATATTGATCTTCACCTGACTGGATTTAAAAACATGATAATGTCTCGGATCACTTCTCTTGACCACTTGGTTGGCAAATTATGGAACCACAAGAATCGGAAGTGGCTCACATTGATCTGTGGAGTCTTGCCCCAAGGTTACTTGTAATCTCCCCACCAGGAGCAGCCCAATATCTGCTCAATATCGCTGGCAGCCTCAGCAATCAAATTATACAAGTGCCGCTTCAACGGGGCCGATTCTACAGCGTACTGATGTGTATAAGCTGCAGAGGGGACTGTGTCATGGTTAAAAGGGGGAACATGTCCCCCTTAAGCAGAATTCACATAATACATTCCTATTATCTAACACATATAAAACAGTATTTACAGCATGAATGCCAGAAAGCAGCTCATCTTTAGTGTCATCAAGAGACAAAACCAGCAGCTTTTCTTTTAGCAATTAATTTTAGATTGACCTTGAGGACTAATAAAATGTTTGTTTTAGCTTTTAAATCAAAATGACCCCCCATTTCATTATATTGCCAACAGCTACGAACCATAAAATGTGTCCATATCCCCATAAAAAAAAACATCCTGGGTACTGTTAAGTGTGTCCACACTCAGTGTCCCTTGCACAGTAAATGCGAGCAGCTCCAGGTATTGCTATCTTGACAACATCATCAAGAAATCCCCGGGTTCTTGTACCTCCTGATGGCAGGACTGGCTGATACTTAAAGTACAAATCTAGACAAGTGCTCTTGGTCTTTTGAGTCAATTTGTTCTTTAAATATCTGGTTAATTGAGTGTCTTGTTGCTGTTCCTTTTGTTTAGCTTCACAAGTCACAAGCCATACTGTTCCACTGGAGTTAAACTTGCCTTATGAAGCAAAAATGGACCAGTCATCTTGAACGTGTGGGGTTTGACAGTAAATGTTCATCACTGAGTGACAGCAGCATTATTTGACATGTGGCCTTATATCTTATGCAAAAATGTAAAGGCAGAATGAGTACGATTTGTGATCTTCCGTCACTGCCACCTACCTGTCCCACAGAAAACAGGCCAACAGCGTGTCGCTCTTCATCCACATCCTCTTCCTTCCTTTCCTTTTTTACATCCACAATATTCGTGGCTTTCTTTTCGGTGTTATGCTATTGATCTGGCACTGCGCGCTGTTACTGGCTGAGAGCTGCACACCCACTGCCCAAAGGTCGATGCCCAGAAGAGTCCTGAGCTCAATAGAACAAGAACATCCAGGCAGAGTGCAGAGTTTCTGCAGATACACACACCAACACACACTTCTAGTGGTTCATTAGTGATGATTAAGAGGAATTATTTTTGTATAAGCCTATACATTGATTTTTTTTTTTTTTGTTTTTTTTTTAAGAAAATAATATTCATTTTACCTTTTAACATGGTAAAATACTCTCAAAATGTCTTGAAGTTCAGTAGCTGACACAGACATGGTGCTCTAAATCTACGAACTGGCTTTAATGGATGTCAGTTTATCTGGGCCTCCATTCACTTGTATCCTCTGTCACACAGTGAAAGGACAGTTTCACTGCACACAGAGTTTCTTTTCCTCTAATCTGTGCTACAATCCACGGGAAATATCTGAGCCACTCTAGTTCAGTTGTCAGACACCAGCCTCTAGCTGTCATCTATGTTAATTCAACTGATTTATTAGACAGGCCGACATGGGATGCTGGGGACCCTCCAGAGTGTTAAACACCTCCGATTTCTCTCAACCAGCTGTTTCAAGGCGTTTGCGGTCTAGTTAAGCAAATTACCTGGATCTCAGTAGTGTTCACTAATGGGAAACAGCAATGAAATATTCATGGGAGTTAATAAAGCTAGCTCTTAATAAAGCATAATTGAATTCCCTGGCTTGTTTGTGTAAACCCCTGCAATTACTAACTTCAGGAATATATTTATGATTTACAACTCATGTTTGGATTATTCATAGAAAGGAATCATGCAGCGTGCCACCTCACTAATGTAAAATCATATTTGTAAACAGACCACTCTGTTTACTCGCCACAAATGCGAGCACGGATTTATTATGAAGCTGTCTAGAGTAGAAAAATATGGCAAATAAAGTAATCTAGAATGACACCGACGGAATTGAAGTAAAACTCTGAAAGATGCTGCTGTTTGCAGTTGACAAATAAACGCAACGCAAGAGAAATGTCAGAAATGATGATGGCAAACAAAGCATGAGGCGCGTCAAGCGCTTAGGGAAATTATGGCAAAGGCAAAGAGAGAAGAAACAAGGCGGGCATAATGAAATTGTCGGGTGCTCACATCATAGGCAATGCATGCACGCTCATTCATCTCATTCAAAGGTAAGTGGTAGTCAGTGGAGGGCCCAGTGAAGGCTAAACATGAGGAAGAAAGGGCAGCGGGGTGAGAGGAGTGAATGTGCAGTGGTCCAGCGGTCTTCTTCTTTCCCTCCATTCCCTTCCCATTTAGCTCTTCACTTCATCTTCTTCTTCGTCTTCTTCTCCTTCTTCTATCCTTACTCCTCTTTACTTCCTTTCACTTCCCTTTTATCGCTTCATTTACTTCATTTAAATCAAAAGGATCCAAAATTTGGAGATATGCTGGAATGGGTTAATTGCACAGCCCATCTGTTCTCCTTTGAATCTGAATATTTCTCATCTTTGACTGAATGCTGTGTTTTATTCCCAAACTCATACATTTTAATTATTCCCACCCTCTACTCTTGCCTAGGCACTATAGTTGAAAGTACACCATAAAGTTGCGCCGTGTGGGGCTTTGAATATTCCTCAGTTTAACTATAGGCTCTTAAAACAACAGCAGTCCAAAGGGAGCCATCACTGAGGGCCATTTATCAGTTGAGCAGGCCGTAAAACTGCTTTTATACATTAGCTGTTTCACCCTTCTTAGGTGAATCACCGCTAACACTGGATTTCTGGGCACCAGCTATCCAGCAATGGTAACATACTGCAGACTCTTGTGGAAAACAGTCTTATTTTCCCCTTACATTTATTAGAATCCCTATTTCAACTTTGTTGTTGTAGATCTTCTCATGCAGCACTGTGCATATGGTTATCTAGTCCCTGACTGCCTGCAGTAACCAGCGCCTTGTCCCATTGAAGTAGAACAGCTGTAAGCACACTTCTTTCTGCATGCCCCAAGGAATGAATTTCCAGTTGCTGGTGCTTTGGTGAAATAGAGCGTCTTGAGGCTGGAGGACACTTGATCTCATCAATGGCCTCTGAATGCAACAGTTATAAGAGCAGTGATAAAGTGAATAGCTGCGTTTCTCTCCTCGCTCGCCGGCCTCATCTTCGTTCCCCACCAATACACGAGCATTCTTGCTCTGCAAAAGCCCACGGCACTGTTTTGTTTTCTTTTAAAACTGTGTGTATGTGGAAAAGGAGAGAGGTTCAAAGGGCTTTTGAGGATGCAATCCAATTCTCTGAGCATATAGCCTTAGTTCTCTGTCTGCCCCCTCTTTTGTGCAAAAATGCTGGAAGCTTTTAGTCAGAAAGCACGGTGGTTTTCTTGTTTTTTTTGTGTCATAACGGGAGAGGTTAGATCACCCTCTCTGTCCTTTTTTTTTTATTATTATTTTGAGATCTATTATTGTGGGAGCATATTGTGTTTTTTCTAGGACTAAAACAGTGGGTTGCAGACCGGATCCCTTCCTTGGGAAATGGTTTGTCGTTAATCCTGATGTGTCTTGTCAGTCAGCATTGCTCCATGTATAGTTCCTTTAAAGAAAAAATGGACATGTGCTTTACATCAAGCCGGTAGCATTGCATGCCATGTTCTCTGAGCTAATCTGTAACTAATATGGCTTTGTTAGCTGGATTGTGGTGGTAAATCCAGGCTGAGTCACAGCTAACCTGCTTGCTATCAGCCCTTTGCTATGGGTCTGGTGTTTCATATTACATGTGGATAAACAATGGAGACCTCTTCTTTGGGAACCCTTCTGTTTTCTGACACTTGCTGACACCCCTCAAAATCTGACAGCTGTCATTTTCTCTTAACTTCCACTAGATTATATGTTGTTGGTTTAATCCCAAATCTTTGAAAAGCCATCACCAGTCCAGTTTGGAACTTGGAGGGATGATACATCTTGTTAATGATTGCCCCAAGGCCGCGATTACATGTGAAACATTTTCATGCAATTTGGCTGCATGTAACTCAGTTGTTTTTGGAGTTCCATCCAATGAAAATCATGGCCTGGGATTGCATCATCATTTGGAATGTCCCACATGGGTTTGGTGGCATAGCAACAGTAGAAGTTTATTTATAACATGCAACAAATTACATGTAAGTTGCACCGTGTATCACCAGCCTAACGGGTGCCTGCATCATTCGTTTGGGATGACTATTGAACTTGAATGGAGTAGAATAATCATTGCAGTGTTTGCCATGGTCATTTGGCTAGTGCAGGCTGAAAAGGCGATTTTGGTTAGTTGCTATGGTAACGGTGCAGGTCAGTGGGGCCATAAAATGTCTCACCTTTCTTGAGAACTGTGTTGTACTTAATATACCCCTTAAATGCTACAAACTGTCATAGCTGAGCCTAACTTTAGTGGAGAGGAAAAATGTTAAACTTTAAATGGCTGGCAGACACCAGCTGAAACAGATCAACTAAACAATCCTCAACTCCCAGCTGACAGCAAGGTGATGGAGATGGTACAAGATGCCTTTCCACTGCTTTGTTCCTTGCTGCAGAGCTTCATGCCGCATAAGTCAGTGACTCGACATAAGTCACTTTATAGTGAAGTTAGCCCAATGGCACCATGGGACCAGTACACATAAAACTGGCCGTCACTCGGACCATCCTGGAACAGTGATTTGAGAGGGACAGAGCATCCTACTTCATTCAAGGCCTGTGAAGATGACATGTTTACTATTGCCTCATTATGCCTTTTGATTTTTTCTAAATTGCCAAACACATTCTTAATATAGTTTTTTTTTTAAGTGTTGTGCAAATAAACTTATTCAAATCAATTAAGTTCAGCTGAGTATACAGTACAGGCCAAAAGTTTGGACACACCTTCTCATTCAATGCGTTTTCTTTATTTTCATGACTATTTACATTGTAGATTCTCACTGAAGGAATCAAAACTATGAATGAACACATGTGGAGTTATGTACTTAACAAAAAAAGGTGAAATAACTGAAAACATGTTTTATATTCTAGTTTCTTCAAAATAGCCACCCTTTGCTCTGATTACTGCTTTGCTCACTCTTGGCATTCTCTCGATGAGCTTCAAGAGGTAGTCACCTGAAATGGTTTTCCAACAGTCTTGAAGGAGTTCCCAGAGGTGTTTAGCACTTGTTGGCCCCTTTGCCTTCACTCTGCGGTCCAGCTCACCCCAAACCATCTGGATTGGGTTCAGGTCCGGTGACTGTGGAGGCCAGGTCATCTGCCGCAGCACTCCATCACTCTCCTTCTTGGTCAAATAGCCCTTACACAGCTTGGAGGTGTGTTTGGGGTCATTGTCCTGTTGAAAAATAAATGATGGTCCAACTAAACGCAAACCAGATGGGATGGCATGTCATTGCAGGATGTTGCTGCAGGATGCTGTGGTAGCCATGCTGGTTCAGTGTGCCTTCAATTTTGAATAAATCCCCAACAGTGTCACCAGCAAAACACCCCCACACCATCACACCTCCTCCTCCATGCTTCACAGTGGGAACCAGGCATGTGGAATCCATCCGTTCACCTTTTCTGTGTCTCACAAAGACACGGTGGTTGGAACCAAAGATCTCAAATTTGGACTCATCAGACCAAAGCACAGATTTCCACTGGTCTAATGTCCATTCCTTGTGTTTCTTGGCCCAAACAAATCCCTTCTGCTTGTTGCCTCTCCTTAGCAGTGGTTTCCTAGCAGCTATTTGACCATGAAGGCCTGATTCACGCAGTCTCCTCTTAACAGTTGTTCTAGAGATGGGTCTGCTGCTAGAACTCTGTGTGGCATTTATCTGGTCTCTGATCTGAGCTGCTGTTAACTTGCGATTTCTGAGGCTGGTGACTCGGATGAACTTGTCCTCAGAAGCAGAGGTGACTCTTGGTCTTCCTTTCCTGGGTCGGTCCTCATGTGTGCCAGTTTCGTTGTAGCGCTTAATGGTTTTTGCGACTCCACTTGGGGACACATTTAAAGTTTTTGCAATTTTCCGGACTGACTGACCTTCATTTCTTAAAGTAATGATGGCCACTCGTTTTTCTTTAGTTAGCTGATTGGTTCTTGCCATAATATGAATTTTAACAGTTGTCCAATAGGGCTGTCGGCTGTGTAGTAACCTGACTTCTGCACAACACAACTGATGGTCCCAACCCCATTGATAAAGCAAGAAATTCCACTAATTAACCCTGATAAGGCACACCTGTGAAGTGAAAGCCATTTCAGGTGACTACCTCTTGAAGCTCATCAAGAGAATGCCAAGAGTGTGCAAAGCAGTAATCGGAGCAAAGGGTAGCTATTTTGAAGAAACTAGAATATAAACCATGTTTTCAGTTATTTCACCTTTTTTTGTTAAGTACATAACTCCACATGTGTTCATTCATAGTTTTGATGCCTTCAGTGAGAATCTACAATGTAAATAGTCATGAAAATAAAGAAAACGCATTGAATGAGAAGGTGTGTCCAAACTTTTGGCCTGTACTGTATATATATATATATATATATATGTGTTATTGTAAGGTTATTGTTAACAGTAGTGGGGAGTCTAAATCGTATTGGAAGGCTCTTTGAGTATCAATGTGCTTTTCAGCGCCAAGGGGCCACTCTCACTCTATTTCTTACCATAAACGTGTTTCCTGAGATATGTAGCCATTACCTTATCTCCATTTCTCCCTCAAAACATTTTCTATCATTGTTTTCTTACTCTTGACTCTCTTTCTTTCCTTCTTCCCCATGTTCTCTTGTGTACTTTTTATCTTCGGTGCCAGTGTGGGCATCCATCATCTGAGTGTTGGTACGACGGAACAGCTCTTCACCAGGTTCACAGACCCCTGGTGTCTTCCTCGAACCAATTAGGAATGCATCTATATGTTCATCTCCAAGCACGGTGTGTACTTTCCATTGTAAATGCTGATAAAGTATTTCCCGTCCTTGCTTTTATCGCCTCCCCCCCTCGTACTGTAGCTTCAGTATCACCCTTCAGATGTGAGAAATGAGAAATCTACCTGCTTGCATAGAATGTTCTCTCACAAATCTCCAAATACAGTTTGTCTGAAAGGGAAGTTAAGTAGATATATATAATGCATTCTCTCTCACTGCTCCCATTGAGCAGCTTTGAAAAATAGAGGATTTATAATCTGTTATCAGCAAAATGAAAAGCAGCTTTGTTGTGTATGTTGGAGCCAGTGACATCACTTGAGCAAGAAAGAAGAGGAACTCTCATTTGCCACACTTCTAGATATTATTTCTAGGGATCATACAGTTTAGTTTAACTGCATAAACTGTGTGTAGCCTGATATTTAATAGGATATTAAATAATGAACATGATGTCAGCGGTGACATTAAAGGAAAATACTTCCTTTTATTTCATCCAAATGTGTCATCAGCATGAAAAATTCAAATCCCCAGAACAGGATATTAACAGAGAATTTTATTTTTTTCCCAACATTCTTTCTCTTGTTACATTATCAGTAAAATACACTATAGATGTCTTAATAAACTACTTTGCAGAAACTATCACAACTTCTCATCTATTTATATTACTTTATTTGACGCCAAGATAAGGGATCCAGACAAAATTAATGAGATAAATCTCTGAGATGTTGGGGAAAAAAAAAAAAAAAAAAAGTTTCATCAAAAAAGTGTATGATTTGTTTGGACAGCACTATCTAAGTCATAAATCAGCGAGGCCCACCATAAAAGACACAACCCTGCTCTAATACATCATCAGAGAACCAGGCAGTGTGGCGTTCCGCTCACACAGCCGTGTTAATTAAATGCTAAATAAAGCCTCCATATTATATTGAATTAGTTTATTTCGCATAGGCAATTACTGGGTAATTTAATACGTTACGTGGGGGGATACCAAAGACAGCAGGTTAAGGAATAACCCGTTACAACTTGCTTGGATAACAGTAGAAAATCAGTTTGCTCACTGTTTTTAATTGTAGAATAGAGTTTTAACCCACCTGATACAAACCTTTATCATCTTCATTAATTCATAATATAAAGAATCTAATGCCAGGCAGGATTGTGGCACAGGGACACTATTTTCGCTGGTGAAAGGATGTTCAGTGTATCATCAGTAAAATATGTCTGCTCGTTTTCTTCAATCTCAACTAGGTGGAGAAAAATGCCACCCAGTATAATGAACTGTCTCCCTGATTTACACCTGTAGATTACAACAACATTACAACGTTTTCAGTTTTAATGAGACTATCTTCAGACAGAGACTGCAGCGAAACCTTTAAATTGTTGTGTAGGCAGCTGTTTTTACAGACCTTGATCCCTCTCTTTATTATGCAACGCCATGTCTGCGATTGCTCATCCTATGTGCCGGACATCTACCCTGTCATCACCAGCAGAGCAGCACTGACTGGGGCAGATGCTGTACACACCTACTGTCTGGATAGGCCAAGCATGAAGACGGATAGACAGGGCAGCTAAAGACAAATGATATGTTGAATCGTTTAAGGAAACCTTAAAAAAAAAAAAAAAAATTAAATTTGTTTGATTCAAATTTGTGTGACTCTCCCCTGGACTCAAATTACAAACAGTGTACCCGTCTTCAGACTATAATTTAAAAAAAAAAAAAAAAAAAAAAAACAGGACACTCCCCTGTTTTCCTCCACTGTACCCCGCCCATAAATCTCCAAAGGTCCCTTAGTGGTTAGCGAGGACAACCAGGGCTCCCAGATCTAATCATTGATAATTTTTTATGGAGTTTGCATGTCATCCCTGTGTTCACATGGATTTCCTCCTACAACCAAAGAACACAGAAGTTAGTGTAACCACTGTGCATCACTTAAGATGTGTTATGTGTTTTATGTCAGTATGTGTAGGGTGAAATGCAGAGGTTCATGCCGAAGCCTGGCCTTGCCCAAGGCCCACCTGTCCTTACGCTTTTGCGCTTCCTGGTCTGAAGAAAGTAGGAGGTGGTGACAGGGAGAGTCGGACAAGAGAGTGTGTTTGCTGCCTCGTTGCGAGTGTTTGAGGTCAGGAGTAAAGAAAGGAAAGGGAGTTTTTTCCTGTCTTTATTGTCTTGAGAAGAGAATAAGTGAAGTCTCTGCGCCCAGTTGATCGCATGTTGTTTATTGTTGTTTATTGGATGGATCCCCGTTAGCTTCCAGGAAAGCGGTCGCTAATCTTCCTGGGGTCTGATATTCATGAAGGAATTGTTTGTTTGGAGCATGCCAGTCTATTCAACACATCAACTGTTTTCTATTTTCTGGCATGTGCATGTACAGATGTTCTTCAGGTTTTGATCAGGGTGTTGGAATTTTGAGTTTTGGAGTTCTGGGAATCTGTTTCTCTCTCTCTCCCTCTCCCCTTTCTGTTGCTGTAACTGGATGTTTTACTATATGTAGACCATTATAGAGATATTCGATCAAAGACATTGTGATAATTGCTTTTGTCCACATAGCCCAGCTCTACCCTGATGCATTCTGAATAATTTACTCAACTCTTTGTTCACCATTACCTCACTGGTCTCATTA
This sequence comes from Myripristis murdjan, assembly GCF_902150065.1. Classification (NCBI taxonomy): domain Eukaryota; kingdom Metazoa; phylum Chordata; class Actinopteri; order Holocentriformes; family Holocentridae; genus Myripristis; species Myripristis murdjan. The sequence goes on from NC_044002.1 coordinate 7,917,194, forward strand.
AATTGAAATGATTTCTGTACATGTAGTAGGTGTGTAATATCTAATGCAGAGGCGTGCATGTGCACATACCCCTTTGAGGATGTGCACTAAATTGAGCTACTCAATCTGCTGTTCAGATGGCTCATACACACTTGAGATCTTCCTCCACTCCAACCTTGAGGAACATTCTCAATCAAAAAGACCTTAGAGCTCTCGATGGGAATGTCCTTTGTATGGGTGTGAAATCCCAGAGGCAGGATGGGAAAAGTCGGAGAGGGCTGGCACAATGTACAGCCATAGTAAATCCTGGCTTGCGGAAAAAGGTATTACACAACATCTGATTCCCTCCATATGCCTTTTCCCTCGCTGATGTGTGTCACTGGGTCGCTCTGTTGCTGTTTCCAAGGGGAGAGAAGAAGAGTCTGACACAGAACAGTGTGTGGCGCCGACTTGAGAGTGAGGGAGCGGTGGCATGCCTGACACTTCCACTTAATTAGCAGCCATGTTCCCCAACTGCTTAGATAACTGGAGCCGGCGTCAAAAAACTTTACCATTACCTTCTTTACCATTAACTGTGATGTTAGCAGTACTTCCCTCACTGCTCCACCTCTTGTATGTGTTTGTGTTTGAGTATGACGTTTTTTTTTTTTTTCCTGCTTTTCTGCTTTGATTTTGAGTTAGTGGAGCGGAAGAAGGTTTTCCTTGAAACATCTGAAGTCCCCCCTCAGGGAAGCGAGCAGGTAGACTTGCTCTCTCCGCTGTGTTTGGCACAGTTTCCCACATCATTCATTGCACAACCCCCCACAAATAAGGCTGTAACCAAAGAACAATGCTCTGCCTACTGCCACTGTACTGTCCCCAGTGTAGCATTCAAGCACATTATGAGACTTTTGATCATAAGACTTGATTAGATTGTTTAAAAATTGCCATCAAGCCCACTTTGCATGTTAAATGTTCGCAAGAGGCAACTGCTTTTAAAAATCCTAATTTGAATGCCTAGACCTCCTGTAAATTTTGTCAGTAAACTACACAGCATGGGCAGGAGGGACTGAATCTTAGGTGGGTCTCGTTTGAGCTCCAGTTTTCAACCAAAGTCTAGTTAGTTAGTTTGTTAGTTGGTTGTTCAGCATTACTAAAAATTGAAGTCTGCTGTGGATGGCCAGGGCAAGAGGCCTATACCTGCTACCAGTGTTTTTTAACACCATCAGGATACAAAGTCATCTTCCACTGGTAATTACCTGTACAGGACAATAATGTTATCAGTTAATGACAGATGCAATTTATTTATTAAATTGTTTAACTGCCCTCATGTAAACAAAAGTTATCATGCCACTGTGCTATATGAGAGTGACCGACCGATTTGTGGTAAACCATCAAGCCTATAAGGCCGATAAAAACATTACAATAAATCAAATATTAATCCAGGGTCCTTTGTAGCCAACATATAGCATGAAATGTTGTCTCTGGTGACAGCCGCTATTTCAGCAGTGAGACTTAAGATTTTTTCGTTTGAACTGTATGTTCTCTTTGGTTAGGGTGCAGATCTGGTTACGACTGATCTCCAAGCTGTGTTTTAACCCCTGAAATTCTTTGTGTAACAGTTCAAAGAGGGGAAATCCTTGCATCCAGCGCAGACGGTTCATGGTGTATAGATACAAGTGTGTCACTAACCTCTGGGAAGCAGGCAGAAGTTTCTGTGTGGGTGGGTGGGTGAGTCTGTGAATAAGCCGGGTGAACGAGGGCATTTGGCAGAAGGTGTAGAGCTTGTTGTTGATCCCTGAGAAGAATTATGTCCTCAGCTTTTTTGTTGTTGAATCACACACCAGGTGTTGTGAGATCAGGAATGGCAGCGTTATCACCGATCCAATGATGTGAAGTATTGGAATCGTTTGCAAAACTTATGGCCGTGGTAGCATGGAGACAATAGGTCTTATCAGTGCAGCTCAAAAGCTACAGCTACAGAGAGAAATCCTTCACAGTAACTAAGCAATGGCTTGAATTGAAAAACTAACACAGTAAGTTACTCACTACTACAAAAAAGTAATCTGAGTACTCTAAGATGTTACTTTGCAACACATTGGCCCCAACACTGATGTACAGACATAGAAATGGATGGGGTCAGCCCTGCAGTTCTTCTATGATTTCTGTGCTCACTCGCTGTTGTTTAGGGCGAGTTTATAATTCACTTTTAAGTTTTGATTCATCACTTCTTGCGGGTGGAGACGTGACCATAGCTGACACCAGAATTTCATTTGCACAAATACAGTGGATCTACAGGGTCTCAGTTGCAGGGAGTGGGAGGCTCCTCTCCTTTTGCTGCCCCGCTTTGTGATTCAGGCTGATAAGACGGGTGTATTTTTACATCAAAATCTTTCCTGCAGTGGCACCACTTTAAGTCTCATCAGGATCCAGTCCCATCTATTACACAGAGGTGATTAGTTTATGCATTTGCAGCTAATTTATTTGCCAACCACTAGGGCATACGATACTGTGTTTCACATTGCTATTATGTTTTACTTGCTTACAATCCAGCTGGAAAATATGCATGGAATTCACCTTATAATGTATGATAATATAATTGGAGGATCTGTTTCTTCATTGTGCACTGTGGTTCAGAGAGTCTAAACACTGGGTCTTTCTTTTTCTATTTGCATGATACAATACGTAAACCACTCCTGCAGAAAATCTTGTCATGTTTTTGTTTGGGTATGATATATAGAGCACTAGAGATAAGTGTGTTTCTTCCATTTTCTCCCCAGCATCTAAACCAGTCAGTGTGTGATAAATGAGATGGGCAAAGGCAGGGAAAGCGACATAGTTGCTGGTTGGCTAATGTTTAGACAGATACTGGAGCTGCTTCTCAACAAACTAATTGTCTTGAATGTTTACAGTTTGGAGATCCTACTAATCTCATAATTCCATTAATCTCTGTTTGCTTTTCATTAGAAACACAGGGAAATCCATCAATCTAACAACCAAATGATCAAGCCTTCTCGACTCCAGATAAGTGGCGCATTCATGTTCAAAGACAAACTGCCCAACTTTTCCCATAGACAGGAAGTTATCTTCACCCAAGTATATCAGAGCATAAAGAGATAGGAGAGAAACTCATTAAATGATTATGTGTGAGTTGTTTGGCAACACTGAATAATTCATGCTCATTTGATTGCCGTGTATGAAGGATTTATTGGAGGGGAGGTGCATCAAGGGACGAGATGCTTGTTGGGGTTGCTGAAGTTCAAATTCCAAAGGTAGAGCGCTGTTTGTGCGAAACAACAAAGCGCTATATTAAACAGCCAGTGGTATTTGAATGTTTATTGTTATCATTTGTATTACTGCTTCGCATCACTACATTTTTTTTTCCACATAGCCTAGTTCCAAAAACTCCCCCTCTCTCTATCACTTTTTCCATCCATTCCTTCTTTCTTCCACTTCAGTCACACCACTAGTGAGACCGGTCTGAAGCCGGTGCCAGAACTCATCACTTACTTCCCCTGTTCCCTATCTCTGGACCATGACTGGCGTCTCCTAGCAACAGCATTTGATACAGTTTCAATCATATCCCTGCAAAGAACAAAAGGAGAATTAGCTTTGAAACACTTAAATTAAGCTCCTCCTATTTGAAAGGTTCGTTTTCCGTTTTGAGGAGCACATCAACCACACGGACACATTTGCCGCTCACAGCAAGGCATTGGGATTCTCCATACTGTTGCTGAGAGTCCCGCTAGATTTGTCACTGTAGTGAGGCAACCAAAACAGCACACACTCTGCATGTTAATGGGAATCACCTATTGCTTTAAACGTGCATTCCCTATTTCAAGCTCTGGAAGGGTCAACTTATCAACGTATTTGTGAGGAAAAACTCACACTCCCGTCTGGAAAATTTGCTGACGGCTGCTAGTGCACAGTGTAAAGCACGGGTCACTCTCTGCTCAGTCGGTCCAGGGGCGTAGAGGCAGAAGCAGACCTGTCAAGTGGTCATCAGACATCTGGCAATTAGTGCAAGCAGTGGGAAGAGAACGCCTATTATCTTTATTTCACCAACCTGCTGGCTTAGGCCACCAGCTCCTTTCAAGACAGCCCATCAACACAGGCAGAGAAAGATACCATTTCCTCCATTAGTTCGTCAGCAGGGGTCATGTACATAAACCTGATATAGCATGTAGAAGTAGAAAGGTGCAGCTCAAAGACAAGGGAGGCCGATAGGGAAAGGCCGTTCCTGTGGTGGGACTTTAAAAAAAAAAGCAGGTCCACACGTTTATTCAAAGGCAAGGAGGCTGAACCCTGGAGCTGTGGAGGTGGGAATGCATGCAGATATGTGCTCTACCGTATGTTAAGCATTCATGGGGATGTGCTTTTTAGCTTTGCAGGATGCCTGTATTCCTGATGAGCGAAACAGAGAGGGAAAAAGCAAAGAAGAGGCAAAAAGCTCAATCTCATGTCAGTTTTTCTCCTGCCATGCTGTAAATAGCAATTCAAATTTGCTGTTATGGCCCTGCAAACTTGTTTTGTAGCGTTCGCCTGTGATATCTTTTCGGGAGACTTTTGGGGAGTGAGTCACCACTGGACTCAGGCACCGTCCCAGTTCAGATGGTTAAGTTTTACCTGCCTGCTGTTCAACTAAAAGCTGCATCAGGAACCATCTGGACTACCTTCCCTTCAGGCAGCTATGAGCAATTTCAAGCTAAGACTGCTGCAAAAAATGGAAATATGGCTCTTTCATCTCCCCAAGCTGCCTCGACTCGCATTTGCTTAGTTTTGTAAGCTGGATATTTCAATCGATCATTTGCAATGACAGCTCAAAACTGGCGTCTAAGTCGAAAAGATCTCAACACAGCCCATATTAGGGAAATAACTTATAGAAAGAGGATGTCTCTCTTGCTCCCCAGCGTACACTCTTTAAAAGAAAGAGAGCTCTCTGTCACACACACAAGCACATACACACACACAGAAAAAAAAAAAAAAAATATATATATATATATATAAAAATATATGTATAAAGTCTCGCTAAACCTTTAAGCTTTCTTTCTTTTTTCTTTTTCCTCTTTTCTTTCCTCTAATGCTTCTTTCCACTTATCTTTTTATCCACGCTCAAACTGTCTGCTGCTTTGATGTAAGTTTAGGTTCACCTTTCCGTGGGCAATTTGAACACTGTTGTTTTAGGAAGTGTGTGTGAACGCCACCAACTCACACCCTGCACTCCAGTGCCACCCGAACCAGAAACAATACAGTGCAGCAGGAGCACACTCGTCTCAGGGAAGAGACTGTGCTGTAAATAAAAACAGTGCTGTAGCTGCGTAAGCCCAATTGGTCAATAAATCCCTCCTTCATGCTCCCTGAAGTGCAAGTTATCGAATGTCTGATGGACAATGGCGCCTCTGCCCAGGAATAGATTTTCTGCCCAGTGGTGAGGGAACAACCTCAAATAAAAAAAAATACAGGGGAAACAAGAAGACGAATGAGAGTGGCACAGTCCGAGTTGAAAAATCAAGGACTGTGCGAGCTTGTTGAAATGCTTGTGACAACATCGCTCGTCCCAGATGATAACGGGCGTCCTCCTACCCCCGGTGTGTGACAGAGTGCTCGTCTCCTGTCCGCCCAAGATACCAGATGCTCTTTATTGACCTCGACTAGCAGCAGAACAGCAGAAGCAGTACTGGAGAGCGCTTACAGCTTAAAGGCCCCCATGGGGGAACGGGCCAAGTGGTGGGGGGGCTCCCAGGGAAAGACAGGGGGATGCTGGGATGCCCTGCGCTGGGCCTTGACTCCTCCAGCGGTACACAGGAGGCAGAGTCAGGCTCTCCACAGCTCACGCTCAGGCACCCCATTCATAACATCTCCCTCGCACATTGAGGCACAGGTTAATATAGGGAGGATTGACAGATTAATCTGCATGCTTGGATGGTGCGGGGGATTACATTATCTGGAACAAGCAAGGGACTTCTCATAACTCAGAGTCGGGTATACACGTGTTAAAGCCTATTCAAGGCGATAAAGCAGAGGCATTGCAAATGAGTCAAGGGTGTGATTTCAGCCAATAATGAGTAAGGTATTTCAGACATTATGTCCAAGATCTCAGCAAATTGAAGCCAATATGTCTCAAAGGTGAACGCGTTCATGAACATCTTAATGTTAGAAAAAAAAAAAAAAAAAAAAAACTGCCTGTAGTGAGGTCTGTCTCCTCCCCCAGGCTGCCTGCTAGTAGCACAAATTCACAACCTCACTAAGTATGAGCTGTTGAATCATTCATTGCTGGAGGCGATCACATAATTTTCTCCTTTACCCCAGGGTTAAGGGACAGAGAGGACCGAGAAGTGAGACAGCCAGTGGCGCTGTATGGGAATGGGGACTTTCATCATTCTAAGGGCCCATGACTGACAGGGGCCCTCAAACGATATTAGAACATAAAGTTAATCCCCTCATTTCTTTAGCCATTGATGACTATAATGACCAAATCAGTATTATCAGGGTATTTTACTTTTACAATGTAGTAATAAAACCATTGCTTTCTGCCAGTGCTCAGTTTACATGTGGGGCTTTTAGGTCCTGCTGGTGCAACCCGGCAAGATATTAAAGACAAAATCTGGATATCAAATAAGAAAAGCAAAACGAGAGGCAGAACAGGGGATGGCAGTATGTCACCCAATTTTTCCAAAGAAAAGTGGGTTATTAGTTCCTGAAGAGGAGTAATGCTGTTAAAATGTCCCAGCTAATGTTATTTTCATACTTAAAATCTTTCATAGTTAAAATGCTTGCTGGCTTAACATTGCCTTCACATAGAACAGTTGGAGTGTGTTTACATTTTGAAACTGAAACTGATCATTTAGTTTGTCTCAAGTATGAAAATGTTTAAATGTCATACTTGAATATTGATAAATAAAATGAAAGCGTTGAGACTTTAGTAAATTTCTTATAGAGGGTATCAGATAGTTCTGTATCAAATGGTAAAATCTGCACACACATTTGAAGCTGTTAATGGGTTGATTGGGTTGTGGGTGTACAATTACAGCTGTTGTACAGGTTTGGGTGTGGTGGGGCCCAAGGTGATATCTCTTCATGGGACCCAAAATCTCTGGCAGCCCCTAGAGCTGAGAATCTTTGGCCACCTAACGATCCGATTCGATTACGATTATGAGGGCAACGATGCGATTATAAATCGATTATCGATGCATCTCGATGCATCTCGATGCATATTTTTGTGATTGTCATTGAATCATTTTTTGCATCATTTTTCCGACAATTTTTTTTTTTTTTTTTTTTTTTTTTTTTTTTTTTTACTGTGGGACAACTAAAACAAGGTGTGAGAGAGCATGGCCTATACCTTTTAAAATAAGTGGGTCGGGAAGCGGGTCGGGTACATTATTTTAATGTATTATTATCAGTGCCGGCTCTGCCTATGTTGGTGCCCTAGGCGAAATTACTACCTTGCGCCCTTCCATGCTACTGCTACGGTCGGGTTGGTTGAAAACATCGGGTGAGTGCGGGTCATTTATACGTGTACCCGCGCACCACTGACATGTATGTGCGCGTGTCTGTGTGTGTGTGTGTGTGTGACAGGGAATGACAGATATTTATATTTCAAAATCACGTTGGGGGTAAAAAAGCAGAATCAATTTGTGGCGCTTGGTGTTGATTGTGTTATGTGCGCCACACATTGATCTATGTACGGGAAACACTGATTTGTAGTGAACTATGATAAAAATGAACGCTAAATAATTAATTTACTGTTATTTACTGTAATTTCGTGTTGCCAAAATATTTCAGTGTTGTGTGACATAACTTAGACACTGGCTCTTATCTCTTGTCCCTTCCTCTTCATAAAATCCGAAAGTTTCCAAACACTCGCTTTTAATGCAGAGGGTGCCGCTTTGATGTTTCTTTCAGCTTGTTCATCCGTCTTCACGTGATTGTTTTCTGTTGTGTGCATCCTGTAATTGCCCGGCCGGACGCTGCTCTCTCACATTTAGGTTCCGCGTTTTTTTTCCGCAGTGTAACTGCCCAGCTAGTCGCTGCTCATATACTTCAGTTCCGCGTTTTTTAATCATTTTAAAAGCATTGATTATTGACATTAATGCATCGATGCTGGCTCGCCCACATCCGCATCGCGATGCATCTAAAAATCGATTTTTTTCTCCCACCTCTAGCAGCCCCCCTGGAGACAGTCCCTGATCCCATCCTCACTGGAAAGGTAGAAATTGCTGGTCTTTTAGCCGGCAGCCGGTGGTTCTTCGGCTCCTCACAGCTCAATATGAGGCTCATATGTATTATAGGATGTCCTTGATATAGTGGTTTCAGGCAATGTCGCCATGGAGATAAATGAAAATCGGGCCTTTGCCTGCATGGGTGCCTCTCACCCAAGTGTTTGTTGGTGAGAGGGAAGAAATGAGCTCTTTGAAAAGTTGTTTTCATCTTGTTCGTGTTTTTTTGTTTTTTTTTTTTTTCCTTTTTCAAGGGAGGAGGGTGACATGCATGAGTCGGAACACAGGTGCTGAATTGCAGATAACAATCTAGACACGATTGCATGTGCAGATACACCCTCACACAGTTTATATGCACAATAGTGAGCTATCTTGCATTTGCAGAGAATACCTTGGAGAGTGATGTGCAGTGTGCAACTTATAATGACTATTATGTACACACAAATCATGACAATGCATTTTTTTGCCAATTGCAGAGGGCCTATTAATTAAAAATAATAATGTAATGTAAAAATAATAACAGTCTAATAAACTGCAGGCCTTTCTCCATCAAGCAATCATCCTCTGCCCGTGCAGGTTACTAACTTATATGGCAACATGAATTGTGAATTAGGAGCAGGTGATTTCACTTGTTAGCCTGCAGCATATTGTGTCAGTGTGCTTCATCTATATTCTTCATTCTCTCCAACTCACACTGGGGAAAAAATTCCACGAGCCTACTCGATCAAACTCAATCATGCCATGTAATTGATGGGACAAATGTATTAATATGTCTGAAATTGCTTTGGCGCAAAAGAAATTATCATTAACGTGTGATGAACAGTCCAACCACTGCCTTGTTGTTTCAGTGCGCAGTGTGCAGTCACCCCTCTTGTTCGCCAGGCTAGTGAACACAAACTCTGAGCTCATCTTCCTTGGCAGTGCTTTGTGCTGATTATGGTATAGCGCCACAGTGGATTGTGCAGGTATTGCAGTCAAATTCGAAAACAACATAACAGTGGCTATTACTATGAACACAAAAAATGTTTAATCGTGCCAGTACCAAAAGGCGGCCGATTCTGAGTTCTCTACTGAGGAAAAACACTTCATGTTGACAATAAGAGGTGTTGAGGGGCATTGGGGGAACGAGGCCCCTCTGGATGACAAGCCACACTTCACACCATTTTATTGTTTGCCAACTGCCATTAGACATCAAGAACAGGAAAGGTAATCAGCCAAAGCTCACAGCATGTAGTCCTGGTAAAAGGGTCACACGGCGGTGAAATTGTCCTCCCGTCTTTCTCAATCCCGAAATACTTCTTCCTATTTTGCGACTATTGCCCTATAACAAGTCCTGACCCATCCTGATCCCAACCTGATTCATGCTTGTATCATGTTTACAGTTACAGGACATCTGCCCAAACAAGTTTCAGGTCTATGTGAGGGAGATGAAGCCAAGGAAAGCAAGGAGAGAGAGAGACAGCTGTCTGATTACAACATACACAAAACTTAGTACATTGCTTCACCAATATATTTCTTTTTTATTTTGTAACTTTCACTGGGCAGTTTAGTAGACTGGCTATTGCCATGCCTAGAGTTTATGAAGCAGGGAGACCGGGTATGGTTGTAACATGGAGAGAGTTGTAACACCACCAAATTAGGAGCCATATGATCATTTTAGTGTTTACCCACTGCCTCCCCGATCCCACATGGTGCTTTTCAAGGCTGGAAACTGGCACACCCAGATGCTACAGAGGGAAAAAAATGGATATTGAGATAAGAAAGTAAGTTTTTCAACCAAGGCTGTATTTTGTTAAGTACTTATATCATTACAAATAAAATTATATTACTTAGGTCAAATTATAGCTTTTCGAGCAAAATGTGGTGCACTTTTCCCCTGCTAATTTCAAACCACTATTCCAATACAGCCAGCAAAACAATGGCTGACAACTAAAAACACTTTCTTGCTTTCAATATTTTACACAACGCCTAGGCAGTGGAGAAGAGAGACTGATAGAGGTGTGCCAGCCGATGTTTTTCAAAAAAGCATCTGATGAGGTCACAAAGAAGGCCAAGTCAGTCAGATCAGCTGTGAAGGCACATGGCATCTGCCGCGTAACGCTGAGCGGATCACCGCAAATCACAGCAGACGCTGAGACACCAAGGGTCCAGTTATCCTCCCAGTGTAGGTTACCGGAGCAGCAACAAAGTTTTCTCTGAGGTGCAGGAAGAAGTGTTGCCTGACTATTTGACTCAGGCAACAGACCTGTATAATGGACTGACTCCGTGTGAGGTGAGCATATGACAGGTTAACCACTGGAGACCTGAGTAGAATTGAATACTAGTATAGATGCCAGACAAATTGAAAAACATTTTGTGTTTATGCACTCAGGTTTTCTATTCCACTTTCTTTTAGGTCAGAAGGTTTGCATATCACCCGGTAATATAAAACATAATAAATAAAACACCCACAGACATGGGATGAGGAGCTGATGGCAGGGCCTGACTGGTTTATTTTCTCATGAAGCAGAACCCCAACCTGTCAATGCGAGGAGTCCAGAAGCATCCCGCCTGACACGGGCCACAAGTTTTAACAGAACAAATGTGGAATGTTTCTTTAGCAGCCTTGGACAGCTTGAGAGATACAACTCTGACGGGAGCGACATATGGAATATAGAGGAAACTGGTGTGACAGCGCTCCAGTCATCAGACCGTGATGTTTCACTTGCAACAAAACCGGCTACTTCCCGGGTAGTCAGGTAGGCTGTAACACAGGAACACCGTGTATTTGACATCAGCTCACAAGGTCTGTGATATTGTTGCAGATGTTTGAACTGATGCCATTTGTAGTAAACAAATGTGTGTACTTTGTGTAAAAGTTTAAAAACTCCAGTGCAAAAATTCAGTGAGGTACAGGTGCTGGAGTTACAACCATCAGCCAACTCCACTAAAGTGTTGCAAGCATACCCGGTCGCCCCCCCACAGCTTACTGTAATGGATCAGGAGGCAGTGATTACATTAAAACTGACTGTAGCTAGATGATTACATTGATTACATTTTGCGCTCTGCCACCCCCTCCCAAGGCTTTATTTTTCCCTCTAGCCTCGATCCCAACATCACAATGGAGCAGCCCTCCAAACCTGCAGATGCAAATGAAGTGCTGGTGTTGTTACACTACTCACCGCCGCGCTCCATCAGCAAAATCAATTCTGGATTGGGGCTTTAAGATTCCTTTTATTCAACAAGATTCTTGCACTAAACATCAATAACAATAGACATGGTCTGGATTTCTGCTGGAAGATTAAGAGGGTTTGATTTTTGATCAGATGGATATTTTTAGTGTGATATGTAATGTGTTTTGACCAGAAGACATATCAAAGGCACAGCTAAAGGATGGACAGGGACCTGTGAAGTCCTGTTGCATTTGATTCCAGTGGCTTTCTCTTATTTGGTTAGATGACAAAATGGTAATTCAATATGTCATATTTCCTGAGTAGTCAAGGGGTGAGGCTGACACGCATGAGTTGGAACTTGGAGGTACACAGTTGCAGATAATCTACTTGCACATGCACACGCAGAAACACACATGCACACACACGGTTTATACGCACAACAGTGAGCAATCTTTTGTGCAGCCTCTGTAGCGAATGCCTTGGAGACTGTCATGCAGCGTGTGCTTTGATCAAGGACATTAGATGATAGTAAAGCTGCTGTAAACACTAGTCTTTATCTGCTATGGTCAGCTAGTTACCTCCTACTAGTCATGGTAACACAGAGAGATCCCATTTAGATACGTGATATAACATATCTATATCTGGGACAAAGGTTGATTTCACACATATTCATGTTTTTTCTTTTTTTTTGTTCCACTGTACTCCACTGGAGTCAAAGTTCCTCGCGAGCAGACAATTTTAATGGCCAAAGTTTAAGATTTGAGAAAGTTCATTTTCAGATTTTTCCCGAACTGACATTATTAGAAGATCTAAACAAGGCTGTGACACTTAATTTCCCCAAACGCAGACAGAAAAATCTTGTATAAACAACTCTGGTGCTGCTTGATTGGCCATTTGTAGAGTTTGCGATGCTTTATTCATTAATTCATGCCCTGCAACGGCAGAATTGACCGACCACTTGGCATATGCATTGCTTAGAAGAATCTTTTGTCCACTACGAGGAGATGAGTGAGCCCACTGGGATCCATTAACTCTGACATTACAGCAAAAGTTGCAAACCACAACTTCTCCAAACTCGAGTCCGGGGCTGTAAAAATGGTTTGTGTCGAGTCATTTCTCCCCAGCTAAGACAAAGTGTGATGTCAAAAACCCTTAAATATCTTTTTCGTTATCGTGAGGCGCCTTAGTTTATTAGGCCTTGTGGCAGATGATTGTTTCTGGTTTGTGGGTGCCTCCTCTCAGCCAAAAAAAAAAGAAAATCTGAAACCACACTGGAACAGCACTGTTGTTTTGACAGATATTAGCGAGAGTATGCCGAAAATAGGGAAATTAACTTCATTATTTGTGTAGTTTGTTAATATTTAATAAGGTCGGAGTTTGTAGTGGAGCTGATATGATGACAGCAAGAACAACAAGGATGCCGTTATTTACCATGCGTGCACGAGCCGTCCACCCAGCTTATATGAATATAAATAGGAAGTCCAGCTAATGCGTTTCTTTGTAACTCGTCTTTGATCTTTTAACTACTGTCTCATCTTGGCTTCTTTTGTGGAGTTTGTTAGTTTCTTTAGTTTGAATGTTTCTCAAGTGGCACGTTGTCGTGTTCCACTGTCAGTGCCAGATAACAAACCCAAAATAGTAGCCAATTTCCTTGCAAGTGAAACATCAGAAGTGAGGTAAATTGGTTGAGTGTAACAGGCAACGTGAATGGAGGAGGGTGTGTGTGTGTGTGTGTGTGTGTGTGTGTGTGTGGAGAGGATGTATATACGATCTGGGAGCTTTAAAGTCAAATTTTATTCTCCTGCTGTTTTTTTGGGGTTTTTTTTTTTCCATTTCAATTTGCGATAACTTGTTCATACTGCTCAATACTGTAATGAACTTGTGAACGATTTCCTTACCATTCTTCACGGCATGACAGCAAGTTTGGCTTTGTTTTTTTTTTTACCTCTTCCAGGCAAGCGGTTTGAAAGAAAGAATGAGAGAAAGACAGAAAGAAAAAAGAGAAAAAGAAAGAGGCAGGCACTTATACTTTTATTAGCGTTAAGTTTTATCTCATTTGGTGACTTATATTTCTCTAAGGACAGTCTCATAAAATCTTTGTCCAGGCAGCCAGCCTATAATGTCACACATTTTAAATCAAGTGCTGCAGGAACATTTCCCACATCCTGGTTTTAAAAAAAAAAAAAAAAAAAAAAAAAAAAAAAGCACTTATACTCAATGGTATTGCACTTTCGAAACAGAGAGAGATGTCCAGGCTCCGCCGATGACACCGACAACAGCTTGCTTCACTGTGTTTATGACAGCAGAGAGGAGGTGACAGAGTATGAGAGGGAATAGGGGATTTAAGGAGCCAAGGATTCACTCTGTTCCTTTGAAACATACAGGTAGAGCTGAATTAGATAAATTGCCACAGTGTACATTCAATACAAAGAAAATGAGCTGTTTTGCACGTCAGTATTCTCAAAGTGAGGCTCGAAATCCCACAAGACTTTTTTTTGGGTATCTTCCAAGCATCCTAAGAAAAAAAAAAAAGCAAAACTAAACAAATAAATTGTAGTAGTGGACTATTGTTTTGTCTGTAAACTTGTCCGTTTAAACTAATGCAGAAAATGCCAGAGGCTACTTATGAGCTGCAGAGCAGCATTTAGATGCATATGCACCAGCCGTCTGTCAGACACAACACAGCGGCCAGACCTGCCTGCTCATGAGCAGGCGGCTGGATCTGTACAAAGAGAAAGGACTGAGGACTTGAAGTGAACCTGGCAACAGCAGGCATGTATAATTGATTGTGGTATTTCACAGGACTGGGACCAATCTGCACCAGATTTATTTATTTATTTATTCGTGTATTACTATAGCCGTATTAAATCTGGCCCAAAAATTTCCTGGGTTGGAATCAAGCTAATCTGGAGGCACCTCCAAGGTAGTGTTAATGTTATATGAATAAATGAATTAAGAAGAAGAAGAGGAGGAAGAAGAGGAAAACATTAAAATAAAGAAAAAAATATTTTAGTATGTCCGTATACACAGTAATTAATAAACAATTAATACCAAAACTGCTGTATTCAATGTAATTGTTGCTTATTTTAGATGATCAAATGTGAGAAGTGGTTGTGGATTACTGTTTGAAACTAAAAGCAGTTATATCTATTTGTTGTTACATATCAAACGAACTGATTCATTCATTCACTCCACATGCACTCCTAAAACGTTAAGAGGGTGCATCAAAACATTCCCATATTTTATCCATTACACCAAAATTTCCTCGTAGTTCGAATGCTTCTTTTTGGATAAACACTTGACTTGAGCACGGCGCTGTTCGCTCCCGCTCACGGAGGCTCATCACGGTGTTGGGCTGACTCTTCTCTAATTATCGATCAAGCGGGCAGCACACGCTTCACAGATGTGCTGGTGCAACAGGTGGTAATGCGACAAGTTTTTAATAATGCAGTTAACGCTCCTGTGACCTAATTCAGAAACTGTGGTCATAAACACACACACACACACACACACACACACACAAATGCGCACAGGCACAGGCACACTCACACGCGCAGATACACACACTCTCTCCTGCATGCATAGACACCATCTGCTCCTCTTCTGCTGTCTTGCCTCCTCTCTATCGCTCTCAAAGCTGCTGGCGAGGATACAGATAGTGTTTTTAGGCATGAGCAGCTGAAATGGCAAACATTACCAAACGATTAATCAAAGCGAAATTGTGGTGGAAAATCGCTGTCATGTCAGGCGGCCGGCGTGCGCATGTGCTACAAACGGGACGCGTGGCCTCTGCTGCTCATATATAAATATCTCCCTGCCAGTCTGAGCCAATGTGTCTCCAACAAGCCGTCTCATTCCCAGTCTAACTGTTCTCGGCGGGTACAGCCTCAGGCTCTGCTCCCTCACACACAGTTGCACACACACACGCACGCACAAACACACACACATGCACGGTCTGCCTCAGTTCAAAAAATAATAACAATACTGGCCTCTGCTCAGTATATTCTTGCAATATCTCAGCCATACTTTTGCAATATTGTCCTTCTCCACTCTTTCTGGTCATTTTATTTTCCCCACCATCTCGCCTTTCACTCAATCTCTATCTTGCTGTCAGCAGTCATTTCTTAGCCTCCCTCTCACCCCACCCCAGCCCCTTCCGTCTGTGTGTGTGTTCCACCCCCACCTCTCGACGCAATACCCGGGATTCACAGCTCCTGAGCAAAGCCGCTGTCTCACCGCAGCCCTCCAGCGCCGTCTCTGCTTCACAGAATCAGATATTTGCCCGAAAATTGTCATTCCGCCACCTCTTTTTCATGCCCTTCCCCCGCCGCCGCCCCTGCGAGCTTCACCGGATCAACCCATAAACCAGAGATTTATACTTGAATTATGCTTCCGCTTGAACGATCACCCAGTGTTGGCTCGCCGCTTATCTATCCATTATGGCGTGCGCGGCAGTGCGTACTGAACCCTGAGTGTTTTAGCGCTGTTCGTTTTTTTGGATCGTCTAGCAATCATAGCGAGGGGTTTTGTTACATAAAGCCATATATTTGTTTAGAGAGGGGCTGAGGGTGTATGAGATTGGGGGTGGCTTATTGCTCAGTATTTCAAAAAAAAAAAAAAAAAAAAAAAAAAAAATGATTACATCCTCTGAGATGTTGTTGTTTCACAAGTGAAAGGGGCTTGAGACTCGAGATATCTAATTTCAGTAATATTCAGTTATGAGCTTTGCTTTTCTTTTCCTGCCAGCAAGAATTTTGTCAGGGTAGACACATTTTTCAAGCGCTGGATGTTTCATTTTGGAATGAGACTCTTTATGTGTAATTATGTGCCTGCTTCCTGTCAGCGCTGTGCGGCCATTTATCGCGCCCATATACCTCCTGTGAGGGCAGTGTACCGCAAGCAAGTGGGCTGCTGTGTTATTAGCTGGGCTGAGGCAGAGGCCGGTCGGCACACAGACGGCAGAGGGGCCGGTAACAAGCAGGCAGCGTACTGAGTCCGCAGGGCTCCCGCTCTGAATGGCTTTGACTCACCTCGCCGGCCCACACACACGTCGTGGGCGAGGCAGATGCCGTTTGAGCGCGCATGAGGGTGCGCGTGTGTTTGGGCACTGTTATCAGCGACTGACCTGTGACCCTGCTGGCTCTGTGAAGTCTGCGAGAGGACCAGAGGATTAATGAGAACTGTGAGACTACCTCATAGGTCCCGCCGCGGGGACCAGCCACTGCTAATTAGATACACAAGAGAGGAGGAAAGTGGCAAAGTGCCCTTGTCCAGCCGGCTAGATATCAAACAAGGCTGCAGCGAGCTCTGTAAGCCTCTGTACCTCTGCACACACTGGAACGGAAGCGTGCTTTGGCGGTGGTTTATTTCTAGATGAGAAGGTGTGCGTGTGTGTGTGTGTGTGTGTGCATGTTACTGTATGTGTGTGCTCGCTCCACTGAACACACCCTGGTGTTCATCAGATTGCATTACTGTAATGCTGTCTAAGTCCCCTGATGAGAAACACTGCGTTCTGGGGAGGACGTGCAGCAATCAACCTCACTTTGCCTCGTTACTGAAAATAAGAGCGATTGTTTCGGCCGGCACTAACACAGGAAATTACTCTTGATATCGCCGTGATGAGTGAAGGGAAGGTGAGCGGCAGATTTCATTTGTGGGTGGGGAGTTTTGTCAGGTCTGCAGAGGCCCTACACCCCTTCAGGGCAGTGTACGTAGAATATTGCTGTGCACGTCTTTTTCAATCTACGTCCAACGTAATGCGGTGTGACGTTCGAGCTCTTTCATGTTGAAATCTGTTTCTCCTTTTATTTTCTTTCTGGTTTTGCCCAGGAAACCTGCCCTCCAATTCTTTTTCCTCTCGCTCTATCTGTCCTTTCTGTCTCCTTCATCATTTCACGCGTTTCCTTTCTCTTGCACATCTTTGACTTGAGAAGCCACACGAAGCAAGCCAAAGGGTTGAAAGGTAGTTGAATACCAATCTGTTTTGGTATTGTATTTTACTTGCTCTTCAGTCTCTGTTTGCTGCACCGGTTGTGTGTGTGTGCATGCCTGTCTACCTACATGTGTGTCTGTGTGTGTGTGTGAGAGAGAGACAGAGAGCTAACCAACTGGTCCATGGAGTGCTGTGAATGTAAGACAGCAATCTACACTCCATCCAGCTGTCTTCCCAGTGTCCCTTGGGTGTCACCGACACACTCTGTCAGCCAGCACCTTACATACTCGCACGCACACTCTCTGTGTTCGACCGCGCTGCGTTCACTGTCTTTGCTCTCTGTCACGGCTCTGTCTCTGGACGCATGTTTTTCCGCTGTATGTCCGTCCCTCCGTCTCTCCTCCACTGCCTCCTCCTCTGACATGCTTTCACATGCGCGCTAACACGTTCGCCCTGTGTGTTTCCGCCTCAGCATGGAGCATCCATCCATGGAGTGACAGCTGACAATCTGCCGCAAAAAGCCGAGGCGTCAAACAACGTGCTTAACTGCAATGCCGCCTGAGTTAATTAAACCTTCAAATAATCCATCAGTACAGAATCCAGGTGGCCTGCAATTTATTTATTATTACAGCTTTATTGACGCATGGACTCCTTTGTGTAAACAGCATGGCAGGTACAGTAGACATCATACGAGGGAACAGATGGGCTCCCCACAATCCAAAACCTTAACACACGCCCAAACGACACACACAATCTCGAAGCATCGGTGAGCTGTTGACATGCACACTCCTCCCAAGACTGTGTTTCTGCTTGAGTTGCACTGCAGGCTGCACACCCCGCTCGGCCGCCTTTTGTTTCACTTGTGCTGTTCTTCCTGTGTGCTGTCATTACCTGGCTCACACCACTTGGACTGATTTTACAGCTGATTGAGCTGTTTGAGCAGGACAAAGATTTTTCTTGGAGTGGAAAGAGGGAGAGGGAGTCTCTTTACAGGGGCCTCTGGCTCCCTTTTTAGGGACTGGCCGAGCGTGACATCTTGCAAATCACTGTAAGTTTCAGTCACGTTTCAGCAGATCTGTTCCGTGTAGTTTAATTAACCTTCAGCGACCATGCCTGTTAATGGGAAGTTCCATTATTAAGGAATTAGAAATAAAGATTATTATACATAAAGTGAGTCATTTATTTTGGCTACGCTTAGTTAAGAGAAGGAGCATCCAATCAAGGTAAGTACTAGTGTATTATCATGGTGGATAGCTTACCAATGGGAAGAATCTTTAGTTGAATACTCCAACGTTTTGGACAAAATTCCCTTTTACTGACTCGCCCAGACTGAGACAAGATGCTCAATACCATTTTCATCTCTGCACGTCCAGTGGTTCGGCTCCTATGGGTAGCATTTCATGTTAGCTTAGCATAAAGACTTAAAGTCTATAGGAGTCGTTAGCCTAGCTGCGTCAAAGTGAAAAAATAAACCTTACAGCAAGAAGCTGTGTAATTTACACAGTGCATCATTGGTATTTGAAATACAGGTCTTGCAATTAGGAAAAAGAGTCATCTTAGGGAAAATGTATTTATGCCTGCAATAGACAAAAGGATAAATGTGTTACTCGTGATACATTAAAAGGTTAGATGATGCATGGTTTGCATTTATTGGGTGCTAATTGTAATCAGCATATATAGCTACATCTACTTAAACCTGCAAAGCTATCAGGGTTGAAACATCCTAAATCCACGGTTTAATTCATGTGGTCTATTCAAGTTACAAGATGGTGACGGTTGAAATAGAGCAGGTGAGAAACTGTATGATGCTTAAAACCAAAGAAAAAGATATAGTAAGAAGCACTTTAAAGGAACACTGACACGAAACAGGTTTGGTAAGGCAACTACTAAGCTTCTCTTCCTCAGACAGTTGTGGAAGCCACCTGAGAAAGAGCTCGAATTTTTTTGTTTATTGTGCACTATATGGTTTCTTCCCTCTTCTATTTCATGATATACAGCCAACTGGGAACCTGTATTTATCCACTGTCCCTTCATGTGTATGGTTGATCTCCATTATCAGATGGACGGCAAC
This sequence comes from Myripristis murdjan, assembly GCF_902150065.1. Classification (NCBI taxonomy): domain Eukaryota; kingdom Metazoa; phylum Chordata; class Actinopteri; order Holocentriformes; family Holocentridae; genus Myripristis; species Myripristis murdjan. The sequence continues at coordinate 7,936,526 of NC_044002.1, forward strand.
ATTTAATCATGGCACGGTTGTTCGGTTACAAATGGAACGACAGTTTAGCCGCTTCACGCCAACCGACCAGTGTGTGCATTAAAGCTTTGGCTTCCCAGAGGGAATGGTGACCATTCATCTCTAAGTTAAATGAAAGTGGGGAAATGATGTGTCTCTAAAGTGGAAATGTCACCAAATTTGTCCTCTGGCGTGTCTTTTCCCCCTCTCTCTCTCTCTCTCTCTCTCTTTCTCTTTCTCTCCCTCTCTCTCTCTCTCTCTCTCCCTCTCCCTCTATGTGTTATTGTTCCTGGAAGAAGCCCCTGTGCCCTCTTCAGCTTGATCAATCACCCACTCAGAGGAGCTTGAAGGGAAGAGGGGACATTTGTCAGCCAGCGCGGCTCAAACCTCCCTTCCCAGCATCCACCTGCCCCCCTACGCACTGGCTGCCCCGTGGGTACAAGCCCCGCGTCGATGATTCACTACATTTTCTCTGGCTGTTTGTGTGCGTGAGTTCATGTTGATGTGTGCGCCTGCATATGTATTCTCACACACACACACACACACACATGCATCCGCCAGAACAGGAGGAGAGAGTCAAGCGGGAGATTGACTTTAGCGAAAGGAGCAGACAGGCATCACCAGCCGAACGCTTGAAATGTTTCCTCCATAGCCCGCAGCTTTCACAGCAGATTACTGACACTGTTTGACTGTTCCTCAGTTTAGTGACCAACGGCTTGTCCAGAATACTGATGATGCCAAGTGTGGAGCTCCATGACTGGGGGGGCTTTCCCCTCCAACAGCTCGACTTTGTCGTCGCCATCTTGGATGTCACCGCTTTGGACCCAGAACTTCAATAACCCAAGACTGTTCCAACCCTCGTGCTTTGCATTCATTAATTTAAGTCTTCCATTTCTCTGCACTTGTAAGAAAGTCACAAAGTCTTTAAATTATTGAACCAATAGATTGGATTATGTTTGATGATGTTGTATTACTTCTTTAATATTAACGTTGGAGAGTCCAAAAGATAAAAGTGCCAGGTCAAAATCAGAGTGTTTTTTTTTTTTCCCTACAGTGTGACAAGTACATACAGAAAAATATATCATATTTGTAGTATATAATACAATATACACACACCTGTACAGTCTCCTACAATCCAATACAACTATTCTGCCACAAAGTTTACTTTTCTGAAGTCTATAATGTGTTCATTCAATTCTGTGTTTAGCATTGAGCTCATAGTTAGTGCTGCTGTTGGACTGGACTGCATTTTATTGAGAGCTGTTTCCACTATTCTGTCCGCCTCATGTGTATGAATAGGGAGGACAAAAAAAATTAGAAACACCTCTTAAAATAATTTTATCCAGTACAAGACCTCTGTAAACAACCTAAATAATAAACAAAGAATTAAATTTACACATTCTCCACAATGTCAACACAAACTGAACATTATGAACTTTGTTAAAAAGTAGAATTGATGGCGGAGCTGTTGACCTGAGCTGCATTAGACTGTACAGATGGACCTGATAAAGTGGACAGAGTGTACAATATAATATCTGACATACAAAATGCCATGGTATACCTGTGAGGTGGGTATTTGGAGAAAGTGCAACTCCAGAGTAAACCCACACTATTGAGCCATGGCGGCGTCTTTGCTGGCTTTTCATCAGTAGAAAACAAACCCCTGCCTTCTGTCTCTGCTGGCCCTGCAGAGCGCAGCTCATTGATAAGGGTTTCTGTCCTTGTCACCAAGGACTGATGTCTCTCTGTCAACTCCCCGGCAGCCCTGTTCCTCATTCTGCCCCATTGTTTTGCTTCTCCTCTATACCTGACAGATTCCCTATCTACCCACCTTCCCCCCCTCCTCCACCCTTTCCTCCTTCCTCACCCCTCCCTGTCCCCAATACCATCCACCCTCCTTCCCCGTGGGCCGTTCATTCTTACTGTGGTGCCAGCGGGCACGGCTTAGAAGTCATTGTCTCAATCAGCGCTGTTTCTCTAAAGTCACGTTGCTGCTGTCTTGTAAAGCTCTGGGAGGACGTCCATCTTGTGGCTCCCGAGAGCTGTTTGTATGAAGCTCACGTCTTATAGTATACAAGAGGAACATTTCACCGCCCATTGTTTTAACATGCAGTCATATGAGATGAGTTATTCCTGCACTCTCTCTCGCTCAGTCTCTCTCATATAAACACACACGCAACAGCCATTTCGCTATTTCACCACCCACCTCCACAATATAGCTGTGTCTCCTGTGGTTTAGCACGTCTTGTGTTCATTAGTGCTGTGCAGTGGCGTGTCAACAGCTCTTATTTACTAATTAGCAACTCATGACAATAGCCCAGGCACTAAACAAGACAGGACAATGGTGATGCTCATCAAAGCCGCTCGCCAGCCCTCCTTGTGGTCTTTGAAACATCACACCAGTATGACAATATGAAGTTTCAGCCATTCAGCTGTGTAATAGGTTCCCCTATCGTTGGAGTGCACAAATGCAGAGCACTCTCGAGGATGGTGAATCATGTTTTTGTCTCAGCACCACAAAAACAGATTGCAAAGGGGTTGAGATTTGAGATAGAAGAAAGTTAGTGGCGGAGCGTTCTTCCTCCAAGGTCGCAGAATTGCACTGGCTGTGCCTGGCCGGTGGGAACGGAGATAAAAATGTCAAAGCCGCTGTAAATAAGAATATAAATAATAAAGTCTCCCGCCGAGCTTGGTTAAATTGAACGGCAAAGGGGTCGTTTTCTTGCCGTGCCTCAGAGATTTTAATCTCTCCTGCTAAATCTTTTCCGGCTTCTCTTGTTTTGTCTTACGGCTCGCTCCCCAGACAGAGAACACACCGGCTGCGTGGTGTCGCCATGAAAGGGCGGGCCCTGCAGGTCCAACCTCAGGGCTGCCAGACTTGTCACTCTGTGAGGAAGCTTCCTGCATTTCATTAGTTTACACAATGCCCCTTCAAATTTAAGTTTGAGGATGGGTGGGAGAGAGCCAGGAGCCGCTAGATTCTCCTAAAGTGCAAGGAGAAAACTAAAGGCTGTCTGAACTTTCTGAACAGTGGTCAAAAGTTACACTGTTGGCCGATCATTGCCCTATTGAATATGCTGGGAAGGTGATGTCCTGTTTGAAAAGTTATTTCAGACACACACTGCAGAGAGAAGGAGAGAGGGAGAGCCTGTCATGGTTGAGGCATGATTGAGAGCAAGAAAAATCGCTGGTCATGTCAGAGATTGAAGCGATAGAGCGAGTGAGAGAGAGGGAGATGGAGAGAGAGAGAGAGAGAGAGCGAGAGAGAGAGCTCAATGAACAGCTGGAACCTGGGGGAGAAGTTACGACATGCGCTCTCATAAACAAAATATGAACTACCTTGCCTGGCTAGATGCCCTGCAGCTCATCAGCAATGCAAATGGATGCACACCTTAAGTTTTCCCTTGACAGAGGACTACTGATACCCCAAAGTGAAGCCCTCATCATTCATCCGTTATTGGATTATGCAAGATGGCGATAATGGCTATGCAAATGTATGCATATGATTGCAGGTGAGACAGGCATCGTGATGTCCTGCAGCAGAGTGAGGTGGTACGCTCGAGCCCTTTCTGGGAAAGTGTATCACCGGCTGGGGCTGCTGTGCTCCAGTGTGCTCCTGCTACACAGCCAGTGGGCTCGGTGTTAGACTTCACCCACCTAACTTGTGCATGCGATAAATATTCCATACCTCTGCATCATGCTCACACTATGAAAGCAGAGCTGAAATATACATGAACACCAGACACAGTATAGTGGCTGGTGTGCTGCTCGGTCCCTGGATCTTTTTTTGGACATCCTTTCAATCAGCGGTGTGTCTCTAGTTTCGCTCATCGCCTCCTGTTCCCTTTCCCGTCTCCCTCTCTCGTTATCCGTCTCTCACTCCCTCCCCCCCTCCCTCCCTTTCCAGATCCTTCTCTGACCTCCTCGTGCGTCTCAGGCCTCGGAGAGTGGGCGCTGGCTGCTCTGATCCTCCCAGCGCTCAACCACACCTGACCCATGATGCATCGCTCGCTCCCAGGCATGGAGAAGACAGAGACACAGTGAGAAAATAGAAGAGAGGGGAGCTATCCATCTCCTCCAGCAGTGCACTGTACAGTAGATCAGTAGTGTTCTCCTGCTTTCATCTCCCAACTCCAGCTATCTGCCACCTGGCCTCCACTCAGACGCTCTTCATCTGCGCCTCGGAGCCTTCTTCCTCTCTCTAGTCCTCTCTCTTTCCCGCTCTTGCTTTCTCTGCATCTGCCCAGTCTGGATTCCATCTCAAAATAGACAAAAATGAAAGAGCAAATACACATGCATGTGCAAAATGCACACACACAGGCTCCCAAACATTTTCATAACGCTCTTTATGAAACAGATGCATGAAATCCTTTGTGGGTTTCTTTTCTTTTTTTTTTTCTGATGGGAGTTGGATATCGGCCGTGGGTAAAATTTGCTTGTTCCGAGATCTGTATAGCTCGCACCAATTTCATTACAGTTTCCCTTGATCCACGTCTTGGTTGTTAAGGGGGACATTGCTCATTCGTTCATATGGGGATGGAAATTTCCAGGCCATTGTAGCTAGGTGAGTCAGATAGCTGTGCTATCCACACATAATTTCCCAAGGCACCCATAGAGCATTGCGCCAAAACCCGCATACCCAGTCCCTAGAGGAAGTGGCGACCCTTTCCACAGTCCCTGAAGTTCCATGCCAACGTCACATGATGAATCTCACGCCTTTCTCATCCAAGCCTTGAGGATGTAATCATCTTTCTCTGACCCATCGGGCTTTAAAGCCCAGTTTTCTTTCCTTTTTATCACTGAAAGTCCAGCTGGCTATACTTTATAGTCACATTAACCTGTTTCGAGCAAGGCTTTACCTTGTCAATGACCAGCTCTTAAGGTTTAACACACGTGAGCATTCCACATAATCTTTACCCAGTGAAGTACAATTCCCAGAAATCGATACAGGATGGTGTGCAGATAGGCGATTGGTGTTGCTATTGATCGGCCAGGCATTACTCCAAGGTGACAGCCAAACAGCTTTCTTCATCATTTTTCAGTGGCTGACCCTCTAAGTTGGTTATGAAAACCTTTTAAGAGCAGGTCATGCACCGGGTGTTAACTACACTCAAGAGAGAGACATCAGGAACACCGTGTTAAAGTGCTGGTCAGTGTGAATGATTTAAGTGCACTCCTCTACCTCTATCAAGCTCCATCTCGTTTTTTTGCTTTTAATCTCACTCACATTTCTATCACTGTCTGCTGCTTTCCCCCAGGCTGCTTCCTCTGATTGTCTTTTACCATGTAGCTTTTTTTTTTTTTTTTTTTTTTTTTTTTAAATCCATTTGTCTACAGTGCTACAAAAGTACTTCTGCTTCCACTGTGACTCTGTATGTACTTCACCACATTTTCACTTGAAGTACAACCCATCCACGCTGTTGAGAGGCGGCTCTCTGAATATGGCATTCCATTAGCTTAGAAAAGATATTGCCTGCTTGTGTCAATCTGGTCAGTGAATGCCACAATTATGGTGTTTACTCTGTGGCTTCAACACCTTATGATTCAGGGTTTTGTCAAGAAGCAATTCGCATTTTCAAAGAAAAAATTTTAATAGTCTTGGTTTATTACTTTGGAGATGGAGGTGAAATGGTACAAAGGAATGACTGTGAGCACTCTGATTATTATGAAAGACGCTTACATTATAGGTAGGCTAATTCTGACACTAACCTTCGCCCAACTACACAAAACCTGGCTCATTGCCACTGAAGTTCAGAAAACTGTCTTGAAAAGATGCTACTTTTCTGTGCTTGTGGAGTTGTTGGGGCCCTGGTGAAAACATTACCTTACACACACATACACACACACACACCAACCTCTGTAGCCAGAAGCAGTTGTGGTAGCTTTTCTGTCTTATTTGGGTTTTTGTGTCATTTATGACTTTGGGCTATTATGTCAACTTCGTCTCCACAGTTGCGGGGCTGCTGCGGCTCCAGCAGGATGGCACTGAGCTGTCGGAGCATATGGTGAGAGGAAGCGGCGCTGCAGAGCCCCTCTTCAAAGTGAGGGGGAACATGCCACCCACAATTTGCATTTTTCCCCCATCGCGCCGAACTGTCGGCAAATGTAGCGTGGTAATATCGCTTTACATTTTCAAATTGCATAATCTGGGCTAATCTAACATACTGACGAAAATGGCTGTTCTGACTCTGTGGCTCCGTTTAGCCACTTACTGTGCATCGCTCCAGTCTCTCTGTGAAGCCAAGCGTGAGCAATGACAGATCACAGAACAAGGGAATTTGCATTGTTAGGACAACCGATAATGATATACAATCTGTCACTTGGGGAGAGAGAGAGCGAGAGTGAGAGAGAGAGAAAGGAAAAAGACCAAATGCGAGTGAAAAAGCGCAGACTGAAAAGTTAAGTGGATTTGAATGGCGATACAGTATTGTGAGGATGGTAAGGTCTGAGAGGTTTCCTGCAGTGATCTGCCACCGGAGCGCCACAGTTTGGGTGAGACAGAGCCTTACCCCTCATTAGTGATCAGTGCCTTGGCCACCAGCTTCCCTGCATCACTTGACTATCTAAGTGGTAAACAGTAGAGGCAGCCAAGTGGGAAAAAAAGGCAGGGGTAGAAGCATCTGAACGAGACCCAGAAAACCTGCTTTTATCCCCGACTATGAGTGGTAGTCCGTCTGGAGACATAGGGGATTCTGGGAGATGCGGCCGTGCCAATTGCCTGACATCTGCCCAGTCAGAGAGGTAAAGATCCGCTACCACGCTGGGCATCTGACCAGCCATCACTCGACCTCGTCACATAGCTGCCGGTGACTTGGCAAGGCCAAGACCGCAGGCAGCCTGTCAGAGTTGAGCCAGCATCAGTGAAACAAACTCAAAGTGATATTGTTGGTAGTTATTGGAGAAATGTGCCAAGCAGGAAATTCAGCAAGCAGGTAACAAACTTTTGCTGCCATTTGGATTAAGTTTTCCTCCGGGCGATGGGCCTGAAAGCCACACAGACTTCATGGTCAGAGTTCAGGGTTTGAGCCTGTGTGTACACAATATGCTCACATGCACACACACAGCGGAGTGTCAGGTGTTTGTATGCCCTGAGTCATTGCCAGGTGAGTGCCTAACAAACAGGATGGTGCAATGTGAAATATGAAATATGCCTCACAGCAAGTCCATCTGGTTACCATAGTACCCTGGCTGAAGCTCCTTGGTGTCCAAGGCAAAAACTTGACACGCGTCTCCCTCCTTCCCTCCCGCGCTCCCTCCTTCTTTTATTGCCTCCCCCTGTTTTCACTCCAGCTGGCTCCTCTCGCGGTGCATCTGTGGACCCCAGCACTGGCATTGGGAGGTGTCAGTATTTGCTTTCAAGGCGTTTAGCTAATGCTAACGTGCCCTGGGGTGATGAGGGGAAAAACAAGCAACAAATGCCTCTCCATATGGGTGCATAACTATGTGCTTGGAATGGCTGAAGCCTGCTCGCCTCGGCGTGCTTCATCATGGCTGGGAGTTGTGTTGTTCCTCCTCTCAGTGGTGCCATAGAGCTTATCCCCTAATGTATCAAATAGAAAGGATTAGATGGAAACTGTTTTTGGTATGCTTTAACGCCTCAGTATTATTCATCGAGTCACAGCAAAATGTATTCTGAAGCCGTCGAGTCACAAATCTGATCTAATCACATGTGTGTTGTAGAGTCCCCATGACCATGCGAGTGATTGCATCAAAAAAGACGGAGCTTTTGGAAACAATTCGGGGTTAACAGCGGGAAGTAGCGCTGCCTGAAGGGATCAGCTGGAGCCTTCCAGAGATACTGCCACATTCAACATGTGCTATTGTTGCAAGTATACATATAGCCAACAGCTTCTTGGTTTGATGTTGTGATTTTTGTTTTGTTTTTTGTCACTCTTGTCCTTTGTTTCAAAGAAAACAAATGGCAGCATCACTGGCAAAATTTGCGCCCCAAGTGCCAAAGTAAACTGTGGCGCCACAATAGATTTTTTTTTTTTAAGTGAGAAACACATTTTCATTGTGTCTCCAAGCCTGCACATTCAGAGCTAACGATGGGCACTTTGGCCTTGGAGAAGGTGTCGCTGAGCATTGAAATGTCATCAAACTAACACGCCATGCTTGTTAATTACAGTACCTGCCACATCACATGGAAAAAAACAACTTCCTCAGAACATAAATTACTGCTGCCTTCCTTTTTATATGCTAATCAGCGGGTTTATCAGTGAAAACATCTGGCTGACAAGAAGATGGCAGTTTTTTTTTTTTGTTGTTTTGGTTTTGCTTTGTTTTGGGTTTTTTTTTTTTTTTTTTTTTTTTTTTACCTTGTCTTTGCCCAATGTGCCACCTGAACCTATTTTTAATCTTTTTTTTTTTTTTTTTTCTTAGTACCAACAGAATCTGAATGCTGTGTTGCCTCTGTGGGTTGGGACTGGTGATGTCATATTTGGCTGATGTTCTTCATGCACACTATCACTTAGAAGACAGTGTATATTTTGCTGCATTAGTGTAACAGGATGCAATGTAATCCACACTTAATACCACTTTTCCACCAGATGAACTGTGGAAAACACAAACTTTCTTGTGGAATCAGGGGCCTTTACTGCTGTTTACACTGGAGGAACCTTTCGGGGCCGTTTGGGTGGAGTTTTAGTGCTGAACATCCCTGATTGGATAAATGTATAATGCAAGCAGTGCAAAAGTGTCAGCCTCACTGAAGTGAGTGACTGCAAACACAAATTATTAAAACACTCTTTTATTAATAGATGTTTGGCAAGTAACTGAGAGGAAAACATGTGGTTTCTTTGTGTTTGCAACTGCATGTCACAGTTGATCTCCATTATTCGATGCAAAAGCAGTGCGCTCTCTTCAGGTCTTGCCTTTCAGCCTCCGTGCAGCTCCTCCTCAGACCTGAATTCCACATCACAGCAGTTACATGGTAAATAATCATGGATTTAACAATGGCTCCACCATCCTCCACCTCCTCCTTATTTGCATTAAAGGCCCGCTGCCAGTGTCCAACGTAGCATTTGTTCCCGACCGGCCCATCTGGCCAGTAGATCAGAGTTTTACTGGCCACTGGAATATTTATATTATATTATATTTGCAGTGTTAATCATATGCATCACTCCCACCTCCTTCTGTCTGCTTCTGCGAGCCACCTGTCTGCTATAGACATGAAGTTGAACTGCTTAAAGTCTGGACCCGCCAGGCCAATGAACTGTACAGAATATACCACTGCTTATTTTTTTATTTTTTTTTTTTTTTAGTTTTTGAGTACCAGTGGCAGTGAGTATGATAGATGAATGACACTAGGATGGGAAAGATTGTGTTTATAGGGACTTTCCCATGACTTTGATCGGCCATCACTGACTGACTGGCCAATCACCTTTCCCTGCATCAACTTTTACTTTTCCTGGCCGGGTTATGTCGGAACCTGCCTCCATTTATCATCTTAGTTTTTTTCCAAAACTCTTCTCTTAAAGGATCGAGATGGCAGACATGGGTCATCGAGGCTTGGCTGTTCCAGTGCAACAGGCGGTGGCATCAGCTGCTACCATACACCAGACTCCCTGCTATTCACCAGTAGAGGCCAGACTTCATTTGGGTTTGGAGATTAGTTACTCTTTAAACGCTTGAGTCATGTATGATGAGCTCAATCTCAGCCAAAATGAATCTCACCTGTACCACAGCTGCAACCACACCACTTCCAGGGTTTTCAAGCAGACCTTGCAAGTAAATAGATTCACTCGATTTGGTGCCTGGTTCACCTGGTTTTTAGCTAAGAGGATGTGGGAGTGGTAAAAATTGTCAGCTGTAGATCGGATCCCATGTAAAAGCAAAATAGTATTTTAAAACCATCATATTCTAACTAAATATGTGTTTTATTGACTAGCTTTGTGGACTAAAATCTAGAGTTATTTTGTTGGTGATAAAGGGGCAATAGAAGCCAGAGAAGTGGTGCTACTAAATCTGCACAATCTCCTATTACCTTATTCTCTGTGTCATTTGCACCATTTCTCTCTGCTGGCATTTGTCTGAGAAAAAAGCATTTGTTCCCACCACATTAGTCGTGATTCCATACAAGCACTAAGCTCTGCTCATTGCTCAGCCTGCTCTATCCTCAGAAAGGTGGAACTGACGCCCAAGGGACCCAAGCTACCGGTTAGAAGCCTCTAAAGGGACATTTCAATCAAAGAGTGCCAACTAGGAAAATGGAAGGGTTTTTTATGTTTCACAGTTTGATTACTTTGCCTGTCATTGCTGTATTTGTGGAATTGAAAATGCATCAGTGCATGACTGCCTGTCTGGATATGATTGCACACGTGTGTCTGTGCATGCACATGCTTGTGAGGGAGTGTAGATGTGCGTGCATGTGTCCTTGTTTGTGTGTGTATCCACATGCCTAGCCATATTTATTTGTGTTATTGTCAGTGAGTCCATCTGCGGATGTTTTGATGCCGTCTTGCTGTATAGTATTGCAGAAGACCATTAGCTGTGCCGGGAACTGATTATCGCAACAGGAGTGAGCGGGATCGTCTGTCTACTACAGTGTTTACACCCACACATCTTAATGGCCCAGGCCGAGCTGTCAGACTGCCTGGTGATCAATAGGCATGCTCAAGTGTCCTCAGAGGAGAAGATAGAGGGAGAGAAAGAAATAGAGAGCGAAAGAAAGAAGAAAGAAACCAACACACAGTGCTCCGACTGTTCATCGTTATCCCCACTATATGCCGTTTTCTTTATTCATACATTAAACACTGGATTGTTGATGGCACCGATGATAAAAGCAGATGTTAACTCATATTGTCTGCCTTTAGTCATCACCAGGCTCTTTTGTCTCTGCCGGTACCGCTGTGCACTTTGAGCAGACGACGAGGGGCACTTGAGAGTTGAGCTACTTCACTGGCCTGATATAGCCTGAATGGAACGGCGTGTCAAGAGAGCTGCAGAGGTGGCGTCAGTATTGGACGAAAGCAATAATGGAATGGAAATTGAGCATATGCACTTCAAAAGAGAAGGACTGGGATTCAATCAAAGCTGCTTTCACTGGTCAAATGAAATCAAATGAAAGGATGGTTTAAGGTATGAGGCACAAAAAGCACCACCGGGTTACTTACTGTACTGCACAGTGATGTGGAATGTGCCTCAGAAGTTCACAGAGTGCAAAGAAGAAATTCTAATTATTTACCCAGTAGACGTATTGCAGGGCCTTGACAAAAACATACATAATTACTCACCATAAAGGGGTGGTAAAATAAAAATATGTTTTTTTTATTATTATCATTGGGTGTAGAAATCAATCAGAAGTCCTTTCTCTGCAGAGAGAGACCTGTCAGTTGATTTCTCCTCCGACAAACAATTGATTTTCCTGCTGATTAAAAGATTAATTGCAAGGGACTACAATCAGAACAAAACCTCAGTTTTATCCCTCCCAGCCTCGTCTGATTGACTCTGTTATCCTCCACTTGCCTCAACCAACAGAGTAACAGTAACTCTCTATTTTGTGCTGTTTCTGGATATCAATCCACCTTTTTACCAGAATTATTTTACCAATCTAACATTATTTTAAGAGGCAAAGGTTAACAAAGTTTTTAGCAAGTGGGTACTACAGTAATTTTAACTATGAATACATTTGCTAACATATTATTGACATGTTGACTAGTTCTGTTCCAACAAGGGGGATATTTTCACTTGCAGGACAGTTGATCTTACCCAGGCTGAGGCAGTATACCAACAAGGGGAACTAAAGCCTGGAATGGATTACTGTAGAAAACATCCCTAAAACTGGTTGTAGATGAAAACAGTACTCAAGAATAATAATAAATTACAAAAAAAAAAAAAAATCCTTGTTTTTATGTGGGTGTACAATCCCTTTAAGGGTATTGTGTAGCAGTTTCAGGCATCACTGAGGAAAAAAGTGAAAAGCATTTTTTTATATGTTGTACAGAATGGGGAATGCTCATCTCAGCATTATGGCTGTTACACAATCACGGCCTCTTTGCTGTGGGCCATGGCCGGTCAGACCACAGGGCATGCGCATAATTCACACCTATCCTCTTGATACTTCTATATTTTCATTGACCTCTCAACTATGCAATACGAACTCCTCATAAAGTCGGGCTCGTGCTCCTGATGCAGTGTGCATGACCTTGCGCTGGAGGTCCACAGGACTTTCTCACAGTTAATGGCTATTGTTTTAAGGCATGACCTTCGATTTAGCACAGCCATTTTCACCTCAGTGTGGGGCGCTTTGGGCGCAGTTGACAGGCAGCCAAGCTTGCAAGCAGGTTTCTGCTCTCACCTTTAATCTGCATGTTTGACTTCATGCTTGTATCACTGACTTACTTGCATTTTGTGGTGCTCGATGCTACACCAACAGCGGCACCATAAAATCCTTCAGTTCTCTTTTGGGTTTTTTACAAAGCCACCTAGAGGGGTATCATGTGACCCCTGAACAGTGCCAGATATACACACAGCCAGCACCCAGAGCCACACCACTTGCTGCCTTAATGTTAGCTGGAATATCAGATCACCTAATTAAGTTTTGAATTATGACTTTAGTGTATTAGCAGGCATGGGAATGTAGACCATCCAATGCTGATGAGAGAATTATTTAGGCCACAACTCTGTGATAATGTGACCCATAACAGAGTCTTTAAAACTCCTTTCAAGGCTTTATTTATGCATTATTTAAGCCAGCAGTGTGTGATACAGTGACCTACTATAGAATAGACTATTTATAACACCAATTACCCCCCACCTCCTGGGAGAGAGGCTGAGATAGGGAGCGAGAGAGAGGGAGAGCGAGTTGTCGTTTGAGGTGGAAAGCGTCTCTTTATCGTTCGCTACGCCAACCGCAAGCCTGCGATCTCTGCACCCCCACCCCGTCAGTACAACCCCACCCCCCCAGCCCTCTTTAAAATGATAGGCAGACAATATCTCAGTTGTGTGAGACCGTGGGTGGTGGCATCTCTTTCCTTCCTTCCTCCTCCTCTGTTCAACTAAGGTAGTCTGTCAAGCAGTACTGTGGCATTCGGAGCACCACATGCTCACCCACACACACACACACACACACACACATCCACACACACATCCAGACCAGATAACAGACCACTTTGTGACCAGGCACTCTCCAGTGACAAGTTCATGACCAACCAAGTTAAGAGCTTGGCACACCTCGGTCTTGAATTAGCACAAGTGTGCCCAAGTGGCCGCCGATCGTTTCCACGGTGACTATCATTGCTCCGTCCTAATATGGGCAGGAAGGTGCACCTTATGGAATCAGACAGTGTGCAGAGAACTGATAGCTGTGGCACCTCGCCGCGTCTCACTCCATGCTTCTATTTAAAGCGCCTTCCCTGCTCTTCCCCACCACCTCCTCCTTCTTCAGCACCAACACCAGCGACCACAGAAAAGCAATCAGGTTCGCAGGGAGCGATAAGGAAAACAGGAAGATGGCGACCCCCGGGGGTGGGGGTGAGCGAGGGGTGTCTTATCAGTCAAATTAGTGCTGTAATGGCTTCAAGGTCAGGTCCCGATGCTTTTAAAAGCCGGCTCATGCTTTTAACCACCTTACACGCTCTCTGTTTGTAACAGGAGCAGGAGCTTAAAGGTGTCACCCCATCTGCAGATAGGGACCTGCGGCGGTCTCGTGGTGTATGCGGTTGGAAGGGGATACACTGCAGCGGCTCAGCAAGCGTGGTGCTTAAAGGGAGATTTCGCTGATTTTCAACCCAAACTTAATTATTCTATTGTTGGGGTACACATGTAAAGCACAAATATATCTGATCAGTACATTCTGCGTCTCAAGAGCTCGACCCAGCAGCTGTGAAAAATGTGATTACTTCCACCAGATGACTCAAATCCCATCATGCATTTTTTAAATTGTTTACCAGTGATTGCAATTACTTACAATAGTCCAAAATAGATTACTATAAAGATTGGTAAGTCATGATACCTTGCATATTATAAAGCACAGACTTAAGAGATCAAATACAACCCCCAGGGAGGGAGGTGCACAATTCATTGATTATTAAATTTTCACTAGGGACAACTGCAGCCTGTTTATATAGATTTTCCTCAGGTATATTGCACCAGTTTAAACATTTTTGCACATTTTAATTGTGGAAACTTATAGGTTTCACATAATGCGAGTAATTCCAGCAGTGAAATTATGCTTTTACTCAGTGGCGTGTGCACTATTACTTCTTCCAATCATAAGTAGTGTAATGAATAATTGCAATTGCAGCTGCAGTAATAATGTCGCTGTTACCAATCAGAAATATTAGTTGGTACTTCTGTTATCATCCCCTCCATGCGCAGAATTAAGTTGACTTATTTAAATGCAATGTTGCCCCCATCACCTGTTTTGCTTTCATCACAATTACCCATCGTCCTGTTACATATTAAGCATGCTTTTGATGAGAAATGGTAGAAAAAATTGGCTTTGACTAGGTGGGAGTATAGTCCCATTTTTGTTGCGATTTGTGTTCAGGTGGACCCAGATGCAGGACTCATGAATAAAAGGATTTATTGCAAGGTTGTGGGGATGTAGATGGTTGCAGGCAAAGAGGGGAAGGTGAGGTGAAGGAGAGGTGGTGCGGGAAGGCTGATGCCAGGACTGGTGAGGCGACAGGATGGCAGCCGTGGAGCAGTGACTTGGCTGAGGTGAAGAAAACTGTGTGTGTGTGTGTGTGTGTGTGTGGGCAGGGAAGACACTGGAAATTGTGAAAGGTGGGCAGACAGATTAGAAACGACGATTAGAAAACAAGCACAAGAGAAACTCTGGAAACTAGAGCAGCATTCACAATTCTCTTGGCTGCAGAACGATGTAGTAGCACTGAAGTAGAGGCAAAAATCTGGCAAGGTCTGAGAGTGAGAGCCGGTTGATATACTCAAAATGCAGCGCAGGTGTATTGGTGATGCAAGGAACCAGAGGGGAGAGGGAGAGAGACAGACACGCCCATACACCATACACACTAGCACACACACACACAGGAAAACAGAGGGCAGGGAACACAGGGAAAACACAATGAAAACATTAGGGCATGGTCGTGACATTTATGTTGATTTTCTTGAGCAAAAGGATAAAAAAGAGCATTGGACATTGTTTTTTTTTTTTTTCTAATTTTGTAAGATGCAGTCATTAATTCTGAGTAGCTGAAAATTAATTCGACAAGTGTGTAACAAATGTCTTGCTGCCGGAGAACAACAACAAAAGCATTAAAATTGCTTTCGAGTTAAAACAATACATAACTTTTTTGAGTAATGAGCTCGGCGCTGACAAGAACACACTTTGGGGACCGTTCTCCCCTCCTGAATCCTTAACTTGGAAATTTTACACCTGAAAATTTCATTGCGAGACTGAATGGTTTGCATCCACTGACTTTTTGTGATCATATGAGTTGCTTTTTTTCTCTTTTACTTGTGTGCAAAGTATGGCCTGGCTGCTAGAGCTGAAAGCTGTCCTCTCTCCTGTCTCATCCCCTATGCTTTTCTCTCCTCATTACCAACCGGGTCACCGGCGTGACCCACAGAGGTGCTGCATATATTTGTCAACATGCCGTATGTTTCAGTTGGCTTATTAGGATAGAGTGCCTGCAATTGGGAGTAGAGATGGATTCTTGGATCCACCACACACACACACACACACACACACACATACATACAACAAACACCCATGCGTGCACTCAAAGTCTAAATGCACATATTTGGCATAGAGTTGTGTGGATACAGAAGCGCACACAGACAGACAGACAGACAGATAGACAGACAGACACACGTAGACGAGCGCTTACTTTCACCGCACAGGATTTCAATTACAGCCCATACCTCCCTGCCCCATGTTAGCGATGAAATGCCAGGCGGTGTGACAGGAGTGGGTGGATATTACGACTGTGGAGCACATGTGGCGACCGAGGCCCGCGGGAGAGAAGGGGAGAGCGGAGGGAGGGAGAGCGAGAGAGCGAGAGAGGGAGAGCAGGAAATATTAACGGGGGAATAAAACGATGGTGACAGCAGAAAATGGCACCGCACTCCAACATGGTGCTTATGGATTCATTTGCTGTGCATGGAGGGGAGTGAATGAGGGATGTTAGAGGGATAACAATAGAGACAGAGAGAGAGAGAGAGAGAGAGAGAGAAAGAGAGGGAGAAAGTGTGTGAGAGAGAGATGGTCTGTCACCGCAAGTCCCTGTGTATGACACTTTGTCACCACTTTGTCACCACTCGGTTGTGCCGCATCCACATGAGGCCTACTTTATGCAATAATGTAATGATCCCTACTTCATGCAATAGCGATGATACCTGTCATGATGTTGCATTGACACCCAATGTCAAGGATTACATTTTTACATTTCAGCCACCCAAATCCCAATAGTCTGTAATAAAAAATAATAATAATAAAAAAAAAAGCTAGTTTGTACACTAACTGAAGCAGCTTGTATTCTGACGTGTTTTATATTTAAAAACTAATCAAGAAACATTCTGCAAGCATGAGAGTCGGAAAATGACCAGCAGACTCAAGTTTTTCCTCTCTCAGCCCCGCCCTTGCCGCCTCAGTGTTGCATGTAAACCACAGCGTGTGCAACAGACACCATCTGATAATAGAATTAGGCGCCGAGCCCTTTTCCTCTTCAATTATGTGGTTGCTGCTCCATGTTAAGACTCTTGTCGGCGCCTCAGTCATCCTTTCTTGCCAAAGCTCCGCGAGGGGGATAAGTTGAAATGCTGTATCGATTCCTGCCGTTTCTCACATTGTTGCTTTTCACCCCTTGCAGTGGTTGGGTGGTTTCACTCCTGTTGCTTTAATTCAGCTTCAATCCTCCCCCTCTCCCCGGCTCCCTCTCTTGCTCCCTTTCTCTGAGGCAAAGCTCAAGTGGCTTTTCCGTACTCTGTCTCAGAGAAAGTGGACAGGATGTATAAAGTGTAGAAAGTTACTGTACAGACGTTTTTTTTGTGTGTGTGTGTGTGTGTGTGTGTGTGTGTGGTGGGGTGCAGCTAGTTGTAGAACATTTCATGAAGAGTTTGACTAAGTGAAAAAATGCAAAACCAACATCAAAGATCCCCTTCATCGCAACTCCAAAACCCCACTAGGATTCGTTCTTCTTCCTTGATTTTCTCTCCTCTCTTTGCTCACGTTTTCCACTTTTCATCTCCATTCTCTTTTTTCATGCCCTTTTTTTTTTTTTTTCTCCCACAAGGTATGTGCATGGAAACGGCATTGGGTGCTTTCTGTGTCAGTTAGAGATATTGCTGTGAGGCTGCTGCGACCAAGCGTACGGATATGAAGCGATAAAATCCCACCTGACAGGTTGCCCTCTCTCTTATCAGCCGGGGCAGGGGTTCCCAAACCTTCTCATATCATGGCTGCCTAAATAGATCCTCATCAAGATTTTCTTCTATGGACCCCCATCAGAGTAGATTTTAGCTTTTAGACCTTGTATTTTAACACAGGTAGGGTGACAATTCTCCGTCGTGACATCTTTAAAAGCAATAATAACAATAATAATCACAAACTTTTTCCCTGTTTTGTTGGGATCCGCCGATTTCATCCCCTCCAATATCTGTTTCGATCCACATTAGGAATTATTGAACCAGGTAGTGTAGAAGAAGGGGGCGATTGGGTTTCAGGTGAAAGGGGGGGGGGGGTTCTCTCCCTCTGCCACCCATATTGAGTGTAGCTCTCCTTCCAGGTGCACAAATGCAGAGCAGATTCACTGCATTGCTCACCGGCTTTGTTTCAAGTGCAGAACTTGAAAGGCCTCAGACTCTAAACCTTTAATTAGGCAATTGAGAGATCTAAGGCATGGGGGTAATTTGGGTTAAAACGGCAATGTGTGTCAAGCATTTATCCGAATGGCATTTGCCATCCACAACAAAGATAGGGGGCAGCTGTGATTTGAATGCAAGCTCTTTCAATATTTCCTCCTCCTCTACATGCACATGCGTTTATTAGTGGGTGATGAGCTGATTGGTTGGCTTGCTCTGGTACGCACTGTTCTCTCTACCCAATCTGCTAAAGTAATGAATTGGATCTGAATGAAGGCTACGGTTAGATTAGTTGATTTATTTTCTTTCAGCCTCGGAGATTTCTCTCTCATCTCCCACACCAAAGTTTGGTTTGCAGAAAAAAGCGAGAGAAAAATGAGGAAGAAATGATTGATTTTAATGGATTTTGCTGGAGGAAGAATGAACCGAGTTCATTAAATAACAATGAGAGTGCATCACAATGTAACTTCAAACGATCCCTTTATGAGTAGGCTGTTTTTTTTTTGTGTGTGTGTGTGTGTGTGAGCGTGCAGGCATAGCAGCCATTTAATAACTTGTCTGTTATTCTTGAAAGAAGCAACGGTAACCTTGAACAAGCCTTGTTCTCAGAGACATTAATTTATAGCTTAAAACAAAAGTAGCAGGAACGCGTATAGAGTATTGCCCTCAGCTCAGGCACATCTCTATGGTGGCTTCTCTGTGAAGGATCTCTGTGTTGCACTCTTTCAACTTCAATGGCGCCGTGCTTTATTTTGTGATAAACCTCAGAGATCCACAAAAAAAAAAGAAAAAAAGGCTGGACTTTGTTTTGCTCTTGGTATTTTGCACAACTCCGGTGTTCATCAGTAAGCTTGAGAGGCAAAAGAAAATCCAGCCTTGATTAAGAAATTGAATGCAGCACCACATAGAAAACAAGGAGTCGGGGGTCATTGTTTAAGTTGACGTGGATTGCAGTCTCCCCCGTCTAATTAGATTCCCTTATCTAATTGTTCTCCTCATGCCTCGTCCCGGTCACTAATTAACTTATTTGTTTGGTGGAAAATAAAGATAAGCGAATTCTCAAAGGCATGATTTCACTACCTGGGAATTTCCTTTGCACGTGGGATCTTGTTGTTGGACTTAGATCATTAAAGTCGTGCTGTAAAATAGCACGCATGGATTATATTATTGCAGCAACTGACCTGTTTACAGCAGCCACTACAATGGGCTCCACTATCAAGAAAAAATTAATAAAATGTTTTACTCCACTGATACTTCCAGTTATTTGTAACCCTGTCAGAAGGGCTTAGTGCAGCAGTTCAGGGCCACGCTGTTCTCCTGGGTGCTGAGAAACTATCCCAGCACCAAATTACAGCTAAACTGGACATTTCTAAAGAGGTGGTACAATGTGTGCTGGGGAGTGTGACAAATTGGGTGAGAACTCTCCTTTACTCACCATTTGTCCCTTATAGGTTCATCTTACACCACATTATTTTCTTTATCTTACATTTGCTCGATTTGCTACAATTTACCATTGCTGTCATCACACAGCATCACTCGCTACCCTGGGTTTGTTTGTGTTAGCTTTATGTTACAGGTCGCATCAAAGCATATGCGAAGGTTAAAGCAAACACTCATGTATAAGGGAGCTTCAATTACCTCTATTATGTCGCTGCTTTGAACATTGTTTAATTCTTTGTACCTTTGTCCCTTTGTGGTCTACCCTGGTGGCCACAGCCGGCACAACTTTTAATTAGGAGCAGCTGATAATTCATTTTATCTGTAATGAAATGGATGTGATTTATATAAAAAATAATAATGTTTATAGCTATTGTCCTTTTAATAAAATATATATTTTTGTATTCTCCCATAGTAATAGTAATAATTTTTTTTTTTTTTTTTTTTTTTTTTTGTCCTTAGTATTATAATGTTTTTTTATTCTTATTGTGTTACTGTTGTGGCATTATTGTAATAAAAATTTTACATTTTAAATTGTTTGTTTTATTGATGCAATGGCACTTTCCTGATTAACTAAAGGTTATAATAACAGTCTTTAATCTTTAGTCTTATATAGTCTTTCAGGATCCTTTTCAAAGTCCCTCTTTAAAGTTTACCATTATTTTAAATCACATCTCTGTCTGCCTTTTACAATGAATTTGTGTACACTTTTATTTGAGTTATTCCTATGTTTAACTTGAGTTGTACAATTGGTCTCCTGCACCACACTGATGTTTATCGTATTGGTGATGTCATCGCTGACCAGACGGAGGGTTTGCTTTTTGTAGGAATGTTTCTTTTGTTGGTCTGTTCTAAAGTAATGTGTCAGGATTACATACACTTTTTGTAGAGATAATTAGCGATGTAAATAAGCTTGTAAATTAATCCCAGTGATGTTGTTTTTCTTTGTATTGAGGTTACTATGTAGGTCAACCCTCTTAGGTCATGGTGGTGGCTGAAACAGGCGAGGTGTGAACTGAACACTGGAGGAGGGGAGGTGAGGCTCTGCTGCCACAAACACATACCCTTTGTTTGATTTATTTTCTCAGTTATTTCCAATGTACTTTTTTTAGTTGTTTTTGCTTGAGTTTACACATGTGATGGAGAGCACTGTAAATACATATTCACCTCTGGGAAATCAAGAGCCTGCCTATACCACCACCTTCCTTGACACTCGAGCCAGACTATTCTACAGAGAGACTTCCACAAACCAAGTAATTTCATCCAAAGACCAGGCGAGGCGAAAGTCACCACACCATCTGAAAACCAGTATATTAGAGTAGCAGGTTCCAAACCACTTCTTCAGTGACAAAAGTCTTCATGTTTAATGGGCCAAACAATACCAACATTTCACCGCTGCAGACTGGAAGAAATTCTTACTGACACATGAGATGAAGAATGAACAGTTGCAACTTCAGTTCATGTGAAGAGGTGG
This sequence comes from Myripristis murdjan, assembly GCF_902150065.1. NCBI lineage: Eukaryota > Metazoa > Chordata > Actinopteri > Holocentriformes > Holocentridae > Myripristis > Myripristis murdjan. The sequence continues at coordinate 7,957,200 of NC_044002.1, forward strand.
CCATATGAGATGTTTATACTGCAGCATAAAAGCCACACTTAAACCTGGTGGTGGAAATATTCGGGTAAGGACATGCTTTGCTTGAAGCTGGTAATTTGACAGGAAACTGCACACTCACCTAAGAGATGTACTACTCTATTCTGCAGAGGCATACAGTCCCTTGTGGCTTAAAGTTATAGGGGGGTGAGGATTCATTTTCCAGCAGGACAGTGACCCTAAACATGTCCTGAAGCTATACCAGGCATGTTTGAATCAAGGAAGGATGACTGTAATTTCATTTCAAAGATATCATTTGACTAAGAGTATTCATTAGTTTTTGTTACATTGTGAAACTAAGGAGTTCTTAGTGTTTTGGATTACATTTAGGGAAATAATCCAGAGCTCAGATTTTATAGCAATCTACAAGTCCACAGGCTATCCCCAGGCAATGTTCACTCAGACTCCTTTATTCCCAAACACTGGGGGCTCCTCGTGGCCTTTTGAGAGCATTTGGTGCCCCGAGCGAATGACCTCCCACTGCTCTGCTCCTTCTTGTAACCCTCAGCCGCCGGCCTCTTGCTTTGAGCCCTGCCACATCAGCATCATTTGCCCTCCTTCACTTGTATCACTTCTGACCAAAGGCTGCTTGTGGAAACACGGGGCATGCATTCTTCTCACCCGGATGAAAGTGATAGCAGTGGAAAAGCTGGAATGTAAGTAAGAACAAATGGACCAAGGGCTGTGCGACTTTTCCCCTTTATTTGCACAGCCGCTAATGCAACAATGGATTCTCACACTCTCGTGGCCTGTCTAGCCCTCTTAAGCCCTCAAGGCTCCTTCAGCATTAGCTGCTTATTATTGTGTATCAAGCACTTTGTAGCGGCTAAGGGTTGGTGTAAAGCATGGTGCTTTTTAACGTCTATAAAGCAAGTCTCGGTTTATATCCACTATCAACAATCATAAGACTTTGCCAGCTCAGATGATATCGACAGTCATATCGCATATCCAGCCCTTTATCCCACTCACACTAAGGGAGAAAAGCAAACATGTTAGTTGATTTTTTTTTTTTTTTATGCAGAACAAAATCGTTTTTAAATCCTCTCCATTTTCATCAAAACAGATAAAAAGCCCACGGTAATTCTTAGTGATGGGCAATCAATGCTTCACTATGCCGCCTTGAGCACTAGAAGCTAATGAGTACCTGCTGACCCTTAGGTTTATACAGTAAGCCATCAGACCTGCTCTAAATAGCTTCCATCCACACTAAAGCCGTGGCAGTTTGGCAAGACATGCAGTCCTTCATCTCTCTCCATCACAGAGGAAGTGTCAGGGTGGATCACAGGAGACCAAGGCCCATGCACTCCAGCTTAGAGTCAAAACGCACAGGACATCATTTCTCTAATTAGGTAGGCCACATCACATGTCCTTGACACAAGATATAACACACTGAGACGCTGCGTCTCAAGAGCCCGAGTAAAAAAACTCTAATCTTTGGTCATGTGAGACGTTTGGGTCAAAAAGTATTGCCAAAAGGAGCCACTCAAAAGCTACGGCACGTCATAAACTCTGGACCATTTTCCAGCTTAGTTTCCCTGTTCATAAAAGGCACTCCATTATCTACCCAGACCTTTTCTTCTGCGAAAGCCACCCATTTATTCTCATTCACATGGCCCATGATGTGCAAAGTCACTCCTCTTTAGCTACCTAGTCGGCATACTAGCAGTTGGCATTAATGATTACCTGCCACGCGTAGGCTGAGAGCCGAGCCTAATTAATTATACATGTAAACCAGGCCTTATTCTAAACAGAATTTTCCACTGAATGATACAGGTGTCAGTCAAGCTCAATGAGTCGCAGCCAAGACGGGGAGCATCAGTCACTGTCCTACCCTCAGCTAAAGAAGAAGGCGGGGGCAACTGTGTGAAAAATATTATGTATTTAAATATGCATTTGTCAAATTAAAAATTATCATTAAACGAAGGGCAAGTTGTATTACTCACCATCAGAGATGAGAGGAGAAAGAGCCTTGAAAAATGGGGATTCCCCACCTCATAATACAGTCAAGCAGAGGCAGAATAAATTGCATTTCTCTGCCGGAGAGTTGCAAAAGCATCATGGCATGGAATTTCTCATCTTGTATATCAAGTCCACAACGCCGAAGAAACTCATAATATATACAGTGTCTTCTCAGTTGCATTTTTCACAATGATTTATGACTTTTTCTTTGATATTTGGATCCAAAATAAGAAATTCTATCCAATATTTGCTGATTCTCTTGAGAAAAGACATAATAAAACAAGATATACTTTAACATTGTGCAGAAGTGTTATATCTAGTTACTGTATGATGACATCTCCTGCTGCCTCCCACACTCTATGGAAGGTTCCCATGGCTGACAGTGAATACAGATGTAATCTTTCAACTCTGACACATGCTTGATCCTATTCTGGTGCCAGACTGCAGCACCATCGCCCATCTTCCTCCTTTGTCCACACACCCCTGTCTCATTCGCAGCCTGTGTCACTCTCCATCCCTCACATCTGTCCGTCTAATGGTACCACGGCCTCTCTCTAGACACTTCATTATGATGACAGACACCAGGCCGGCGGGCATAGTCTGTGTGCGCATGTGTACGTGTGTGCGTTTGTGTGTGTGTGTGTGTGTGTGTGTGTGTGTGTGTGCGTGCATGAATGTGTGTACATGTGCGGACGCCTGTGCTTTCCAGCAGCAGGGAGGCTAGTAATCTCCCAGCTACACACATTCCTCTCTTACATATAAAGTCTTGCTCAATGACCCCCTTTAAACCTGGCATTAACATGCACCCTGGGTAAGCAGATTGCACTGATGGAGAGAGCAAAACCGCATAAAATCCTGGTATAAAATGTTGAGGGTCTGATGATTCAAACCAGCTCTGTAACTCTTCTGAAATACATTTGGTCACATTTACAAGCAAAGCAACTATGCATATGGGAATAAACTTTTAGCCTATTCTTGCTATAATAAGAAATCAAACAAATTATCAGTGAAGCTGTGGCTGAATACTTGATTCCAATGCATCAAACTGGAGTTTTCCCATCACGAAAAAGCAGATGTAATTAAAACACGTTGCTGCGCAATGTGAGAACATTCCAGTGTCACAGACATAAGCAGTGTCATGAAAAGTAATTTTCTCCTGTGTGAATCTTTGTTGTAACACCTGTTCAAATTAAATATGAATACGAACAAAACGTAAAAAAAAAAAAAAAAACAATCACAGATGTGGCAAATATTTTCTCAAAGCACTGTATGTGATTTAACGTGTGGACAACAGATTAGCAGTTCTTTCCTCTAAAAGAAATCAGCCATCGCAAGCTGCAGGGCTGACAACACATTGAGTACACACACACACACACACACACACACACACACAAACAAACACACTCTACAGGAAACATCTACATTCACAGGACAGAATCAAGAGAATATCAAGTATTATCTTATGAAATATTCTAATCAAACTTTTAGCCATCATTTTATGTTTTGCATTTTTACTAGGAAATATAGAGCAATATCACTGTTGCTTATGCTTATAATAAAATGTACCGAGTATATAATTAGCCATCACTATAAAGGAAAAAAAATGCTGGAATACTGTCTGAGTAGAACAAGTGTTCAAGTAATATGAGGCAGAATAGAAATCCTGTTGCTGCCAGGAGACTTATTTCATCTGGGGGAAAAATCTTGTTTCCAACATCTCCAGCATTAAAATATACTCCCATCACACTACGCTCACCGCCTGGTGCTAGAGCGGAAGCTTGTTCATCAGGTGGAGAACCTGCTGGCACTTTGGCATAATGAGAATGAAACCCTTTTAACATTTTGAAACAGCGGAACATTTGCTGCCATAGGTGTACAGTCTATGAAAAGTAACCACGGAGCCTAACTTAGACTATACATGCATCATTCTTGAAAAATTGTGTAAGATATCTTTTTTTTTCTCTCTCTCTCTCTCCCTCTCTCTCACACACCCAGCTTTTAGAAGAGGTATGATGCCAGCGGTCCTGGCAATTTTATTTCTTATTTCACCTTCTCTTGCTGCTCTATGATTTTCTATTCCTGGCATGACAGAGTCGCTTCTCCCACAGAAAGTCATTTAAACACTGGCAGACACTGCTGGGCTAAACCATTTGCCACAAAAAGGGGTGTTCTCTGTGTTGAATATTTTGATGTTTGATATATGATGTTTTTACTGCAATGTCTCTAAATAGCTATTCATATTAGAAAGGTTTACTTAAATAATTACAACAAGAACAATATTTAATAAGCAGTAATATCTTGACAGTGAGCAAATGTCCATGTTGTCAGTTTCTACCATAGAAATATCCCTGTCCATATCAGACTCCAGACTTTCATTTGGGCATATAATGAGGATCTGCGACACGTCAAGTGGGGTGATAAGGCTCTCTTCTCTGTTGCAGCTCTACTTCCTGGGTTAGGTTGATAAGACTAGTGTATTTTTTTTACATGAAAAATTGCTCAGTGTAGCTTTAATACCCTGACATTTTGCAGGCACATTTCAAATACACAGGTTGCAGGAACAACAGGTGTAAAGGAGGGCAGTATCTGTTATTGAAGAATATAGGGTGAGACAAAATCAAATATTATGATATCTCAAAATCTGTTGTGAGGATGACTATTGGTGCTTTCATAAGATTTTATTTACTCTGAAGAGATTTTGATAAACAATCATTAGCAATGTGGTCCTGATGACCAAGCAAGTAGAAGCAAATAACAGAGCTGTTACAACAGTCTAGTAAGTTCAGAAAATTGCATCCCTTAACAGTATTTCAGCCTTTCAAACCAGGAAAAGACAACACTTACACTCAGATATTCTCATATCTAGTCTGATATCATGATACTGATCAACTTACCAGCCCTAGAAGACCGTCTTACTACTCTTATCACCTCTACACGTTAGTACACTTAGCATTTGTTGCTATGCCATGTAATGGTAAAGTGAAAGCGAGCAGCAAACATTATTACAAAGGTCACAAAATGTGATTTCTAAAGGAAATCAATTGAGACTGAAATGGCCTTTTTAATGGGACTATAAATGCATGGTTTTCAATTGATAATTTTGCTGTTTATCTTAAGCCATAGTTGCTTAAATTATGGCAAGTGCAGCGATCTATTTCATACATAAAAAGCTAAATTGTCTACAAGTGGCATTATCACTGCTGTGCAGGCAGTGTCAGATTCCCTCAGAGGAGGTCAGTGGCTGTACTGTCCACCATCAGGGGGTCTTTTTCTTCTCTAATAGCTCCCATGTTCACTGCCTTAATCACTTAATTAACTCTACTTTCTGAAATTCAATTAAAGGGAGTGCAATGGTGTACAAAGTGTGAAACAGCACTGACCCCTGAGGCGATCTAGAGGTTGGTCTTCCTCTAGAACTGTCTGAGGCAGCCAAAGATTATTTTATGAGCCTTTTATTGAACCTTTCAGTTATGGTGGTTTAGTATAACTGTGCAGAGATGAGTAAGCAATATAGCCACACTGAAATAATGTTTCCTTTATATTAGTTATATTGCTGAGATTGTGATTTAATCAATTGAATGCTTTTATTTCTTTATGAATAATTCATATTTGACTGACTGAGCTGCATCAAGTAAGCAATGGCATTCATCTGTATTCCCATACCATAGACAACACTTAGGAGTAATCAGTTTGGTATTAACATCTCAGTTCCAGGTTATTTAAGGTAAAACTCTGATGTGAACAGCCTCGATATTTGGTATTTAAATGCAAGTCTCACACTTAGTCTAAAATGAGAAATGAAGGGGCCATGCCATCAACCTCCTGGCACATTGTTTACATGCAACCTAATCTAAAAGGAAATTGAATGCATAATTGCTTGTACATCTGGGGCAATGCCTTGATAATTAAGGTGGGGATAGATGACAGGATGTTGCAAGAGAGGGGCTGAGCCCTTGATTGGACTGCCTATGCCTGGTATGATCACTTGCTTAATTTGGCCCTGCTGAAAATGGGGAAGAGAGCAGTCATATTTCTGTGTTCCCCTCTTATGTGTCCCTGTGTTTTTCCAACCCACTTTTGGCTCTCATCATCAAACTGCAGATGCAGCAGAGTTCTCCTCCTGTAATGTAGCTCTTCGGGAGTTAATTAATGGCCTAATTAGGTGAACTCATTAGTGATGAACTGTAATTCTCTCATTTCATCTACTCATTAGCCGACAGTATTCATAATTAGTGGCATTAGGACTATTATTGAATCTCAGGCCGGCCAGCATAGGGTCTCCCATTCACTGCAGTGGGCCTCCTGCTGTGTAGCTGGTGAGGTGTAATATTGACTTCAATTGTGCAAGACACATCTTTGATGCACTGGGAGGCATCATCAGTGATGTGACTTGGGGTCCTCAGGGGTTTTGAGGTCTCTCTTGATCCAAAGACACCTGGTGGCTTTCTCTGTGGGTTTGTTTGTGGATTAAATGGTCCCCATCTTTGCTCTACCAGTAATGCCCAGTAAAGCATCTACAGCCCACTTCTATGGGCTCAAAGTTTGTCTTGCAGCATCTGTCCTGGCACTTCTCCACCAGTTCCTTGTATGTTGCACATTTCTTCTCATTGACTTTTTCAATAAGCTCTTCCATGGGCACTGTGAGTTCCTGCAGAATCAGTTGTCTTGTTACCTCAGAAGTGATGATCATGTCTTGCCAGAGTAATGCTGTATTGTGCCAAGTGGAAACTTCAGCTGCTTGCCCAGAACAACATGCAGCTGTCTGTCAGAGGCTGTGTAGAGGAGTTCTGTCCTTGTTTTGGGTTGTGTGCTGGTTTCACTGTAGCTTTGAGAAAGGTGATTGATTGCTTTGGTGCATGGTGGTGTTTGCTGGTGCTGATGGTAGGGACTATGCTCTCAGCAACCGCTTTCAGCACCTGGTTCTGGCATCAATCATAGCAGCCTTCCCCAAGGGCTTGTGGCCTAGAGGACTTCACAAGTCCAAGAATTTGAGCCCAAACTGAAAAAGACCTGGAAATGTACTACCTGGAACTGAACCAGACCTGTCTATTATTTGAAAGCTGGGACTCAGACCCATACAGAACCAAGAAATGTCAGACCCAAACCTGGCCAGGAGACACAGTCCCAACTGACACCAATTTCACAGGTGATTGCTATTTACAAGTTAATGTTAATTTACAAGTTGTCAAATGTAACTTTAGTCGCCTTCTTTCCTGTGCCTGGCTGTGACACATAATCTGTCCTCCTTGCCAAGAGAGTTGGTAAAATGCACAGACACACAGAACACCCCCATCATGATCAGGACCAGGTCTTCTCAGATCCACTTGAGTAATAGAATGCAGGAAGAGAATAGGACCCATCAAGATCTCTAGTTTGGGCACCTACTGAGGACCTTGTCCATGCTCCTTGCTGCCTTAGCCTCATCATCCTGCTCACTTGCTCCTCCTCCACACCAGCTTGGACCTCTTCCTGGAATAGATGGTGTGTCTCCTTGCCCAGGGACTTGCCAACCTGGCAAGTATCCCAAGCCCTCTTTGCCACTTGTCATGGTACCTACCAGCTCATTTTGCCTTTAGCGTGACTCTGCCACCTGCACTGCTGTCTCTGCCCTCCATTTCCTCCCTGTTCTCACCTTGATGCCCACTAATGACACCCACTGGTCCTTGGAGTGCATGTGCTGTAGGGCGTCTCTTATTTGCAATACCATTGAGGCTACTGAATAGGACCTGCAAGATGTTACTGGTCCCATACAGTGTTGCGCTGTTGCTGCACTGTGGAAAAGTGATTGGAGAAAGCCACTTATCTTCCAGTCAAGGACCTCAACTGTTGACACTGGAGCTCCAAGGCCACAGGACTTTGGGCAGCATGGAATGCTGATAGATTCAGGCCTTGAATCTCCCACACAGGCCTAACTTGTTGACCTTGGTGAGCCAGACTCGTTGAACTTTGAATGGTAGCAGAGTCTCTCAGAGTTGAGTCAAAACGCTTCCTCAGACTCTTAACCGGGTGATCTGTGACACAGGAAATGGCAGTTCCAGATAGCAGAATTTGATGACCACCCCCCCTTCTTTGGCGCCATGCACTTGGACTTGGTTTTAAACTCATCCTTGCCTAAGTTTTAATTTTTCTATGTTTCTCAAGGTCTTGTAGGATCCACCAACTCCCTGGCACCTGTTGTCCCCCCTTCTCCTATGCCACTCTGCTCTGCCTTTTCCTTGGAATGTTTTGTAGCTCAGCTAGTGTTTGCCTCTCCTCTTTGGTGGATGTCTTGAATTTTTTTTTTCTAGGGTTCAAAACTCCTGACACATCTGCTGTATTTTGGTGGCCCTCCAGTTCATGGTGTAGGTGGTGGGCTTAGTGTTACCTTTCTCAACATGGCCAGACCTTTTAGAGGTGTAACTGACAATGACGGCAGTTACTGTTCCTGTCGAAATATATTTGAAAATGCAGTTCAGTTCAGTGAGAACGTAATTTTTAGGAGACAGGGTGCGGTTCCTGGCTGGGGGCCACTTAAGCCATCAAACTACTCAGTGGGGCTTGGGAGACTCTGGTGCATGTAGAGACGTGGCTCTCTGCGGTGACTCCTGGCCAGGCTCCTCATGCATCTCACCGGGTTCAAGACCTGTGTACTGCACCTTGTTCTTCCACTCTGAGCATTTCATGCTGCCCTGATAGATTTTAAGGCCATGTTGGTTCTACCACAACTCTCCACAAATGCATCTCATGGTCAAAGTTGGGTCTTTTGCATGGGTCAATAACCTTTGGTCCATCCTATTGGAGACACGCCATCCCCCCACCACCAGGATCTCCTGGGGGTATGAATCAGCCTGATACATATTTAAGACTTCACAAAATGAGAATGTGGCCATAGCTTTCTTCCCACCATCAAGATCAGTGTAAGTCAGATTAGTTACCAAGAAACAGGTCACAATAAATATGCAGCACACAAGAAGGCCAGTGTCTCAGTGGTGTCGGGAGTCTCTGGATACATTGAATTTCATTAAGTTTTCTTGGGAATTGGAATCACAGTCATTATGAACCAAGCAATTGTTCAGATGTCAACACTGCTCACCTCCGCTTTGCTGTGCCTTGGCTTTACCAAATGGCTTTCAATTCCTCACAAAAACAATGTACATGTTCACATACTCAACAATGGCTCTTTAATTTGAGGCATTTTTCATTCTGCTTATTATCTTGTATTACAAGCCTATTTTAGGCAAGCAGAGAAAAAGGAATGTAACTGCAAAACAATGAGGATGAGTTTATTTATTTAATTCACCATTAATCATGCTGAGCTAAATAATAAGACAATGTGGCAATTCATCATAAATGTGTGCAAGTGCTGCAACATCCTTTCAAATGTTTATTGTACTCAACTTTGACAACGTTTTGGTAATTGTAATTAGGTTTAGGCTTCGCTCCAGTCAAAACCTAAGGATGTCTATTGAAGAAGGGTGGCATGAATGAAAATGGCGATGAGTATGTTAATTATCTCACAGGACCTTCCTGACAGCTACTTGCCATGGCACGATTTCTGATTTATAACAGCAGCAAAGAGAAGGCGCAAAATTGTTTTCCCTCTGTTTTCCATCATCTGGGAAGGAATAGGAGGTGATTGGATGGTTCACTGCTTGATTAATTTACTCCTGCATTTGTTGCATGCAGGGATATAAAATTGGAATTCGATATGCTCCAGCAAGTATACTGTATGTTCCTTAATGAAAAGGCTGCTTAACAAAGTCCCACAGTGCAAGGAGAGGAAGAACAAAGGAGTGAGGAATGACATTAGAAAGATATCCTTTTGAGTTAGGGGATACAAGGTGGTTCTGATAGTTCTGCAAGAAAAATTTCACATTGTGAGGAAGAGTCATCTCCTAAGGATCGACCAATTTTCCTTTTGAATACTTAATGCTCACTTTGTGGTTTAAAACCAGTGCATTTTGTCTTCCATTCTTGGGAGTTGTTGCTTTCTTTTAGTGCGATTTTTTATGCAGATATGCCTGTGCGCTTGACAAGCTCCCCTATCCCACAAAAGACCATTTTGTTGTGCTAGCACAATACTTAACAGTTAGAGTAATTTTTCATATTGGCTTCTTTGTCAGCTTTACTCAATTAGCATCTTCTGACTTTATGACTGTGTGCCCTCATTTTACTTTCATTGAATGAACTGAAATTAATTTTCTCTTTTATTTTTCTCCGCACTTCCTCCAGTTCCCCTGCTTAGAGAGTAAATGAATAATAATTGGACTTCCTATGCTTGTTGCTTATTGAGAAGGGCTTGTAAGAATAACAAGAATTGCCTTAGGTCATATTGGTTCATCCCCAATATTCTGGCCTCTCTACTCTTTTATTTTCTTGGAGCAGACAACCATCAACTTTAGTAGAGTTTGTTTGGGGTGGGGGAGACTGAAGGATCTAGCGCTGCATGCCTGTCACCAGCCCCGATCTTAATCGGTGTGCCTCCTCCTGTGGTTGCACTGAAAAATGGGGCTGCCTAGGCAGGCGATGATTAGATCCCGCCTTTTTGCTGTCCAGCAATGTTCCTTCAAGGACTTCAGGCAACAGCTTCTTACAACCCGGGAGCCAAGGTGAGTAATCCAAGAAAACATATTCCTGCAAATTGCAAGTTTCAGACAGGCATCTAAAATTGAACCAAACTTGGCTGTTTTTAAATTAACAAACTCTTATTCAGAAAGCAGTGTTCGTGAGAGCAGTGTTCCTGAAACAGAAATAGATAAGTAAATCCCTTTCACTGGGAAGCACAACTGTTAGAGAATGCAATGGAGTCCCAAGGCATCAGAGTCATTCCTTTGTGTCCCAAGGAGATTTTAGAAGTCCACAGCTGCCCCCACAGGCCATGAAATGAAGTTGTGGACTCAACCAGTCAAAGCTTGTCCTCTTTATTCCCAGTTATTTCTCTCTTCATTGACTCTCTGCAGCTTTCATAGCCAGAAGTGCCCTCTTTTTGGATAGAGTTGTTCAGAGGACCAGGACCCCTTCAATTATTCTCCAAGAAATGCAAGCATGGCCGTTAATCCGGCCCCAGACCAAGATTAACTCTACTGCTCCCTCTAACTCTCCCTTTTGTTTGTTTGTCTATTTCACGCATGCCCCCTTTGCTTATCTCCTGGAGTGGTAAAAGCCATTTGTTTTGTTCAAAGTAATTCAGGGTGTATTGGAGTGTGATTGTGTTGCTGAGAAGGGCTGCTTGGGCATAGATAAGCATGTCAGTGGTACATCCTCTCAGCTAAAGCTGTTCACAGCCATGGAGTCAAAGACCTCTACAGACCCCTATATTATGTATACAGTGAAGGATGTGGCTGTATTGTAAATGCATCAGCACACAGTAAACCTGGAGGTTATGATTGTGTATTCGCATTTTTGACATTCCTGTCCTTCCCGCAGGGGTACCTTTGCCCTGTTTACAAAGTTTTACCGTCTCAAAGAAGGAGAATTAACTTTTTTATTCCATCATTTTTCCTTTTAAGCAACACAGGCCTGTCCACCAAATGGATATTACATGATTTAGTTTTAGATGATTTTATTAGTGATTTTCCATAATGATGATACTGTGACTTTTCAGTAACAGGATTGTTTCTCGGCTACCTTCTTGCCTGCCTAACTGCCACTGCAGCCCATCAGTACTGATCTGGGCAGCCATCGTCTATAAGTAAGAGAAGTGAGCTTTTGACCAGAAGGTTCGATCCCCAGACAAACAGGAATGTGTGTGTGTGTGTGTGTGTGTGTGTGTGTGTGTTTTCCCTCAGTACCCACAGCTGAGGTACCCACAGTAGATTAGATTAGATTGACTTTATTGTCCACCTTAGTGGAAATTTGTCTTTGGCCTCTCCAAGGCATAAAATCACACACATACAGATCGACACACAAGCAAATCATTAAGACACTCCACAACATACAGTACAATGACAAGAAAATAAATTTTGCAAATGAACATGAAACAGCAGCAGCAGATAAGAGTGTCACAACCCACAGAGAAGAAGTGATGGTCACATCATATTCAGTGCTTGTATGGCATGTGGAAAAAAAGATTTCTTATAAATGTTCCAGCCTGCCTTTGGAACCCTGAATCTGCGGCCAGATGGGAGCTGTTCAAACTCTGAATTCAAAGGGTGTGAAGCATCTTCAGATATCTGTCTGGCCTTCCTGACTACAGCTTTGTCAAACACTTCACAAAGTTGCTGTTGTGGCTTCCCAACCACCTTCCCTGCAGTATTAACAATTTTGGAGAGCCTATTTTTATGCTTCACACTTAAATTGCCAAATCAAGCAGCTATGTTGAATTGTAAAATACTTTCGACCAGGCCTTCGTATGCCATTTCCAGAATGTGTTGACTAACACCAAAGCTCTTTAGTTTCCTTATTAAAAACAGTCGCTGATTCGCCCTCTTAAAAATGCTCTCTGAGTTCTCAGTGAAGCTCAAGGTTTTGTCAATGATTGTGCCTCGGTACTTAAAATGATCCACTACCTCCACAGGTACCCTCAGTACCCACAGCTGATGTGCCCTTGAGCAAGGCACTTAACCCCCAACCAATTGCTGTAGTGTACCTGCTCAGTGGCTGTCAGTGCAGTATTGGGCAGCTCCGAGGTGTGAATGCATAGCAGGATGTTGGTGGAATAAAGCATGCATGCTCAGCGTAATACTCTGCATAAATAAAGGTTAAAAAAAAAATAACAATAATAATAAAAATTTAAAACATTACAAAGAAAATAAATTTAACTCTGCTAAAACCAGCAGCATCAGCAACAGCAGTGGTGAGAGCAGTGTGACGTAAATAGGAGGTGCAAGTAAATCCAAGATCAAGGATACAGATTCAGTTGGCGTCTAGATAGATAGATAGATTTACTTTATTGATCCCAAACTGGGAAATTCACAGTACTGGAAGTACTGAGGAAAATTCAAAAGTGCAAGTTCACAATCAGTATCACAAAAATGCAGTTCCAGAAGGAACAGTGAAAAACCAAGGGACGAAGCTAGACAAACATAGACAAATATAAAACACAGACAAGCCAGAAGTAGCACTGAGCTAGCATTCTGTTGTGTTAATACCCCCAAAAGACTGGGAGAGTACGTCAGAGCACTCTTGCTCAGTGCCTCAGTGTCTTTAAATAATTTTTGGAGAAGGAATTTAGATGAATTCTCTACTGGAAGAGGTGCGATGAATCTGAAAATAACAGTCAAACACTGACTCAGAGCAGGACAGTGAATAATATTCATATTGAGTCATCTTTGAATAATATTCACAAATTTGCTATCCAGTAAAGATGATTGCCACACCTCACTTGCAGCCTACAATAACAATATCAAAAAAATTCAATATTTTTGGTGTGATGGGGATAAGATGAAGACCGTTCAGTCACTATCAAAATGTGTGAGATTACACTTTTTATGCAAATCCACAAAGAGAAAGTCCTCAGCAGGGAGATAATGGCCACCGGCTCTATCCAACAGTCACATCTATTCAAGTAATATGACAAATATGATACGTAAATATACAAAAAACTAGTTGTGATGTCTCTTGTATTTTGAGCATGTGGTAAAGATAAAGAGCCCACATCAGGTCAATCATGTAGCACATCCCAACATAGACCTGAGGTTCACTCTCATTCAAGTGAAAAATGGCCTCATCTGTGAACGGCCTTATCTCTCTCACTTGTGACCCGCACTCACTCCCCAAACCAATTTACAGAAACATCCCATCATCTGCCCTCTGTACCAGAGAGACAGAGAGAGAGAGAGAAAGAGAGAGAAAAAAAGAGGGGGAAGGAGGGAGACTTATTACAAAAGGCATGGTTATAGTTCAATAGACCTTTATTGTCCCATTGTAGGTTTACAATGCTTTTTTATTTTGCAGCGTGCAATGACTACTGTCTGAATAGATACATTGTGATAGCATGTGTTTCCCCTCATTGTAGGGATAGCTACCACAGAAAGCTTGGGCTAATGATGCAAATCCAATACCATGCATTGTAAGTGAAAATAGATGATCAAATCCCCCTCCATATGCATTTTACAGTAAAACCCAGAGGCCAGGTTACACGTCCCTGGTGTAAAGGGCAATGTATTCACACAGTAAGCTTACCCAGTAGTCATCAATGAAAAAACTGATGAGAGGTATTCTAAGGTTTCCATGAGAGTCCTCTGAGCCCTGGGGTTAACCTTTCGACGTGAACTTGTGATCGTTCAAGTCCTCAGTCGGTTGACCTGCAGAGGGAGACCTGAGGGCTCCAGTGTACAGATCAATGTGTCAATTCTACATGATGCTGATTAGAGAGCGGTACAATGTATCCAGCTGAAGCCAACATGTCAGAGTGTGATGTGACAACAATCGTTCACCACACTGGTTTCCCAGTTCTAATTTTTGAAATACATTCAGAAGCTCCTGGGGACAAATGAAAAAAAGTTTTCTGCAAATTAACAGTTGCGGCCTAAGGTATTTTAAGATTAAGCAAATTAGTCTTTATCAATCTTTATCATTTCCCTTGTACTAAAGTGTCTGTTTTTTTGTCTTATCTTTTAGACACTGAGACTTAAGAATCACATTAAAACTGCATTAAAACAGATATCACCTTGTCTGAAAAACATATTTATTCTGGTGATGTTGGATCAGCATCTGATTTTCACATCCAGTTGACACTGGTCTTTGTTTCCTGACCCGTCGGCCTTTCCTCATCCCGCATAAGAACATTACTGTGAGTCACCTGGCGTTGCAGCTCAGACCCTGGGAGAAAATAGCGGATAGTAGTAGACGGATGCGCTTCCAGCAGAGAGTCAGCCCGAGCTCCAGATGACAAGGCTGATATCAATGCTAAAGACAATTTTAAGGTCGACTGGTTTGTTTTTCTGTTTCTGAGAGCTGATCCTGCACTGTCGCCCATCCCCAGCGCCGAGAGCGACACGGTCGGTTCCAGACAGCAGTGTTTTGCATGAAGGTACGTGCCAGGTTGTGTCAGATGCAACGCGCCACCTGGACAGGGACCTCCGCAGGCCAGCGAGAGGGGAAGCTGCACCTTGTGATTTGCATTCTGGCATTCTCTGAGCCTGAGGGGACTGAAGCACTGCATTCATTGACTTTCAGGGGCCACGGTTCTATAAACGCTGAACTACCTTTTTTTTCTCTCTCTGGCTGCTTGTAATACTTTCCCTTTAGGCTTTTTAGCATTATATTGATTAAACAAAGTCAAAAACAACCACAATAGCCCTGGATAATGTTTAATGGTGAATGTGCTTTATTTTGCTGGTGTTTTTTGATGACTCGAAGCATTACTGCACACACTGAGTCAGCTGATTGTCAAAAAATGACCTTTGACTGCATCCTGATTTCGTTAGAGTTAATTTCACTGGTGATTACCTGATCTGCTGTGTTGCGCCAGATTGCACACATTTTTTCTGTAGGTGAATACATCAGGCACCAAACTGAGACCACTGCAACAGCACAAACCAAATTAATAAGAGATGCAGCAGTGGAGAGGATTGTGGGGTAGAGGGGTAGAGGGGTTGTTTTGAGTTTAATCAATCATCCGTACTGGAATCAGAGTTTTGAGGAGGGGAGGAGGCAAGCAGTAGCAGGTGGGGACGTGTGGGGTGTTTTGCAAGGGAAAGGAATCCCATTTTTTTCTTTTAAGGGGCAGCGCAGAGCCAGCCAATATTTCACCCCTCTCGGTGCAACTCATTCATTCATTAGGTAGAGATACGGGTGTGTGCGGCGGATCTGTGGAGCTGCTTCATTACTCTGAAGGCTGGCAAGACCACGCCATCGAATATTTAATCCCCCCAACCCCCTGTCCCTATTCTCCCTCCCCAGCACTGCCAGGGAATGATGTGTGTTCAACATGTTTGAGTTTCTGCTCATTATAGCAGTATGATCATAACTCAACCGAGCTACATGCTGGGAAAATGGCAAAGGCAAAGAGACGCGGATCCAGTGAAAGCTGTAGAGGCTTGTGAAAGGAAAGTGAGAGCCATGCCTTTGATTGAAACGCTGATGGCTAAGGAAGGCAGAGCACCTTCCTCTAACAGCATGTCTCCACTTAAAGCTTTAAATCATCTGCTATTCAGCACTTTAAAGGCCAAATATGTGAAGGCTAGCTTTGCTCCTTAAATATCACCAAGTTTAAAAGCAGGGGGCCGTTTCCAATGTATTCAGTCAGTATAGAAAAAGACACCAGGACAGCTTTATTACTCATACATTTGGTGGTCAAAGGTCTGTCGATTACCCTCCAGTGCATTAGACCCATTAACATGGCTGAGATGTGGCTATTAGGCATACCTCGCCACACCTAATTACTGTCGTTTCTCTCTCATTTGGCCACATCATCCATTTACTGAGGGCAATAGCTCCCCAATTATTTCCCCCTCTCCTGACCTGTGGTCAGCTTTTACATTGGAGCACAGTAATTTTCAGATCTTTCCAGGAAACCCTCAATGTTACTTTGTTTACATTAATGGCTCTTGTATGTATCCACTGATGTGTTTGTGTTAGGCTCAATGACACTGATTCTTTTGCTTTTCTCTCTCTCTGGTCTCCAGTGGAGTCGATATCGTGTGTAGAGCTTTGTGTAGAGGGCTGCTGCTGAGGAGTGCAGCTTTTGGCAGCTGAGCAGGATGACGGGAAGAAGCAATCATACGGTGGTGCTGGTTGGTAACGTGCTGACATCTGTCATATGTGTTTGTTTATCAGGAACAAGGCAGAGGCACAGTGGAGACAGACATTCACCAGAGACTGGCTGAGCTGAGGCACACTCTCCGTCTCAAGGGAGAAGCCAGGTCTGCTTCTGTGCTATACATACCTCACAGCTGCACATGTAACATGCAGCCAATTGCCACAGATACACGCCCACTCCGACTCACAGACACCAAAAGGCACAAACACACACAAATAGACACGCATGCAGCGAATCCACAAATGGCAAGGCTAGATTCACTTATTTCATGATGGGCTTTTTATCTGGTATTATCAAGTGATTCCTGGGAATTTTATCTCACACCAAAGCACTGCTAGGATTTATCTCTATAGAGTGCCATGATAAATGAACCTCCAGAGTAAAAATACTATTTGTGTAATTGGATCATTCTTTAGCCCGTACCCCATAACTCCTCCGTCTGCTGCTGGTAGAGTTATGTGCCCTGGTGGCAGGTAATGTTTTTCATTATATGCCAGGCCAGTTTTATATATAGAAAATGGGTGGGAAGGGACTGGGTCTAGCCCGGAGCCATTTGCTTGGTTAGTCCCTGTAGGTGCATCCAATATTGATTGCTTGAGAGTAGAGTGCTCTATCCCCACAGAAAAGCGGCATATGTGGGGAGTGGAGGTGCTGGGTGTTCTCGCCCGGCTAAATTTAGCAGGCAAAGCAACACCCGTGATGACAACCTCCTAGTGGAGGTGCCATGAAACACAGTGCACTTCATAGCCTGTGGAGCTATGGAGACACACACACAAACACTCAAACAAAGGCATTTGAGCGCACAGCCAAAACAGAGACTCGGGGCCTGCTTTCATCATGTATTTAAAGTCTAATTGGTTTCAGCTGCTGGAAAGGCTGTGCCCTCGCTGGATACTTCAGAGGGTTTTGTGACAGGGTCAGGGAGGTGAAGAAATTAAAGTAGGGAGATGTGCCTCCTAGGAAATGTTTGATGGTGTTGAGGCTGTTATGTAAAAGCTTCTGTTTGAGTTCAGTCATTAGAAAAGAATGCACCTTCCCAGATAAGACTTTGCTATGTCTAAAAGAGAAAAATGCACCTGCGTGTTTGCCTCTCCATTATTCTTGGTCTCTCTCTCTCTCCATCCTCTCCCAACTCTAGTAGTAGGCTTGCCTTCAGAACATAGTAAATATTTGCCTGAGATCTGTTTCTGCCAACAAGTTTCATATTCAGAGTGGGTGGGCATATTCTGGAAAAAATGACAGGGTTTATCTGCATATCCAGGGCTCCACTGAATGATGAGTACCGTCATTCTGTATTGCTATAACATTAATTCACGTCAGAAGTTCCTGTTTTGCATTCCGGAGGTTAAATCTGGCCTCATCCGATTTTCACTTTGAGCCGTGATGAATCTGCTGAATCCCCCTCCCCTCCCTCATCGTAAAGGTTGAATGAAATGAAAGCACTCTAATTTTTGAACCTTTGCATAGTTTTTGGCAGTCAGCGTATGCTGCCTGGTTCTGTCTTTGCACAGCAAGTGATTTTTCTAATCAACACATTTCACATGAGAATGATGTGAATCATTCTCTTTTATATGCGCTTAATCATGGGGAGAAAAAGCACAAATGAGACAAGCTTGTTAAGGCCAGTTGGCTCATCAACAAATGCTACAGGGCTCAAACAAACAATATGAGGTTTACTCAGCGTGGAAAGTTAGATGTCGGTCTCGCGTTGTTTTCCATCAAGATGACACAAACAAAACAATATATTTCCCACAAGGCATTGTTTGTGACCATAATTTGTCATTTGAGAAAATGTTTTTACCAAACACCTCATTGCTGATTAACAACCATGGCTGGAACTGAATTGGCTCTGGCATGAGAACAGCCTGGTGCACAGTAATAGGGATGTTCAGTTGAATAACTACAGCCGAGCAGACTGGAGCAAAACCAGGAGTAATGCATCAAGTAACGGAAAAAGTGTTTGCTCAGCATGAATAAAATGTCCCTGATTTTCTCCCCTCATTTTCTCCTCCTTCTCAAAGCGGTTGAGGCAGCATTCTGCAAAATGTGTCATTAAGAAAGCAGGGCGTCTAAAGTTGTGGCTCACCCAGATTCTGGAGGGTGTTTAGAGTGGGCAATTTAAGTAATTCACAGTAGGGCTAGGAAGACAGGAGGAATACCAGCCTCATCAGATAGCCACCTGGGGCAGGAGCCTGGCTTCTGCCCACACAGGTAATTACAATTATGCAAATCAAGCACATCATCAGGCCCTGCAACAAAAGCACAGCCACATATGCAGACTGAGGGCCTCAAGCAAGTTCCCCTATACATTTATATACAAGCAGGTACTGACATTATCATGCTAATGCTTCCAACAAGATGTGTTAATCATCATTTCATTGCCATATAAAACACCGACAGCCGGACAAAGCGTGTATATGGGGAAATCATGGCTCCTTACAAGGAATCAGTATGTGAAAGGGACTTGCAATCTTCTCGCTCTTGTCCCCGCTCCAACTAGATTGCTTTAGCTTTTTTGCTTTAGATTGAGGTAGTGGGAGTGAAGATTAGGAGAAAAAGAGAGAGCCAGGAAGAGGCAATGAGTCTGGAGCCCTGTGAGACTCAGGTGATGAAATTAGTGGGCAAAGCAAGATGTAAAGTCTTGTGTTGCAGTGGCAGAGGAGAGTGGAGCCTCAAGTTCAGAGAGTAAACACTCTCAAATTAACATGCCCACCTTGCCACTACATAATGTTACATCCTTAATCATTTGTCTGAGCTATACATTTATCTATTACCAAATCAAGCAAAACACAAAACAACCGAGTATCGTTTTTTTCTCCAGTCACACATGAATTTACCCATGTGCACTAGGAAAACCAAGTCCCCATTTCAAAATAAAATCAAAATAAGTATCTTTTGAGGTAGAAAATGCAGTCAACACATTTATTAAGCTTCAAGGATACACACAATGTGTATAGGTGAGAAATTTTGAATGAACGCAAAACCAAGCGTGGTTACCAGGAGAACTACACTGGGTACCTTGAATGCAAAGCAGAGCCACCACAGTGTAGCGGCTTTTCTTTCTACTTTTCATACTAGCTCACGAGCCTATTCATGTAACCTTTATTTCACCACAGAGGTACACCGCGGCGACAAGCCTCATTTTCGATGGAGTTAGATAGCCTAAAAATAGGAAAATGAGAAACTAATGCACTATCTTGCCAAAATAATAAACATAATATGCAAAAGAGAATTACATCCAAACATCTTAAGGTTTGAAATTAGATCACTCCAGGTTTTTGGGGCACAATATCTCAAATCTACAAATGATAGATTAGTCAATAAGCACTATCTAGATCAGTATTATATGGACAAGTAGCTGAGAGGCTATAAGCAAAACATAGTTTGCGACCTTTAAAATTGCATTGTGTGCATCGTTTTTTCTCGCCGTTAACATCTGTCCACTGATTCGCGGTGAATAATGGATTTCCTCTTTATTGCACATGTGCATGCTTCAAAAATTTGACCCAATATTTCATTTTTGTCAGCTTTCCATATGCATTTTATTCAAACTCAGTCTGTTCCCAAGGCGCTGAGATTAGTGAGGTTTTACTCTGCAGCCTTGAGCCTACAGTCCATGCTACATCATCTGGCCTGTAGTCGACATAGTACGTTCCACTGCCTACAGTTCTCTGGATTGCCTATAGCTTATAAAGGCCGCCAGGCTCCCTGAGCAGCCAGGCGAGTGCTAATGGAACCATCTCCTATTAATTTAATTTGGAGCGTGGGCTCATCCACCGAGCTGTGGCTCCGTCTGCCTGACTTCGCTGCTGCTCCCTGCTACAGGGTGATTAACCTGTGGAGAACCCTACAGTATGGTGAGGGGATGCTGGCACAGGCCATCACTGTGGAGGTCTCCAACCAAGCCACATGCACACAGTCTTACTCACATGCACAGAGCGTACACACACATATTTACTGTCTCGTTCTCCAGTTCTCTCTCAGCCTCTTTCTGTCACACATACATCTATATTGAATACATATTTCCTGATGCATTTTCAGGCACACTCATCTGCTCACTCAAGCATATGCGTCTAATCTGTGCAAACACAAAAGACCCTCCCCACACATACCCGCACAACACGAAACACATCAGATAAAGTGTACAGTAGGTGAACAAACATCATCAGTGGATCTATTTGTGTAATCCAGAAATGTTCAGTTATCTCAGCAGAGATACATGGAGGGAGAGGTGTTGAGAGAGGTGTTTCACTTGTGTTTGGACTGCCTCTCCTATTCAGGGTCTTCAAAAGTAATGGTCCTTATCTACTGATAATTTTTCCCTTATCGCTTTCACCGTGCCTTCAGCTGGCAGAGTGTCTGTGGATTGATGAATCATTGCCGAATCAGCAGTCAGGAAGAATTCATTATGGGTCACCTTGAAAATGACAATTGAGCTGAGTGACAAAGCAAAGGTCAGCTGTGGAAATCTACAATACCCTTACTGTCAGCATTACTTCAGCTGATTTAGTGGAAAAGGGCACATTTATGTAGTTCACTTAATAGTTTTGAATCTTGAATGAGTCTGTGCCCAAGCTAGAAGTCACACAAGCAAGACTGTGATCTGTGATCCTCGCTGGCAAAGGATGGGAGAATGAACCACAAAATGTAACCATCAGTGTGTTTATGTTCACTTTAGTTCACCAGAAATACCATCTGAATGAAAAACCCAGGTAACATAATCAAGTTAAAGGATTAACCCCCCTATTATCTTTGGGTTCAATTTGACCCCAAAGATAATATTTGATTTTTTATTACATATATTATCTTTGGGGTCAAACTGACCCCGAAAGGGTCAGTTTGACCCCAAAGATAGTAGGTAATCATAGATAATAGATTTTTTTTGGCTTCATAATTCATTCTTTTTTCAAACCACTAATCCTTGTAAGGGTCTGGAGCCTATCCCAGCTCTCACTGGGTGGAAGACAGAGGAAACACCCTGGACAGGTCGCCAGTCCATCACAGAGCAGACAGACAAACAAGCACATTCACACCCAGGGACAATTTAGTACAATTACAATTACAATTTAGTGACATTTATCTTGCATGTCTTTGGACAGTGGGCGGAAATTGGAGCTCCCAGCAGAAACCCACGCAGACAAGGTGAGAACATGCAAACTCAAAAAACTCACAAAAGAAAGGACCCTGGCCAGCCAGTCGGGAATCAAATCCAGGACCTTCTTGCTGTGAGGCAGCAGTGCCAACCACTGCACCACCATGCCATGGCTTTTTTTTTTTTAATAGGGACAAGTGGGTAAACATAAAATGAGCATGATTATATGTTTTAGCTGTGTAAAACAGAAATGTCAACATTTTGCACACATTTTTTTTAGTTGTTTTGGATGGCACTGAGGAATTGGGGGAGTTGGGGGGTGGGGGGTGGAGGGTGTTATGTTTTATTTAAAGGGCTATTTAGGCAGTCAACAAGACACATTAAGGACCTGACATAAACAATTTTATTAGAATCATTTTTGGAGATTTAAATTACTGGGGTCAAATTGACACCAGCTGATAAAGAATGTTAGTAAAATTGAAGTTATCATGAGGGTTAAGAGAAATCCCAGTAGCACAGCTGTCCACCCTGCTTTGATATTCAGTATTTCCATCTTCTTCAAGTCAGTCTTAATGGAACAGTGGCCCTCACAGATATGGAGATGGGACAAACTGTTCTCTCTTCTCGCTGCTGCTGCCGGAGACAGAAGTGACTGTTAACTCAAGACAAACAGAGCAGGGTTAGGAAATAAGAAAAGGAAAAGCCAGTGAACACATGAATAAAAGAACACAGCTGCACCTGTGGAAATGCGATGTGTCACTATTACACAACATTTATGGGATATTCTTCCTGAAAAAATGTTTTGGTTGTGTTGCACATCGCAGAGCACTGATCTCATAACTTAAGTCAAAGCGCAAGCCTTACTTTGGTTTTGCAGCTCTCTGAAAAACAAAGTTCACGCTGCAGCAAAGGCAAAGGCCATCAATTTACGCAAACAGTAGCGAGAAAATGTACTTTGTCCTCTCCCATGCAATGCTATAAGCCCAAGAGGTATGTGGTAATTCTCTCTTACAAGACTCCAAGTGGAAACTTGGAAATTTATTGATATTCTTTTGCATTGAGTTTACCCCCAAGAACAGTATTGTTGTTGCTGTTGTTTCCTGAGGGACTGGTTCACAGATCAACAGGCAAAGCAACATCCATCTATCCAAACCTTCTGAATGGAATATATAAAAATAGAATATTCTGATATTGCAACTGTAAATGGTTTTATCAATTTTCCTCTTTTCACACAATCCACTTTTATTTGAAAATATGCAAAGAGAAGAGGGACTTATGGAAATTGTCCATGCCTTCTGTCTTCAAGTCCTTATTCCCTGATCTTCCCTTGGGGGATAAACTGTTAACAAAGACAGAGAGAATGGTGCTGAAGTGCACAGAAAATGTTTATGCACCAAATCCTGTTCTTCGTCCTCTCTCTCTCTCTCTCTCTCTCTCTCTCTCTCTCTCTCCCTCCCTCTCTCTGACACTGGCTCAATTTGCCTAAACTTTTCTCAGCAAAATTGGAAGATTTCCATTTGTACTCCAGCGGAGGAGCTTTGGGAGCAGGCCTGTGTTAATCTCCTCAGGATCCCCTCTGTTTAACTCAGCACTGTGACACATTGACGAGGGGATTTCTCCTTTCCCTTTGCTGTTGGAATAAATCATCTCACCTGACATCAGTGGAATGCATTTGAGATATAGAAAATCATTATTTATCCTTGTACTCATTTATTACGACTACAGCCAATATCATTTTTCTGTACAGCCATGGAGATGCCACTGTTCAGCCCTAAAATTTATTCAGCCTGATCTAAAACAGGCAAATATATTTATGAGGGGACTGAATCATTTTATGATGAACCTTGCACAAGTATAATGTATGATGTGGAGTAGATTAGCTATGGCACGTGGCATCACTGTAATGTGATAATGCCTATGCGAGGAAATGAAAGAGCTAATGATGGTGAGAAGTGAGATATGTAGGTGATTGTCCCCCTTTTTTTTTTTTTTTTTTTTTTGATGGGCTCGACGTTAGTCACCATTGACAGGAGCCACAAACCAAGCCGTGTCCCCTCAAGGGATCCTGTAGTAGATGGTCGAGGGGGAGGGACTGATAATGGCTAAGATAGGCTGCAGGCTTTGGGTGAAAGGAGATAGATAAAGAGAGAGAGAAAGAGAGATAGAAAGCAAGAGAATCCCACCCGTGAAGAAAACCACAGCTTGGGGCGCACATCGCTCACGCATCCAGTGGAGAATGAAAGCTGGGCCGCCTGATTTGTGCCTAATAAAGTTGTCACATCCCATCAGGACTCACATCTACAACAGACAGCACAAGCCCCCAGTCAGGACTAGTCAGGGGTGATCAGGGGCAGCGGTGGTAGTGGACAGCACCGCCAAGTGATGGATGACGGGCCGGAGCGCTGCAGGATGGGACAGCCACGGGTGTTTCTGCTTGATTTATTAGAGATCGAAAGCGAACGAGAAAGATGAAGATAATCGTGGTCTTTTTGGTCGCCAGCAACCTCGTCGCACACCTCACACCTCACGCTTCATGGAAACGAGTGGATTCTCAGAAATGTTGCCCACTTGCCTGGAGCAGCAGAGGAGGCGCGTTGGACTGCAGCGCCTTCACACCTTGACGGCTCAAAACCCACACGCATAATGACTGTTAGCGAGGTATGGATGCAGTTCACGTCATTGTGCCTCTGCTTGAAGACAGGTCCTGTCCAATACCTTGCTTATTTCTGCTTGCCCACGCTTCCATTATGGGAGGCAGTGTCCCCGGCCTGACCTCTAGAGGGAGGCAGTGTGTACAGTTAGAGCAAGCGGCACATGTCCACCCACTGGAGCCACATAGCCTACACACACAGCCTCACGGCCTGCCACACAGGATATTTCAAGAGTTAACAGTAGTGGTCTTCATTTGTTACAGATAAGATCAAGAGGCTCTAGGAGTTTTTGTCATGTCTTGAGATCATGTACTCACAACTTCTCTGTGTTTGTTTGTTTGTTTTTTTCTGGGTGCAGCATTTTTAGCCATTTATTGGTTTCATAACATCTACGACAACATCATGTGAGGATGCTGCTTCTCCAGACTGATTTTAATGTGCAGATAGTGATTCCACAGGTGCTCTAGTGAGCCAGGAAATTGCTTCAAAAACTGTTCTGGCTTCTGAATCTAAACTATCCCATATCTTACATGGCTATCCATTACCTCATAAAGTAATGTTCCTTTATCTCAACACTGTAGGCATCGACAGAGATTTAATTTCTCTGGAGATCACACTCAATAGCTTATGGGCCTATTGAACAGAAAATTATATAGAATGAATGCATCCTCCACCCTGAGAATGCACTCTGCTGCTGTTAACTGTTTTTATTACTTTTCCCATCTGCATTTTTTTATTCCTACTCAATAAATTCCACACGCAGAATTGATGCGGTTGCTCTGCCTTATCAAAACTTTTCAAATTGTGAAGTTGAAGAACCAGATGATGCTCGCCCGGTCTAACATAATAGATCTCCCCCTCAAGTTTGCAAACCAAATTTGCTTCATGTGTAATATCTGAGTACAGCAGGCCAGCTGTGATTGAAGGTGTGGAAGTCTAAATCAATCATAGTTGGCATATACTCAGAGTAAAGGAATTGCTGTCATCCGCAACTTGGTGAGGATACGGTCGCATTAAACATGGGGGTGAACTTGGATCGTGGTACAGAATTGACAAAATGAACTGCAGGCCACCAGTTACCACAACAAACAGCCTAATTTAAATAATTTCTACAGTTAAACAGTAAAACAATCATCAAAATAAATTGGGCAATGTATTACTTGTCTAGACTTTTACTATGTGGACATAATAAAATTTTACACTACACTTTTAGCATGCAAGGTTTATCTATATATAGATATAGATATACACATATATAACAATCCAGTGTGGGTCCTTAGGCAAGGTCCTTAAGGTCCTTAATGCTACAAGCCTATACCTTGGTAGGAGTGTGAGGATAACCAGGAGAGCCATACCAGCCTGGATGTAGGCCGGGTCAACAAGGTCCACGTCAGGTGCTGGTGAACCAGGGCAGCCTGATGACAAGCGGGCTACTGGAACACGACATGCATGGACTAGGACAGAGAACATGCAATTTCTGGAATAATATATATATATATAGCCTGAGTCTGTGGGTTTGCACAGTATCTTAGCTGTTCTGAGGACTGCGCTCTTCTGGACAGAGATCTCAGATGTTGTTCCTGGAATCTGTTGGAGCCACTCTCTGTCTCGTCCAATTACCACCGGCTGTTTATCAGTCTGGATCTGGAAGTCCCATTGGATCTTAGCTCTGTCGTTCTCAACCACCTTTGGAGGTGTCTTCCATTTTGACCCTGGGACTTTCAGCCCCAATTCGTTGCAGATGTTCCTGTACACTATGGCAGCCCCTTGGTTATAGCAATCCATGTGTGCCGTACCTGCCAGCAATTTGCACCCTGCTGTGATGTGCTATACTGTCTCATCTTTGCACAGCCTGCAGCTGGGGTCCTGCCTGATATGGTGGACCCCGGCCTCTATGGACCTTATGTTTAGGGCCTGTTCTTGTGCTGCCATGATCAGTGCCTCAGTGCTGTCTTTCAGTCCAGCCTTTTCCAGCCACTGGTATGTTTTCTCAATGTCAGCCACTTCTGCTATCTGTCGGTGGTACATGCCATGCAGGGACTTGTCCGACTATGATAGTGCCCCTTCCTCTTCCTCCTCATTGGGATTCTGCCGCTTGAGGTATTCGCTTAGCAGGTCATCGCTGGTCCTCAGCCTCCCTCCTTCCACTTGGTGTGCAGCCTTAAGGTGCTGGACTTGGAGTGAAATTCTCCATGCATTGTGAGGAGCTTCTTTGTCTTGATATCAGTGGCCTAAGTGTGTGTGTGTGTGTGTGTGTGTGTGTGTGTGTGTGTGTGTGTGTGTGTGTGTGTGTGTGAGATAACTAAAGTTGTAATGTTATATTTATAGATGTGTGATTCTTACAAGAAACCCAATCCATGAATTCCAATTTTCTCACACTCTTTCACACTGTTCCTGTGTTATTTAAAAAAAAAAAAAAAAAAGTTTTTTGGACTGTTCCAAAGTGAGTATCCTTATGACACTTCCCTATGAATATGATTTGCATGAATTGTGTCTACTGTATGTTTGGGTAATGACAATCTTGGGGAAGCAGATGGCTTAGTAATTGCTGTCTTAGCAAACAGACCTGACATTTAGAGGCTCTCAGTATGTCCCCGGGATTGTGCTGATGCTGTAGAGTCAGGATACCTTGGGTGCCTGCTACAGTCACGATTGGCCTCACTAATCACTTTCCAGTTAGTTGTGACAAAGACAAGGCCATGTACAACTGAGAGAGACGGATTACTCCAATTAAGTATCTATGGATTACCCTTCAGTGCACTGTAGAGCCTGACAGTGGTAGACGGTGGTACATATAGCACCCAAAAATATTGTCGGCAGGGGAAGACGAGCAGATGGAGATGGAAAATTCCTATTGGAGGAGGAGGAATGAGTACCTTTTCAAACTTTGAGGTTACCAATATGTAAACTAATCCAAAGCTATGGTCAGACACAGCGAGTTCTTATATGGTTCCTTGTCCCAAAATGATGACATAGCCTAGGTTTTTGTATTTATTCCAAAACATACCCATTTATCTGCCTAAAGCCCTTTTTTTAACACTGTATTCAATTACCATGCCTTTTATCAGGGGGTACAAAACATATTAAATGTGTGAAAAAAAAAAAACATTTTTGCAAACTTAAAGAGTTAGGAAAGCTGTCTCTACCTGAGCTCCAACGCCATTACTGGGCGGCCTGTGTGCCAGTCCTTGTTTACTGGCAGGATGCATACCCTGTAGAGATTTAATCATTCAAAGGGATCAGATTTATAGTCTTTTATAGACCTTCAAGTTACCAAACATTTCCATTTTAGCTCCCATTTGTCATAATCATGCATTTCCCCTTTCACAACTAGATGCTGTTTTTTTTTTTTTTTTTTTTTTAACATGAAAAATAAAAGTCCTTGCTACTATTAGTGACCTGTACACTAGTAATATAGTCGCATCATTTGCTCAGCTTAAAGCAAAATTTGCACTGCAATAGTACTCAGGAACTATGTAAGAGGAAACACTTCAAATTTTGAAACTTACCATTCCCCTGATGAACTTGTATCTGAGTCAATATCAGTATAGAGTGCCATTGAGACTTCCCAGTGTCACACAAAAAAAGATGAGATTTTCCACTGAACTCCATATCCATTGTATAAAGTAGACCTTAAGCTGGAAGAAATGCATGTTGGTCAAGCTCCTGCACCTTTTATAAATTGACTGCAAGCATAGAAAGTACAAGCGAATTACAAAATGTGTCCACCCTGTCATGGGACAATTTCTAAATAGAGTAAATATGTTCTAATCATATATTGATTACAAAATGTACATTTTCAGAAAGGTATTTGGTCCCTCGTTCAGGAATATATTTTAGTTTCTGGAAAACATCTCTCAAAAATACAGAAATTATGGAAAAATATGTTTATATATGTAAAATCTGTGAAAGTTGTACTTTCTTTTCTGAATAAACTCTATAAATAAAGGTATCTGGTCAAACTTTGAAATAATACTGTTTGGCCCTAATCTCTTCAGAGCAAAATCACACAAAAGGTTTTGATAACTTGTGAAAATAATAATTTATTCACGTAAAACATGAACACGACGGGGTGGACAATGACATGACGGGGTGGACCTTGGCATGACAGGGTGGACAATAGTGAAGTGCCTCATATATATTTAAAGGAAACAATGTTACGGTTTTGTCAACAAATGTTTTTTGTCAAAACATGACTTTTTTCACCTACTGTATTTTGAATTGTGCACAGGTAGGCTACATTTGGAAATGACACTCAACAACAGCAAAAATAAATAAATAAAACCTTCAACTAGACGAAAAAAACAAGATTAATATAAACAAAACAAAAACATGTTGGTCCCTAAATGTAGGCCTACCACAAAAAAACACTGAAAAACTTATAAACTGTTATAAAACTAGACTTGATGACGGGGTGGACAATGACAGGGTGGACGTTTCTGGCTGAAGTTTGCATTTAATGAGCACATGGTGGGCCATTAGCTAGCAACATGTATCAGTTAGGAAGGTGACTGTGTATACTTTAACAAACATATTTTGAATTTCTGAAAAGCATTTATATAGATTCATATTTTGCAATGACAGGGTGGACACATTAAGATTGAACACATTCAAGTTCAATCATAAAATGATGAAAATGTCAAAATATAAATGTTGATATGTACTCTCTCTGCGGGAGCTATTCTTCACTCCATTTGTAAAAGACAAAGCAGTGGTAGTGATGTCACTGATTACAGCAGGGGGTTTCTTATAGTGGCAGTAACCACCTAATGACGGGGTGGACAACAAATCCAGGGACACATGCAAAACGTTTATTATTATTATGAAATTAGACCATAAATGATCCAATTGACTCATTTTATTCAAGTACTTGATGAGAGCAACAAGAGCATGTAAAAGGTTTGTACATTGTATATCATTTATCTACTTATTTCACTCAGTGAAGTTAGTAGAGAGGAGTTTGGGACATGGCAAAATCACATGCATCTAATCATAGAACATTTTTTTAAAATATGAAAAACACCCATTTAAAGATGTATCTCTGTACCAATGTGTGTTTAAATGTTTGGCCATTTATAATAAACCCTCAGAGTTTTGTTATTTTGCAAATTTTTCATGAAAAGTGAGTGATTTCTGCCCGGGACACCAAATGGTACCCTATATTGATATTGACTCATCTGTGTATGAGCGTCAGAGTGCTCCACCTACACAGCACCTAAAGGCATCTTGGGAGAGTGAAACAGGAGCAGAAATACACAATTAACTCAAGGCATCTGTTGATTGAGTATGAGGTAATAGAAAGACTCCATTATTAACATGCTAAATTACAATCATACTACCCATCTTCATCAGTACTCACATGGAACACTGGCTCATGTTTTGGTTTTGCAACAGACTCTACAAGTTTTGGTTCGAGGTT
Source organism: Myripristis murdjan (assembly GCF_902150065.1). Lineage (NCBI taxonomy): Eukaryota > Metazoa > Chordata > Actinopteri > Holocentriformes > Holocentridae > Myripristis > Myripristis murdjan. Next base: position 7,987,040 of record NC_044002.1, read on the forward strand.
TTTACAGCTATTCACATGTTTATGGACATGATCTCCTTCTTAATCCAGAAGCAGCTTGAAACTCACTGGAAAACTTGTTGATCCAATATGGAATGGTCATTGCAAAGAAAATCACTTTTATCATCTGGAACAAAGAAATACAGTATTGCCTTGTTTTGCAATGAGTTCTCTGGTACTTTATTGAGAAAATCCAAGTACAAGTAGTACAAAATGATTTGTTAGGGAAAGCAAGTAGGTTTAAACCGATATGGCAACCCTTCCTTGACTATATTACAGCACTAAGGAGACCCACACGACACCTCAGTGACTTTTATTTCTAGTTAAACGTTTGTCTTAGTTTCAATTGTCCCATCAATCGCTTTTTCTTGCCTTTCTCTCCTTTTTCCCTGTGAAGGAAAGGGTGGGAGGAGGAAGGTAATGTTCCTGTTTATTAACCGCTTCAGTGTTTTGTTTTCTTCCTTTTCGAGAAAGTTATACATAAAATATTTATTTAAAAAAAGGTGGAAACGCAGTTTATGTCACATTAACGTAACAAACGTGAAACGTGAGCAGTAATCAGCCGTGTCCTTATCCCCATGTGAGAAAAAACACACTCCACAATCATGTAACACAACCACATAAAACAGTTTTAATGCCTGCGCTGAGCCTCCCATCCTGCAGTGAGTGTGTGTATGTGTGAAAGCTGGGAGGTGTTGAAGGAGGGGCATCCTAAAGCGGAGCTACATGGTGGGAGGGAGGTGTATGGGAGAGCAGTAGAATCTCATTAGCGGCATTTTTATTCTTGTCATAGAGCCATATAAAATTTTCTGCAAATGGAGACTTTTATAGTCCCCTTTATCCTTTGGCGCGATTGCTTTTTCCTTGGGGCTGCTTATTTCATGTAATGATAGTGCTACAGTGGAACCATTCCTGTCATCACCCATATTTCACGAGGAGAGAGTGGAGTGAAGCTGTATACAGTTGACTTCATGAGCAGGATGAGGCGAGGGAGGGAAGAAATGGAGAGTGGGAGTGGAAGTAGGAGGAGAAACTCTTGCTGCCATACGGCGGCACAGGTTTGAACTGGTTGCTCTGCCCTTGATCGGTCACGGGTCAAGGTAGCACAATGATTGTTTTGTGTTTCCCCTCTTGTCCATTTGTGTCACACAGCTGACCCCACACTCATCAGTCACTGATTGAGCAGTTCTTGAAATATAGCAAATGACAATGGTGATGGCCCTGAAAGTGCAATTTGCCACCAACAGGTGCTCGATTGGGTGCCTCTGCTCTCTCATTGCCTCGGTGATGATGAAAATAACAATTTACCGCTATGTCTCGGCTAAACCATTATCAGTCGCAATGACCACTCTCTCTCGGCGGTGACCTTTTATGTGCATATTGTTTGATCTGTGCAGGGGGGTCAGAGTAGGGGTTCAGATAGAGGAGCACCTCTGGAGCTGCGGGGATTCAATAACCTGCTCAAGGACGCTTTAGCAGAGCAAATGCCTGCTGAGAGAGGGCTTAAACTGCCATCATGCAACTGAGCAACGATGTCTCTGTCCACAAGGCCGGACGACCTCCCCACAGATGTATAATTCATCAAAGTGACTATTCAAACAGTTCTGTATTTTTGCTCTTTAAAGGCATATACTCAAGTCCTAGATGTACGTGACCTACATGAAACCTCCAAATTTTCAGTGTTTATTTTCTAAATGTATCTAAATCTCACAAATCAGGCAAATGCCTAACAGAGTTGTCGACCTTGGAGATCTTTACTGATGTTTTAAAGTTTTCAAGAAAAAAATCAGTTTTTGAAAAGAAAGAAGGAAACAATCACTATAATCATACTGATGAAGCCAAATAAATATTATCCAAAGTTTGTTGAGGTAATTAATAATTGAATCGATTCTTAAACAAAAAACAAATCTAAAACGATGTACACTCAATAAGAGAAGCCAGAAATAATATGAGAAATGACATGTAGAAAAACCAAATTTACCCACTGAAGGACCTCCACACCCCTCACCTCAGTCAGGAATTTTGTTTTCAGTAAATGTTTGCCTGTTTATCAAGTTTCAGAGTGCTTTGGAAATTGTTCCCCGTTTGCAGAGCACAAAGTCCAGCTAACCTGTTCACATGACAAACGGGTGAAGATGTCCCTTTCATGTTTTTGTCACATAATCCAATTTGAGGCAAAGGACTTGACCACATGCTCACACAAGAAGTATATTTGTCATTTAAAGCAACCGTTGCTCTTTCATTTCAAAGAGAGCCATGGAGCTCAGTGATGGAGAGTTGATTCCAAAAGAGTCCATTCTTTGACTCTGACAATCAACAGAGTACACATGCGATGACTCCAGGAATCACAACTACATTAGAATTGACTCTGTCTGTTAATTCCATCATTGTGGCTATTTTGATTGGCCAAATGGCATAAGAGTGACAAAATTTAGAGATAGGAAACGCACAAAAGCTGAGAAAAGTTTATAAAAATAATTTTATATAAATGACAAGCAACTTTATACAAACGTAGTGGTGTTGTTGTGAAGAGCAGGTGCTGAGGAGTCGCTGAAAGGAGGAGGATGAGCAGGGAGGAGGAGCTTGGCCAGATCAGAGCTTATAAATTGGAGGTGTGAGTCTTTTCCCAGATCCCTGTACTCCACTGACAGCTCTGATTGTTGGCAGCCTCAAATCTCCTGTCAGAACATCTAAACCTAAGAACCAAGAATTGCAATAAATCACAGTTGGACTGGATTCTTTAGGTGTAGTGACTGAAAGTAGGGAGGGAGATGTGTTCATCATGTTCCTCCACTGTAAAACATTCACAGTCTTAAGTTTCTTGAAGTCCACTTGCCACAAATTTGGCCAGAGAGACGACCAGAGACAGCAAATTGCCACCATACAACGACAACATCACTACCTGTGTGATTGTGTGCTCATTCCATGGCATTTATGAGATCATGTTGGATGTTACAAATGACGTCTCCTTGTCTTCAACTTAGTGTTGTCTAAGTGGAAATCTCTGAGCTCAACCATTCATAAATCACACATGAGAGTAGCCCACCTGCAGCAGCTTCATATAAACAACAAAAGCGGTATTAATTCCAGGGCCACTTAAAAAGTGACTTTTTAACACTCAGATGATATTTATTCCATGTCTGTTATCAGTGGTGAACTACAGAGTGATGCAAGATGAAAAGCCAGACACTTTCCAAGCCCTCCGTCTTTCATCCCAGTGAATTGTTCTGTTTCCATAGTTTTTGCCTGTTAACTTTGTACCTTGATCACCCTAGCATTAAAATAAAGAAAGCCCTCTTTGTGGCAATTCATAAAGAAACGCAACACTTTTTTCTTTATAATTCTGAATAATAAGCAGCAGCTGACAACCCTGTGTCGTGGTGTGACTTCAAAAGGACAAAATGATGGCTAACAAGGTCATGTTTGGCCACAGTGTCAGTGATGTTTTGCGGAGCTGTCTTCAGCCAAGTTTCCACAGTCCCACACAGTTACAGTGCACCTTTCTGCACTGCAAGTAGCACAAAATCTCATTTTTGGAATTTTAGACATAATTGTGAAAACGGAGTCGGTACGGTTAGAGTTAAGACATGGTTTTTGGGTTTTGCCTCACTTGTTCAAATTAAGTGAAGATCTCAAGTAGCCCACACTGCATTAACCCAGAGGAAAACTGCTGGAGCTCCTGTCAAAGAGTCCTACAGCCACAGTGCCACACTGTCACATCCTGTTCCTGGCAGTACTGCTGCTTCCAGGTTACAGGGGAAAGACATAAAAGCTGAGAGTTTCATTAGCAAATACTGTTCATGAAAGCTGTCATGGGTTAATATTACTTGTGGTTTAGCTGTGGACCCATTTTCACTTCCTGAATTTTGAAAATCATCCACAAGGAAATGTCTGTGCACGCATGAAACTATTTAAAGAGCAGCAGAAACTTTGCCATGTGCACCAGTGAACCTTCCCTGCAGGTGGCTGCCACGGTGAATAATAATTAGACTTATGCAGAATGGCAGCAGACCTGGATACCGTCTTGAAAACAGGAAATCTATCAGACAATGTCATAAACCATTTAAAAGATGATCAGGTAAGTTGAAGGCCTGCCACTTAAAAATTTCCATTTCTAGATAAATATTAACCGACCAGTAATGTTTGATATCAGTGTCATAATTGTTATAATAGATGAGGACCTGGGAAAGTATACACTCCTGATCGAAATTTTAAGACCAGTTGAGAAATTGCAGGAATTTACATTTTGCACTGTTGGATCTTAAGAAGGTGCTAAGTAGAGCTTCAAAATGCAAAAAGAAGAAATGGGAGTGAGACAAAAAAAAAAAAAAAATTGAGTAAGCAATTTATTGCAAGATGTTTTTGGGTCTACCACATGACCTTTTTGTTCCATAACCCTCAGGATCTTTTAAGACGTTTAAAATGACTGTCTTACTGCATCCAACCTCAGCAGCAATGGCACGCTGCGAGAGGCCTTGCTTATGCAGCTCAACAATCCGACTGCATTCAAGGAGAGAAAGCATTTTTGCCTTTGCCATCAGGAGGTCATGACAGTGTGGATACCTGACAGAAAATGACACTGAATCCACATTTTTGCGAAGATTTGGGCTTTTAAAGGCAGTGGCCTTAAACTTTTGATCAGCTAATGAACAGCCTATTTCAGTTTAATGGTTGTTTGCAATAAATTGCTTACTTTTTTTTTTTTTTTTTTTTTTGTCTCACTCCCATTTCTTCTTTTTGCACTTTGAAGCTCTACTTAGACTCTTAAGATCCAACAGTGCAAAATGTAAATTCTTGCAATTTCTCAACTGGTCTTAAAATTTTGATCAGGAGTGTACCTCAAGCTATGGGAAGCAGCTTCCATTCAGAGCATTTTGCAGCTACCATGGAAGAGAGTAGCATTGCAGTTAAGTCAGGTCCTGTGGATAAGTTTCCCTTTGAAATGTGTGTTTTTAGTCATAAAGAGGCTCCTCTTGAAAGTACAGTGAGCCAGCTGTGTGAACAAAATAAACTACAGTGCATCTTTACCTATTACAAGGAAACAGACAGAGAGGTAAACCATCAAGACCTTTTAAATTTCCGACTCATCTTCCAACCTTGAGCCAGGCTGGAGAATGTCATTTCAATTATAGCACTTTTCTGTAATTAAAAAAATTGATACATATATACTTAACGCGTGAAACGGTGCCCATAGATTACCAATCCATGCGCACAAATTGACAATCAATGTCTCCAATAATTCAGATGAGCTGAATGAGAAAAGGCCCATTAGCAAAGACAAGGGTGAAATCAAAGAGTGACATTTAATCTGCGACACAGATATCGCTTTCACTGTCTTCCTGCACTGAACACAGAAATGGGGGCTGAGGCGTAACAAGATAAATGCAATGTCTGCTGCTATCCTTAACACACACTTCAGTAGTAAGGAAATATTGTCCATATGGTTACTGTTATGTAGCTGCAAAACCTGGGATTATGGGTTTTGAGTGGGTTTAGTCTTGACCTTTGATTGAAATGGGCCTGGTGTTGGGCAAACACAAACTTACTTAGAAAAAAAAAAAGGGGGAAAGAAGAGAATAAACTAAAGAGAGACTCAGGTATGTTATGCAATTTATAAGAGTCAATGTATGGATAATTATGGATTGCCCTCAGTGGCTGTCACATTTTTAGTGACAGGAGCTGGAGCCGAGAGGAATTTTTTTTTTTTTTTTTTTTTTCCAAGATGAGGTAAATCAAAACATACCTGAGGTCCAGCCTGACAGCGAGAGCGCCTCAGTGGTCCTGCTGTCATCAGCATAAACCATGTAGTCAAGCAGGACAAGGAGGGGCAGGTTGTGGAGAGCAGTGTGAAGGGGAATGGCACTGCCAAAAATATATAGAACTGTATCTCTAAATAGTTATTGCTTCAAGAAAGACCAGGAGGGTGAAGTCCAATGTGCAATGTCACTGCTGAAAATAAGAATAAATTATACGCTATAACAGGACCTTCTCTTGCTTTCGTTTGTGTAGACTTTCTCAATGTTTCATTTTTCATTTTCTCATTATTGCTGATTATTATTAATATGAGGAAAAGTATTATTCATTTGTGAATAAAATGCATTAGTTGCTCGGAAAGACTTACTTTAAAGATTAATAGGTCAAGTATGACATTTTCTTATGAGTAAACATTCCCATATCAGTGCAATAAGTCAGTTGGACCAGTGCCTGGTGTGCTAAAGGGCCCTTAAGGCCTTATTAGATTTATGGTGGGCTCACACATACACCTGATCCTCCAAGTGCTCTGTCTGCACTGCAGCAGCTTTCAGGTCCATGGACTCTATAAACCCATTTATTGTTGCTGTTAAGTCTCTTGTTTGATCTCTATCAAACTGGAAATCACTTGTGGCCCGTAGCCTATCAGTTTAGTTTTTGCACTCCATCAGGGATAAAGGCAGAGCAGCTAATGGCCTTATGTTGCAGCATTTGATGCAAAGCATGAGCAACCAATGATCGCTGGCAGCTGCTGGTTACTGTGCACTGTTGGCGAACGGTTGTTGGTTTGGCTTCTTGGCAGTGCTGACAGAGCCAAACTGAGATTCAAAATGTTATACTTTCTCCTTATCATCATTAATATTAGTAGTAGTAGTAGCAAGCAGTAGTTTTTTGCAACAGAAACCAACACCAGTTTTGTTTTGATGGCAAATAAATGATTAACGGCACAGATTGACAACTCGATCTACAGCAACATTTCATTTATAGGGTGAAAAACATATTGAATCAATACACCTGTCAAATTCCAGAGAGTATCTGTGTGAAAGAAATCAAAATACAGACATTTTTGTAATTTAAATTCAGCACTCTGAATATTTGCCTCCCCTGTGTATGTATGTCTGTGCATGTTTAATTATGAGAAATGTGTTTAGGCCTATTTACAGCAGTCAGACGAGAGAAACTCAAATCTGTACAAGTTTGACGAAATGTCACTAATTTCCCAGCAGAACCAAAAAATGCAGAGGAGCTCTTTAAGAAAGAGGATCACAAGATTTTATCAAGTGGATGACCCAGAGAGATCTTCAGATTCAACACAGGAAAATCCTGCAAAGGTGAACACTGCCACAGAGGAATTAACCTTTTAAAGGCGTGTTCTCTGATACAACAGTGAGTCACGAAGCTCCTCTTCAGGAACCCAAGTTCATAATTGACTGTTTCACCTCCAGCATGTACAATACTGAGCAAGTGGCCCTTAACCGCCTGCAACAGTATGTGAGATCTTTTTATGCTTCTGTAAAGGATCCACTGTGATTTGCCATGACAAAACTGAAGTAACCTTTAATAGGTTTTGTGGTTGAAGCAAATGTAGAGCGGTTTGTGAGTTACCATGTTCCTGTAACTCTTACCCAGACTGTCCTCTCTGGTGGTTGCTCTGCAGTGGGTATTGCCTGGTAAACACAAACTAATTTCATAACTGCATTGTTCATCTTGTGGTGTTTGTCAGAGTTTTAAGTTATTTCTCCAGTTATTCTTAGCTGATTACAGCTAAGAAGCAGCAGCTGATTACACATACATGCTGTTTACACTTTAATGGAGGAAATTGCCTCATTTTTTTCTGGTTTGCACTTCAAGAAAAGAACTATAGAGAAAAAAAAAACATAGGAAAAACTATTAGTGCTCAATATAAACTATAAAATGCAATGTTAATTAATAATGTACATGTTAATATAGAGTTGTTTACAGTGGACTTTTTTTAATGATGAACACTTATAGCTCTTATGATAACTTGTTTGTGTGGTAAGACAGGCCTCTGCTTTCATGCTTGGGAAGAGGCTTTCATTTTATCAAGTATGTACCATTTTCTTTTCACCCTTTTATGTGCCCATTTTTATGTGCATTGAAGTATTGCGTGATTTTAAACAACCACAAAATGTAATTATTGCTAATGAAATAATGGCTATGTTTAAGGTACAAACCAGTACTGTTTCAAGTTCTATTTTAGCTTTGCTGTTATAAAAGCAAAGTTTTGACAACTGTTGTTAAAAGCAGAGTATTGCTCAGTAAAACGTGTGTTGGATTCTGAATTCACATCCTCTTTTATTGTTTTGGTTTGGTGGTGATGCTTTCTCTTATGCTCTCTATTCATGACTTATCCCATTCATTCAAAAGTCAAAGCAAACACAGTATTCTTAATTTGAACATCATACATCTGTAAGGAAGGTGTGCTTTCAATAAGAAATTTTAAATTGTCTCATTCAAAGAGGACCAATCCAAACTTTAAGCATCTGCTTGAGTCACAAATGACTGATCACTGAAAGATCTGATGCCATTCCACAGATGCAGGTACAAATCTGGCACTGAATAAGCATCATATGGGAAGTTCAACATTTGCTCCACAGAAAACGTATGTCGGATCTTACATCGCACTGTTACAAGTGCACTTTAATCATCAGCACTGGAAATCCGCTATGGATCGATTCTTTTCTTGGACACATCAGTTCTGAAGAAAATTCTGGGAGCAGAAGTATCATTGTGTAAACATCTTCCATCACAAATTAATGAGACGTTCTGCTGTCATCTATCAAATGCAGATACAGTACAAATCTAGCACTTGATAAGCATCAGCTGGAAGATTTAACTGTGACGCCAAATGTTTCAAAATGTCATCGATATCTGCATCACATGGCCCTGTTGGTGGAAGTGTGCAGTCAGCACAACACAGCTGTGGATCAGCTTTTTCCGCTGGAGACACGTTTTCTGTCATGGCCCTGTGATTAGACTCTTGTATTTGGATTTTGTGTTTGGTTTGTTTCTCCCGGTGTTTTTCCTTGCGTCTCGGTGTATTTTCTTCTGCCCTCCTGTGTCACCCATTAGTGTTTTCACCTCTGTCTTGTTACTCAATCTTGTTTGCCCCTCCCAGCTTCCTACACCTGTCCTGAGTTTGTGTATCAGATTGTTCTGTTTCCTCCCCGGTGTTTCCCTCAGCCTATCCTCTGTGTCCTCCTGTCTTGTGTTCCAGCCCTTTCCCCAGGTGTGTGTGTGTGTTTCCCCATTTACCTCCTAGTGTATTTAAGTCATGTTTCAGCTCAAGTCTTTTTCTGGTGATTGTCTTTGCTGCTGTGTGTTGCTCCATGTGTGCCTTATGTTTCTACTATTTCTTAAAGTTCCCTGTTTTCTAGAGTTTATTATTAAATTTTGTTTCTTCGTGCAACCTTCATGACATGTGCTTGACTGTGTATTCCTCAGTTCTTCAGTGGTCTGATTACATATGAATCCCACACATGGGAAAACTCATCTGACTTATCCTGCGATGATATTAACAAGTGAGGAAATATGTTGGCTGATACCATGTGTATAGTCTGTAGGCTGTATATGTGCAGACCCTAGGGTTTGGTGACAGAGGCGGCAACACAATGTAATATGATAAAATAATGAATAGGGCTATGATCATAATCCTGAGAAGGTGACCTGTACGTGGAGAATCTGTATTCTATGTTTCAGTTTAATCATAACTGAAATGACAATGTGTGTATGCAATGATTACACTGGATTTAGTTTTACTGTAAATTCTAATATTGGCGTGATATGGTATGCCGGTAGAAAAGGGCATATGCCACAATGATAATAACTGGTATTTATAGTGAATAATAAAACATACAAATATGAGGGCAAGCATCGAAGCAGGGAGCACTGTCCCTTGTAGTTATGGCTAGAGAACACCCTGCCTTTTATAAGAACAGGTGAGGGAAAATAGGGCCTCTTTTTGTCTGAGGCCTGCTTTGTTTGTGCAGGTAAGGGAGATTTGGAGAGTGCATGGTTTTAGTCGGCATCTTGAGTCATGAAATTTAACTAGTGCTATTGTATGTAGAGTTGTGGTGCAGTTGAGCTGAAGTTGATCCCGATGGATGTTTGCTTTGTAGCCCCATGCTGAAGAGGCAGGCTGCAGATGATAAATCTTTGCTGTTTCACTGAATCATTATATTCGTGATATTTAATCTAATCCCTTTAGGAAACAGCACAGCCTGCCTTTCCCCTGCTGGAGTTACAGTACAGCCAATCATCTTTATTGGTGCAGGGTCCCCAAATGAGCAAGTTAAAACTACATGGTAATGTAAGAGGGTTATTCCCTCTGAGGTACTTTGGCCAGTTCACTGACATAATTTTGCAATGTTTTCCTCTTCCAGACTTAGTGCCAGGCTGCTGCTGCTTTGCCATTTTTTTTTTTTTTTTTTGGTGAAACCTTGATTGTGTACAAGTTGCGCTCTGTTTTCTACTGTGATTATGAAGTCAGACATTGATATTACTTGCAGGTGTATTGTTGAATGTGCTTTTTTTTTAAACCATGTTGTGAACCTGAAACAACTGATTTCCAGTTCTTTTATTTTGTGTAGTTCTGCCTCTTTTTCCTAGGCAGAGGGAAGACCTGCGGGGAGTACTCGTGGGACACCTCTCTCCTTGCATACAGCGTGGTAGGCCTGAAGGGTGGCAGCCACTTTAATTTTGTGGATTTGCCTTTCATTCAATGCCGTGCAAGTTGCAGTGTAGTTGTTAGAGTGCACATGTGGTGGTCTCTCCTGGGGTCTGCAATAAAATCTCCCTGCAGTAGGTTTTCTTTTCTAGCCAGTAGTGCATATTTTAATGTGTGTATGCTCTGCTTATTGAAATCAGCTGGCATTTTAGCTGCTTTTTAGTTATTGTAAAATAAAGATCCTTGACTTATGGATGTCCCTGTTTTCTTCCTCAGGTCCGTCCTCCCGGTCTATCTGTATTTTTATTAAAAAAAAAAAAAAAAATGTAACTGGATGCACGTCTCCCTCTCTTTCTGAACCTTGAATTTGCTTGTGTCCACACCAGGTAGTTGAAGCCTGTTACAGCCGTTGCGCTTATGTAGAACCTTTGCATCTGTACCCTCCTTGGATGCTGTGTTGGGTCACACGCCTGGTTAATGTTCTGCAACAATGAGTTTTATGATGTAATGCGTGATCATGTCTAATAAATTAAACATGCTACAAATAATGCAAGAATTTGGTTGGTTAGATCTAAATTTCTGTTGGATTAGTCAGACTGGCCGCAGTGGTAAGACAATAGTCATGTTAGCTCGGGGCAGGCTAGCTCTAATATTAGCTTTGGGAACACTGTCAAGGATATATGAAACTACTGTCATTTCAAAAGCAAAGCACATATCCCAACAACAGAATGAACAAGAGAGGTTATAGATTCCTTTATTTCCAGCACTATATTGTGCTACATATTACACAGACAGAAAATATACATTTACAGCAGTACCTACCTGGTATGACATGCTTACAGGGGCCTCCCACTTTCAAGTGGCACCTGCCATCAGGAAACGGTGTGTCAGTGGAGCATGAGTGCATATGTTGTGGGAAAATACAGCACATTCTTGTACCACCGGTGAGGATCATAAAGTTGGGCTTAAACTAAGGACACAGAAGATACCAGATGGCCTTGCATTTCAACATTCACTGGTTGCCCTGATGTTTGTAGCTGTTTGTTGATAAAAGTAGTTAGGCTACTTCTTACAGCAAAACCTTTAATCATAATTTAAATTTGTTTGAGATGGTGGTCAGAAATAATGTAATGGTAACGAATGACAAGCGAAGACACGGTGTCTTTATATTTAAGTCCAAGATGGAAACATAACTTTGTCCATTCATGTATTGTCATTGTGTTTCACCCCGAGGGAAGTGTCTCTTCTGGGATTTCTGGAAAGGTTCCCTGGTGCACATTTTATCAACCATGCATATGCACAAATATGTGCTTAAAGTCATTTCCATTGAAAGTGTGGTACTTAGCAGTTTGTACTTATACTTGAGAATGTGAGTAAATAAAAGAACAGCTCTGGCCATGAGTACGCACGGCACCTTGACATAGAAAAGGAGAACTTCTAATGAAACACCATCCACAATGGAGATGGGACTAACTCAGCAAACAGTAAAGAAAAATCCACTGAAAGGAGAGCAAATAATGACTCAAATAAGCAAATCTGTAAAGAAAAGAATGGATGTTAAGGTCTGTGTATTTATTCCTAAAATATCCACCACATATTTCAAATACTTTGCAGCATGTGTAGCATTCATAAATCTATTTTGGATGATTGAACAATTGACAGTTTTGTGAATGAGTGATAATTGAGTGACTTAGGCCACCTGAGACATGTACTGGTACCATTTATTTATTTTTTCAGCTTCTGTTTTGTTGTTTTGCTTTGATTTTTTTTTTTCCTTTGCTTGTCAAGCTACTGGATAGCACACACATAAAGCCATGGTAGTAGAAAAGCACTCAATGTCAATTTATTTATTTATATTTTTGTGGTGTACTTCCCTTTCCCTTTGCATTGCCATGCTTAGATTGCTGCGAAACCAACTCAAATGCATCATTCACAGAGCGAGGTGAAGTATTTGGTCCCCTGGCCTTATTTGCAGCGACTGAACGCTACGAAAAACTTGAATTTGTCAAAGTGTGGCAGCTTCAAATGAGTGGGTGCAGCTGCTCTGAAGCTAAAGTCCCATGAATATTAACTTCCGGGTGGACGACATCGGAAACACTTCTCGGTTGCAGAAAGGCGGATCCCTCTCTACTATTTTGCCTTTGGAAACTCTTGAACCCTTTTTTACGCGTCGTCTCCCTGCACTCCGCTAGTCTCAGTAAATAATCCCGACTAAAACTGCTCTTGGAGATATAAAAACGGTGTTGTATTCGAGCGTCCCGGTCGCGACAACAGGAAGAGAGTCGGATCCAGGCTGCTAAGTTGTTGCATTAAGTTGACAGCTACCTGAAACAACAGGGAAGAAAGCACACCGCGGCGAACTGCCTTGCAAATCACAAGAAATGGGCGATAAAGAATTGATGTGGGCTTTGAAAAATGGTGACATGGATGAGGTTAAGAGCCTGCTAGCAAAGGTAAGCCCGGTCTGGTTTTCCTACATTAGTAACGTTAACTATTAATCAAGTAGCTAAAGTACGACAATTCAGCCACTCCAATTATTTGACAAGTGACTGTTCCGCTATTTTAGTTTTTTACTGGCGGGCGTAAGGCTACGTATTCCGCTCAATTACCGCAACTGTTACCTACACTGTGTGCAGGTAAGAGTTTGTAGGTAGTTCAGTATCATTTTCAAATGATTATCACCTGGCTGGGACTATGCTATACACATATCAGTTCGTTAGCTAAGTTAGCTAGCTAGCGTAGTTAGCAGCATACACATTAGCTAACCTTGCTGGCCACAGACAGGGTATCTTACTGTAGCTGCCTAGGTTAGCTAACCTAGCTCCAGTCGTAGATTAATGTGAGTTGATTTAATATTACAGTTAACTCAGGGTGTTGGGCTCAGGCTGTGTGTGTATGTGTGTGTTGAGTCTACCTAGCCAACGGTGCCGCTTTGCGCAGATTGCAACCTGTTGGGTAGCTAACTAGCGAAAGCATCAGCTGCTCCCTGTCAGGAATACATTGTGGATACACCGCTTTGTGCATTGTAATATCACTTTATTGAGGGTGTTACATGTGAGGAAAAATCATGATGGAAATGGGTTGCTAGTCATGTTGTTTGTGGTTTCGTTTAGCGAATTGCTAACGAGCTAACACAGGCCCGGCTGAGCTTCCCACTCAGGCAGCGTTAGTGGGCGGGGGTCTCCGCTCTGTAGCCGCACACAAGGCCACCTTCCCAGCCGACACAATATCATCTATGTGGAAGATACTGACACTAAACACATTATCGAAAGTTAGAGCTGCCATGTAGGCCGCACCGTTTTTCTCTAGTCAGAATTCTGTGGAAATGTGCTTTAGTCGGCCTGTGTGCCACCAGAAGGGAGGGAAAAAAGGCAGGAGGTATTGTGCTGGAGGAGGCCATGTTGGCAATGACAAAAGGCCTCATAGTAAGTAACTAAATCTCAGTGCTGAAATGATATTGTCTGTGTCTGTTTGTTAAACAAGAGCCACTGAGTATTGCTTTAGAATGTGCCATAGGTCTATTCCAAAATAAGCCTGTTTATAAGAACCCTAGGTATAAGAAGTCACTGATAAAAAAAAAAAAAAAAAATCTGAATATCACTAATAGGTGTGTACAGAATATCTAAATCTAGAATATTAACCTCAACATATCGTTCTCAAATCATTTTGATAACAAAGCATGATGTTGTAGACAAATGAAGTAGTCAGTGAAGAGGGGTTTATTCTGTTTGTTGCTTTTTATATGCTTAATCAGTGTCTTGTGGTTCAGTGTGGTGGAATTTTACATAACTGAGATTACTGCATTTGTTTATTGCATGGAAGTATGATATACCAGCATAGGTGAATAAATACACATGCAAATCCAGGTGCTGTCCTATGCCACAGTGCTTTGCTTGGTGTCCAGCATAAACTGTTGCTGTAGTTGAAGTTACTACAGTCCTGGATTGATTAGCATAGATAATACATTATTCTCTACCATAGAATAATTGTTGATCCACTCTTCAATATGCAGCTTGGATGTGTTAGGTTTGCTGTCTTTCAGTGTCATAACAGGCTGTTAGACAAATGTTTTGTTAGCTGCTGAAGATTGGCATCTGTAGGGCATTGCTCTGCTATCTCAGTCAAACTGCAACCAAAATATTTGCTGTTTGCCTCATGTAGATCAGCAACTGCAATTAGAAACACAAATTATTATGAGGGTATTGCATGGAGCAGTTATTGCTGAATACAAGGTGAATGAGCACACTGTTAGCACAGGGAAAACTTAATTCTAAACCTGGTCCACAAAAAAAATCTGTTTTTTTTTTTGTTTTTTGTTTTTTTTTTTAGCACAGTCTTGTTGTAACTAAAACATTTGCCAGAGAAAATATTTTTGTCAAACATACATAAACCGCCACAGTTGCAAACACACTTTGTTGCAAACAGTAGTAATGGCAGTACTGAAAATGAGGTGAGTAAGCCTCATGTTAGTGTTTGGCAAATTTGTTAATACAAAAAACTGCTTCCCTGCCTCAGTGAAGTTGCAGATTTACTGGCAAAAAAAGGGATTTTTGTTACAAATAGGCTAGTTACACTTGGATTATCCAACACAATCCTACCACAGAGCAAGCAGAGCTTACTGAGTATGAGGTGAGGCTGAGCCATTTGACTGACCAATTTGGCTCCTAATTCATTGTTACATTTTTCATGTAATGTCACATCTTTTCTAAAGGACACAGTGAGTCTCTGGGCTCAGTTTAATTTCAAATTCTTCTGGCAGTCGTCATTAGCCAGAGCAAATAAGATTAAATGTTAGCTTCCGTTGATAGACAGTTTGCTCTCTTTTCTATTTATATTTTCACACCACATTGCTTTGATACTGAAAACCCCATTTGTGGTTTTGAACCTGCATCAGTGGCCAGGTTTTAACTTTTTGAAAAATTCATGTGGTTTTAGTGTCTGAGTCATAAGGATGTTTCAGAGTAACACGTTGACGAGAGAAAAAAATGTTCAGACAAGGTCTAGTTAATTGTGTGTGTGTATAGTGTATTTTACCCTTGTGTTAAACAAGAGTTGATCCACACACAAATCCCATAAAAATATCTTATCTACCGGTAGGCAATGATTGTGACTATTAATTTATAATTGCTGCTGTTGGCTTTGAGTGTCATAATGAGGTCCAGCTCTTTGACCCATTGGCTGTATTTTTATTGTGTGTTGGACTCATACGACCCTCAGATAATTCCTGACACATCTGAGTAATATTAGGCTAAATGAACTGCTGTTAACCTAGCCATAAAATGCCAGTGGCGCTCCAGTGGCGCCGGGGCCACTGGAGGTAACTTAAAAACTTAAGAGGCTGAGGTTTGATATCCATCATTGGTAATGAATTCAGTGGTAAATGAAGAATTGTAATCCTGTTTCCTTTTTGTTGTACTTGACCTTAAGAGGAGTTGGTGATAAAGGCGAGTGAGTGGCAGTCAAAGACAGGCAGCAGTGCAGAGTGGATTATGATGTTGCAAAATTAGTGCCCACCATTACAGAACTGAACAGGTTCCTGCTCATGCTTGTTGTGCAACTGGTCATCTAAAATCCGTTTGGCCAGCTATGCGGCAAAGGGGTGAGAGGTTGATCAGGTACTTGACACAGCAGAACTTGGTGTCTGGCATAGAGCCATGTAAGCACAAGAGACAGCAGGTGTGTTTAACCAAGCTTCAGAGATAAACTGGATGCAGTGTTGAAGGAGTCTATTGCATCTGTCTGTCTGTGGGGATGGAGCTCTCCATAAGCCTGTCAGCATCTTGTATAGCAGCACTAACTGTGGCCACAGCGTGTCTGTAACCTTTCCCAAGACACACTGGTTATCAGGCCACCACAGCTTTGAACCAGGGCCTTTGCTCATTACCTCTCTTGATTGGCTGGTTGGCTCTATTAGACTTTCTTTTGGTGTCAACAGAGGAACCGGATAGCTAGGGTAGCTCTGTCAACCCCAGATCAGGTGTTTCATAGAGGGGTCTTGTGTAACAAGATATACCCTTTATCTTCGAGGAGCTCAGAGCATGTTGCACTGCTGTGTTCTCAAATGGAGGCCTACCTCTGAGCTTGTGAATGCTGTTTGCCTCACCTTCTTCCATCCCTGCACTGCCAGATAGTTAATAGTACACAGTTCTGAGAAGAGTGAGCATTGGCAACCATGACTGTGACTGATGTCTTTCTAGGGCTTGCTAGCTGGTCCCTGTGTGTACAGGTAGAATGGAACGGGACTGGGTGTTGGGGGGGGATCGTCTGTCTTTCCTCATAACTGTAACGTTGACAGAGGTGTAAGAACACCACACAGCACGGTGTGTGTGTGTGTGTGTGTGTGTGTGTGTGTGTGTGTGTGTGTGTGTGAATAATTGTGTTTGGGAGCTTATATCAACAGTAAGTATTTTTGTGTCAAATAAATGAGGGTCCTCAGATCCATTGAGGCTTGTTAGTTGTTGTCTTATGAAGATACCTCTTTAATTTAACACTTTTTGTCTGTGTTTTTCTCCCTTCCAGGACGGGGATGTGAACAGGACCCTGGAGGGTGGGAGGAAGCCTCTGCACTATGCTGCAGACTGTGGCCAGGCGGAGATGCTGGACTTCCTAATATCTAAGGGAGCAGATGTCAATGTAAGAGCCACAGTGGCCAGTGAGCGAGTGGAATGAGGGATATCTCAGCCTAGCTCTTACACACTGTTTTGAATTAATTTGTCTACTGATCAGGGCTGCAGTAACACAAATAACAGTCCTCCTTCCTTCATAATTAAAGCCTATGGTGAGACAGATTGATTCAACTGGAGGCTAACAGGGTTGTTTAGACAATGTTTGTCCTGATCAGCTATCATATTCTGTCTCAACCATTGTCTGCCCTCATACTCAGTAATGTCCAAGCCTGCCAGACCTCACATTCAGCCTGATTGGCCCCCTGAGCCTCAATAGTATCTCCTGCTGTCCTGGTTGTGGATTGATCCGCACCCACTAAAGGGCACTTACCCATTCAACAGTATTGACATTCACAGTTTTGGGTGGAGTGCTTTTGTTGCTGCATTTTCTAAAGGTCTCCTAGGCCTGTGCAGTAACTTCTGGATTTGCTGTGCCAAATGTGCAAACAAGCACGAATCTTGACCTCACCTGCAGACTGTGGTCCATGAACAGAGCATGTTAATGAATATGAAAATGAACTATTGATAGCCAAAAAAGGAACCATTTTCAACTTCAATACTTGGTTGTTATTCAGAGACAAAAGTGTACTGTAACAAACTTACAGAGAGCTCAGTAATACTGTTTGGTACCCAGAACTACTCACTTAAAAAAAAAAGTTTTACCCTCCAGGTATCACAATTTTCCAACCGAACAGAAATGCAGCTTATTTTCCAACTTTGCACCCCGGTGGTCTCTCACTGCAACAACATTATAACAATAAGTCCAATCCAAAAGAGGGTGATTTTGATCACGTTACATAGATTGAAGTTATACCAAGATTAGGCTTTACCTATCTAGAATGTAAAGCATGTCCTGTATTAGGACAGGTTGTAAATCGTCAGGTAACCTGTTTACAATGTTGATTGGAACCAAAGTGTATAATTACTCAGGACTATTGCAGGGTGCAAACCACGGGACTTAAACACGGTATTAATTGGTATTCATTGAGCTCAAGTCCCTGATGGTAGTGGGTTTTACGTCATTGTAAAAGGGAAATAACTTTCAAGGCGCCTGCAGTCTTGATGCACATCCTTCACATTATGTGAATGTTCACAATGGCTCTTCACTCACCATACAAGCATCCATGAGTCTGGGCTTTACCGACAGAGTGCAAGCTGTGCGCACACAATGCCCCCCCACCCCCCACAGGGAGCCCCAAATTGTTGTTGAGAATGCACAGCCTTCCATTTGTCTTGATAAGAGTCCCAACTGCTGAAACGTGGGAGATAAATACAGTTCTGAGCTGGAGTGGGCTTTCTGCCCATAATTCATGGACAAGATAAGGCAGAGAGAAAAGTAAAAGCTCTCTCTCCTTATTTCTTTTGATAATGAGAGTGATGTGCCCTTGTGTAGGATGCGGGCTGCCCATGATCCACTGATATATGAAGCCTGTCTTTGCACCTGTTTATCTTTCTCCTCTTTTTTCTCTCGCCTCCTCCTTAACGTCTTTCTCCCCTCTACCCCGCATTCCCCTAGGCTCACGACAAACATGGGATCACACCGCTGCTCTCTGCCATTTACGAGGGTCACCTCTCTTGTGTCAAGATCCTGCTAGAAAAGGTTGGTACTCTCTTTTGAGCATGCTGTCTTGCATGCATATACACACGCATGCACACAGAGAAGAGTCCTGGCGTCCTTCACACATCAGTGCCTATTGATGTGTCAGAGGCTCCATGTGAGCCATGACTGCTGATGAGGTAACTTCATCTGACAAAAGGCTCTTTACCAGAGTCCTGTGGAGGCTGCACTGGAATGTTCGTACAGCATCACACACCACTGTTGCTGTTCACTTGTTTTGTTTTGTGTTTTAAGCTGTTTCATTCATGGGCTCTCAACCCCTAGCTCCATCTATAAATATGTCCTGTCCTTCCATACCCCAGCCTCCCTCAACCCCCTATTGCTTTAGCTCTGGAAGCCTCTAAAATGCTACCTCGATCAGATGCACACACGCATACACACAGTCACAGCTGTGAGGAGCGAGACAATACTGGGTCACAGCTGGCATTAGCTGTAGCAAAACAACAGAATAGCAAACATAAAACAATAAATGTCTCACTCAGCTAGCATCACCCAGCAGTGGAAGGCAGATTTGTGCAGTTCTATTACAAGTCAAATGGAGAGCCTCATTTGTACATGCAGAAGCCATGCCGATATCTTATCTGAATGTTTTGACTCAGAAATAGGTGTTTGCCAGTCATGTATGTATAAATGACACATCTTCTGCTTATGGAGTTCTTCTGGCCTGTGGAGTACCTGTTTTACCAGTGCCTTTTCCAGTAAATGAGCCACACAGCAGTGAAATGGATGCCTCCTTGGTAGATAGCTGTCAAACAGACACAGTAGGGACTGATCTTTTACTACCTCCTTCAGTCATGTCTTTTTACTGATTCTCATCTGTCACTCAACACCCAGACATGTCATTAGAATAAACCAGGTGTGTATAGTTGGCACTGTCCTGATTTAGTAAGCTTATTCTTTTCATACCTGTACCTTGGCCAGAGTCATTTGATACAGAGTTTAAGTGGAAGGCTAAGTTTTACTCACATCAGGTAGCTGTGAGCCGTTCTTGTAAACAGTGCATAGATGCCAATGTGGTCCTCATTTAAGCAATGGGCACACCATAGCTTTCTAAAAGTAGGCTCCACATCTGTGACAAATGAATGATGGTTGGATGTACTCTTTCATGTGAAGTCATGAAGCAACAAGACTTAATGGGACATGGTGATCTTTGCCGTGAGGGACTGGCCCAGAATGGAGAGTACTGTGTGATATGATTCGGATGGCTTTGCAAGCTTTATGAGCAAAGTCTTTTACGAACCGGCGTATGGATGCATGTGTGACAGCAAGTGAGAGGGAGAGATGAGGTTCAGGGGCTCCAAGTGGTAATATTCCCAGTGAGTGAGCAGCTGTCTTTTCAAAGCCAGGCTAAATGAGGCAGAGTAAATGAAAGCACCTTCATAGAGTTGTTTCACGGAGGCATCGTCTTGGCTCAACGGAAATAACACATAAGTTTTAAAAAAAAGGGAGCCTTCAATCTCCACGTTTTTTCCCCTTTATTTCCCTCTGCTACCAGTCAGACATGTACACCAGCACCATTCCCTGCTCCGTCTAATCTACATATAGCCGAAATATGCTGATTTGCAGGCCGCCCCTGCCTCAGAATGGAAAGCCCCTTGGGTGGATATTAAAAAGCCTTTGTCAGTAGTATCATAGAAGACAAGACACACAGGCCTGCGTGTCAGCCATGGCTCATCTGAACAGGGATTACAGTGGAGGGCAAAGATATGAGCAAGCCCACATTGCTGCCCCCCTCTTGGCTTGGTACTCATCTCCACTGAGCAGCGATGGGGATTAACACCCGAACACAGCCAAAAGGTCACCAGCCACTACTGGGCCCCGATCTCAATACCTCTACGCCCGGAAGCTCTGAAAACTCGCCGTGTGTCTTAACACAAGATGAATAGGCTGTCCCAGGGCCACAGCATTGACTATGCTGTTGCACATGCACTTTGACTGGCAGCACCTGCATTACTGATGGCACCATATTGTAATGGATAAAGGGAGCCCACTGAGAATACTGAATTGCAACTGTTGGGCTATTGTGATAAAAAAGAAATTAATTTCATTTAATCCCAGACATTTTTGTGTGGGCAGAAAAATGGCTCGGTTCTCTGGAGCATCATGGGAGCTGACCCCTGCCCCCCTGGCTGCAAACTGCACTGTTGTTGGCACTGAATTATGAAAGGCCTTTTTAACCCTGTGGGCGACCCAGCCATCAGCTCTGGCTCAAGAGTGCTGACTGCAGCCCCCAGAGACAGGCCAGTTAATTATGAATCAACAATGAAAGGGCCCTCCCTAACCTCAGCCCTCCCTAACCTCACACACATGCGCACACACACACACACACACACTAGAACTACACACATACTGTATCTATGATAACTAACTGGATCTTGCTATTGAAAAGGAAGAGGGACTGTATTCTTTCTGTTATTATGTCTCCTCTTTTAAACTGTGCCAGCACAAACTAGCGTGTGTGTGTGTGTGTGTGTGTGTGTGTGTGTGTGTGTGTGTGTGTGTGTGCTTAGTATGAAGACTGGCTTTTGAGAATTTATAATGTAGATAAATGGTGGGTGGGCAAGGATACAGGAAATGAGTGGTAAGATTGCATAGATGACCGTTTCCTGCCCTCCAAACTTAGCCTAGATTGAGCGCTGTTGTAACTGTATGGTGTAATAAGGTGTTAATAACTGAAAGCTGTGTTTGGAACAGATTGACCCAGACATATTTTCAGTCCCACAGCTTTCCCAGAAGCCCTGATTATTCTCAGACTTTTCTCTTCCTCTGGCCTCCATTGCACTAGCTGGCTCCACCCCATGAATCCTAACCAGCTTCCAGCACGTTGTTTGTTTGGGTTGTATATTTTTCTGTCTCAACCACGTTTTGGTCCAGCTCCTAACCCTTCCCTGATTTCCTTTTTCAAGCGTAGCTTACACAGGCTGCTCCAATGCAGATATTGATCCCTTTCTCATTTGCTGTGATGTAAGAATATCTTCTCACAGGCCTGTAGTGTTTGACTGGTGCCAGCAGGTCAATAGACTGCTGTAAGCATCAAATTTATATTCTGCCTCGAGTGGCATCTTGGCTCAAATATATTAGGACCTCCACATGGGAGACCATTCCATTCCACTAAATAGTGGCATAATGAACACTTAATGGACACTTTGGCAAGCTAGTGGCTTTACGTTGCTCTGACCCAGCAGTGTTTTGTATGGCTCCATAATCCAGGATGATGATGCATCTCCGTTTGGCTAGGAGCACCCTGGGAGTCCATTCCTATTCATTAGGCTCCGTCTCACTTAGCCACTAGCCTCTCTTTGACTGGATAATGTTTGGACAGTGAGGTGTACACGAGGGATCATTATTCAAGTTGGGCAAGCTCATTACTATAAGTGGTGTCGGGAGAATGCCACAGTGCTGGGTGGCCACTGGAGATAGCATGCTGTATCCTGAAAAGCAGGAAAAGGAAGGGCTATGGACTACAGCTATTATGGTGGCCCTACAGTAAATTCCTATAGGGGGCGGGAATCCATGGCAAACCTTGTAGTATGTTGTTTGAGCTGATTTAGCTATATGGTAACAGTTAGAAAAGGCTCATTATAGAATGATTGTTTTTTTTCCTCAAATATAGAAGTATACCTTAGGTATACTATTGTTCGTCAAGTAGATGCCTCATTTATTCCCAGGCGAATGTAGTGTTGATGGGGCAAGGACTAGGGTCAAGGTGTGATACTGTTTCCTGCCGTACAAATCAGGCCTGTACAGTTTGGTAGGTATGGTCAAGATCCAGCTACTAATGACTTCCCCAGAGCTGGAGAAAGAAGGGAAAAAGTACCTCTATCTTCCCATCCTCCTCTTCACCTTCTCAACTCACAAGGGTGGGCAAGCACAGAGAATGGCTAACAGATACCTGGATGAGTCACCAGCTGCAAGAGTTAATTTTTTTTTTTATTGTAAGGGGTTTTTATTTGGTTTTTGATTTACAGATCAAATCAGAACGCTTTTGTGGATTTGCACAGTGCTTTTGTGTCATGGTGAAATATGTGGCCCAACTCAGGCAGCAGATTGCAGTCGAGGGGAAGTTCTTGTACTTCACCAAACAGTGTTAAGAGATAACTGTGGAGTGTTGACAGATGCAGACTCCCAAAAAAAGTGAAGCATGGTATGAATAGACAATGCCCCCTCCCACTTCCCCTTTCTTCCCCCTACCAATTAGAGATGTAGATCTGACAGGTTACCCACTCAGCCCTGTTAAATCTCTCCAGCTCGAGATCCGCTCTGTTGCTCCTGTGGCATGGTATTTGCACACAAACACCCATCCCCACACTCCCTGGCACTCGAACTGGGTCACACCGCTCCTCTGATGGCCTGCTTCTCCATGCAACAATAGAGACTCTCTGCTGTGGCTCTGTAAGCCCTTTGCTAAGAGGCTAAAGTTGGCAGGCCAAACAAAGGGACGTCTCTCCACTGCATCCTCCGCTGCCCATTAAATCTGTTGTCGCTACACATATATGCAACACGTTGCCTGTCTCATCCCCTGCCTCCTTTTTAATCTGTTGTTTTCTCATTAGTAATCCGAAAAATTCCCTTCATTCCCGTCTCACTTGTGGTTATCCTTCAGAGCTCAAGAAGAGCTCCCTTAAACTCTTCTGCTCTCTGTCAGTGAGTCTTTACCCATCAGTTCTGTCTGGTTTAGGGCAATCTAACAGGCACTTGTTTTGTGGATGTGGAGTAAGAGGTAAACTGAGGTGATGGGAGAGGCGTTACACCATTATTGTTTCGAGAGCATCAAGAGTAGCTAATCCATACCAAAACACAGTTCAGTAAGAACCCGTGGCCATGGTCAGACAGTTACGGGAGGCATGGTGCTCTCTTCTTTACCTTGACCTTTGACCTCTATGGAGATGACGACATGCTGTGAGCAAGACCTGGGCCCTTTCTCAGCATATTTAATAGTCATGTTCCCTTTCCTCCACAGGGAGCTGACAAGAACCGAAAAGGACCAGACGGCCTCAGTGCCTTTGAAGCTGCCGAGTGCGATGCCATAAAGGCTCTCCTGAAGTGAGACACCGCAGCGGGGGGTGGCTGGACAGGCGGATGGACGGACAGACAGATGGATGCAGTGGTCCCTGTACAGAAGACGGACTCGCCCCTTTACCCTGATCAACCTCTGTCTTAGCACTGCTTTTGTCTGCTTGTTGGGGAGGGTCATTTTGTCTGGTTTCAGTTTTTCCCTTTCCTTTATTTTCTTTTATTTTGGGGGCGGGATTTTCTTTTTGCCTCTATCGGTAGCCATTTAACAGATGGACTTGTCGATCATGTCTCCCTTAGGGACCAATCACTGAGGGAATACGCTCACACCTGGACCTTGTAACACATTCTGAAATACAAAAGCAAAGCTTAGCACTTAATACACTTCTCTCATTTGCAGTCCTCATAAAACTGTAAAGAATTCAAACAGTTAATAGTTCAATAGCGTGTTAATATTTTTTACAACTTCAATATTGAAAGTATTGTATGGCCACTTAGTTTCAAGAACAGCATTTGCACTGTACTGTATTAGATATATTGGAGAGAAACAGTTGTAAAGTTTCATTCTATTAACATCTAATTATATGTGGCCTCTCCTCTTCCTTGCTGTGTGTGTGTTTTCTTGTAGACCAAACTATCCATCCAATCCTTGAAATTGTTGGAAGAGATAGGTTCACAAGTCACTGATTTTTCCTTTTCTATTTGGCCCTTAATCAATTACATATCAAATGGCATTTATGGCCAATATTATATTGGTAGTGTTTAAAAAAAAAAAAAATCTATATTCTTTTGACCAATCACCATGCTGGCTATCTAAAACGTGTTGAATGTTGCAATTTTAAATTATCACTCAAACCATTTTTGAAGAAAAGTGTGTTAACAGCACATAATAGTATGAGGGATTTTAGAAATTTGATCATTTTGTCATCCCTGGAGTGAAGAAGTTTGAGACCTAGAATCCCTTTTTGTTGCAGCTTGTCTCTGTATTTTGTATTAGATGAATTGGGTGGGCTTTGAATGATGGGTAATGGGGGTTAGAGTTGAAACTGGATGGTGGGGGTGAATAGTGTTCCCCTTGCCTTGGATTTGGTTAGCAGCCCTGCCTGTTTCGCTGCATGTCAAAACTGCCTCTGCTTTTACGCTCTAAAATGGTTGCTGTCCTCTCTTGGTTGCTTTCAAATGAATTACTACAATGTAATGGGGAAAATGCTCTTGCTGACTTTGTTGTGACAAAAAGTCTGTAAAAACAGAAATAAAAATATCTGTTAAAAAAAGGGGGCAGTGTTCTTCCATCATCTATTTTTTTTTTTCAAGTAAATTTTACTTAATATTGAGTTCAACAAAAAGATGTCCCCCAGTGTCCTTTCCCTATTTCCAAAGTAGAATTTCCAAATCTGTAGTATACAGTGAATACACCATGCAGTCTTTCTTAATGACTTGGAGAATTACTTTTGTCTTTGGTTCACCAGTCTTGCAGCTTTATATGTCAAGGGCTCAGATTTGAATCCTGAATGGATAACAAGCTGTTGCCATTGACTCCTCATTATTCTGTCTGCATGCTTTGAGAGGTTAGAGTATTATTAGAAAGAACACAAAACTCAATCATTCTGCGTGCTGTCTGGCTCTCAATAGTGTGTGCTTAGTTGAGCTTGTTTGAGCAAACACCTCTATGTTTAGTTAATGACAGACTTAGGCTTACAGCTAGAGTATATAATCACTACATGTTTCCCCAGGAAAGCACTTAAGTGTTGTGTGACTCCCAGAGAAAAACTACTTCACATGCTTCGCCCTGGCACCAATAAAAGGCATTAGAAAACTGCTGTGCATGCAGTGTTTTGATAGCACACACTGATAAAAACACTGATTTCTTTGGAGTTGCATTTGATCTACATTGCTGCCCACAGATCGGCCGATGCGTCTATTCGATTTTGGTTGACCTGAACTGGCTGTTCTCAGACCATTGTTCTGCAGTGCCGTGGAATGAGATGAATGTCTGAAATAATGTCACCAGTGACTGCTTTCCCTTGGCAGCGCTCAGTGGTTGCCATTATTAGTGGTTAGTTATTAGGAGGTTGAATAGGTGGAAGAGTGTGCAGACTGAATCAGACTCCAATTGTCACAAAGGCATTGTAGAACAAAGTTAATTTCCGAGTAGAAGTGACATGCTGTTTCATACAATTCACCTTCGCTATTGTCATGGTCTTGGGCAGTCTAATCAGTATTTGTGACTTAAGGGAACTCTAATCCGTGTTGTCATACCAATCTAGTGCCTCGAGCTGTTCCATTAACAATGAATCAGAGACTGACTTGCACTCCCACTAGGTTTGTCAGAATTTCCAGATCCAAACAGGCTTCATATTATAAAAGGGCAGTCAGTTTCAATCCACAAAATGTAGAATTATCCCCAGAAAATCAGAGCAATCATCCCACGTACTGTCATTGTCACTTCTGTCTTTTTCAATTCATTCTCTGTGAATCTGAACATGACTGCTAAATCACAAATTGGTGGGTGGGTTAAACTTCTCATGTTTCTGGCAATGGGAAACGCTGACAAGTGTGTACTAACACACTGCACTGTCATACAGCACATAATAGGTATGACAGATTTCAAGGCTGAAATTTTGTGGAGTTGCCCTTTAAAGTTTGCTTGCCATGAACTAACTTGAAGTCGCCTGATTTATCAACAGTGGTGGGAAAAGAAATCAAATTCTTCAGTAAAAGTAGAAGTGCCATAATGGAACTATACTCTGTTTAAAGTAAAAGTTCTGCAATTAAAATTTTAAAGTATTACCAGAAAGTATCTATGTATCAAAGTTAAAAGTTCTGGTCCCATATGCATTAAAACCTCTAGAAAGATATTAATTAATGCTGTAGGTGGTCCATGAGGCCCTAGGTCT
This sequence comes from Myripristis murdjan, assembly GCF_902150065.1. Classification (NCBI taxonomy): domain Eukaryota; kingdom Metazoa; phylum Chordata; class Actinopteri; order Holocentriformes; family Holocentridae; genus Myripristis; species Myripristis murdjan. Next base: position 8,013,668 of record NC_044002.1, read on the forward strand.
GCCCATTTCATAAAGTTTCTACTCTAACCATGTACAATATTACAACTAGTCACTACAACCATCAGGTGATGTCGTGCGGTGTCAGTATCCTTCTGAAATGTAGTGGAGATGTCTCGAACATGATGTACTCAAAGTACCAGTATCTCAAAACTGTACTTGAGAACAGTACTTGAGTAAAAGTACTTAGATATTCTCAACTTCTGTTTATATTTTGCTGCGGCCATCATCTGCCCACTTAATCTTCTGCTCAGTCCTCAGAAGTTTTGCTGCTATGCTCCCTGAGAGTCAATAGATTGTTTCTGGGCCAGGGCCGGTCAAGATCCTTGACTTGCATGTGGAACACACATCAAAAGTTGTCAGAGAAAAAGAAACCCAACTGTGTTAGCCCTGCAGATGAAGGACGCAGTCATTAGGTAAAGGTGATGACTTGCGGATTTATTACTGGGGGAGGAGGCATTGTGAGTGCAGCAGAGCGCCTTAGGGGTAAAAAGGTCTCCTCCTCCTCCTTCAGTGAAACTATCTGGGTTCAAATTCTTCAGCAACCAACTGTTTGCTGAATCCCTGCCAGCCACAGGTGCTGCTGCTCTGGCCTCTGACCTACCTGTGGAGGAGGAGTCGAGGGAAGAGAAAAACTCCAGGTGGGGATCAATAAAGTATGATTAGGTGTGCAATGCACATAACAGCAGACCTGTTAGCAACCAAGAACGTTCTTTGACCTCTACTCAGGTCAGATCTCATCTGCAACCAATACATGCTTCCTACCCAAAGAAATCAAGGGTGAGAGGCAGCAGCGGCAGCATGTAACGCAGCTCGAGTAGGTGACCAACAGTTGCATCAGAACCTGTCGATTCGATCTGGAGAGACGCTGTCTGTGAAGAGACGGGGTCTCTGAAGTGCCTGTTTAAGGATGACGTTGGAGTCCTTCGTTAATCAGACAGACACTTGCCTCTGTAGGCCACTTGCCATGTCTCTATACTCTTGCCTGATAACAAAGACAAATCAATTACTGCACAATGGGGAAACATCGAGATAAACTGGCTTGACCAAGTTTTGACAGCTCCGTCTCCCCGCTTTCATCCCTTCACCCTCCTCTCTCCCTTCCTCTGTCTGTTTCTGTCTGTCTTATTGGTGGACTGCTCATTTAAATCGTTTTCCAACTGAACAAGCGAGGGAAATTGAGGTCCACATTTGATTGACAGTGACATTCTTGGAATATAAAGGACCTCATTTTTCCCTTTGTCTTTGTTGAGCCAGCAAATACTCTTGATGTCTGCGGAAGAGAGCCTGTGATTTAGGCTGATGATAAACATGAAATGAATCATCGGCCCTACATTTTCATTTAGTCCCTGAATTGCTTTTTTTTTTTTTTTTTTTTTTCAGTCCACCGGCATCTGTACAAGTTCCCCAGGCAACTCCTGTGCTTTCATGTCAGCTTTGCTCCTGCTTATGATTATCAGCTTGGACTTCAGGTTATATACTACAGGTCCCATAGTGGTTATGTGCTGTATGTAGAACAAACATTCATATACCTTGACTCAACAATAATAACCTCTGCCAAAAATCACAATAATATTCCGTTTTGAGGCTTGTATGGTCTGCAGAAGTGGGCTTATAGTGATTCTAACCCATGGTTTTGCTGTGATATTTTAAAATTGATTATGAGATCACCATTTTTTATGGCACGTATGGATTTGAATGGCACCTAAAACGGAGACTATACAGCAGATGATATTTGAAAGTAATGAGATTATGCTTGTGCCTGCGTAATACTTTATGCAGTTCAGTGCTTTAACAAGTTCATGAACCAAAGTATTTATTATTAATTTGCCTCAACGTCTCATAGGCAAACACAGTCATAGCTTTATATACATAGCTTTATTTCAATGAGCATTAAAGTGTGAGCTCAACCAGCTTTTCATCTGTTCTTATTGCAAATGATGAGAGGGGAAACAGAAAAGTCATGCATCACAGTTTATGGGAGTGCATTTAAATGTATTGTATTGAACTCTACTCCCACCTGCTGTTTTGCAGTGAAAACTGCGGAAAGTTGCCCTCTCATTCTGAGGGAAATTTCCCATAAATAATGCAACCCTTTTTGCAATTGCTTTTTGATTCTAATCGGACATAATATGTAGGAGAAACTCCGTTTAAATGCTGACGGCCCTGTGTGAGTCATGGAGATTGCATAGTAATCCTCTGACAGATTTGGGAATAGAAGCAGATTGACTGGTGAGAAGTCTGTCACACATAACTGTCAGCTGCAGTAATTAGCACACATGCACAGAGATGCATGTGTGTGCATACATGTCTGCACACACGCTCGTATGCACACATGCACACACTCACCCATCCCATTTTTTTTTCGTTCCATCCATTTTCCCCCACGGTTGCTACAGAGACTCCATGCAAAGCAACTCTTGTGATCAACCAGCTCGAAACGGTGGTTAATGAAGTAGCAAATCCAAATCATTATCATAATTAATATTTGTCTGTGTACTCCTGATGGCCTTTTGAGTTTCCTTCTCTCTCTCAGATCTATTATTGACTCTTTGTCACCTGCATTAGATGAGCTTATGCCTGATTTTCAACAAATCTATAAGTTATTTCCCAAGTTGTAGCTCATTAGTCATGTGATCTGAAGCTAAGCCAACCATAACACCATGAAACCAACCATTAAATCAAAGCAGTGTCAAATACGGCAAATCGGTAGGGATATTTTTTAAGTTTCTTCTTTTGAATTCAGAGTATTTGTGCTGGATTTAAAAGACTGTGTCTCCTTTTGGAGCAAATGCAGCCTTTTTATGGAGTATCTTCAGTATTTTAGGCACTAGTGGTCTGTCCCTTGGTAAATGAATTCATGATTTGTTTGTGCTGAACTCCCAACCACTGGCTCAAAACAGCTTGGCCACAGGAGCCGACTGCTTCTTTTTATACCAACTTGTCTCGGCTAGGTACACAAACAAGGGATGAGGGGTTTTCAGATGATGGATCAGCTGAGGAGAGGGCCAAGCAGTTCTTAAGATATTATTCATTCTCAGAGCTTATTGACAGCCACACAGCGAGCGGGGATACACTGTTCTCTGAATCCTTGATAAGTTTGCTGTTAAAGTGGGGTTCTTCAAATTATGGAACCGGCAGGATTTCTGAAATAATCTGACTGAAACTGTTTGTGTCACTGTGTCTTGTATTGATGTACACACAGTGATACACTCCAGCTGAATGGGGACACCAATCAGCTCATGAAAATGGCTCACTCCTACAGACAGTGAGTCATGTGGTCCTGATTTCCAAAGAAGGGTGACAGGCATGGAGGAATTCAGTTACCGTTTTATTGAGCACAGCCATCTATTTATCTATTTTAACTGCCAATTGGAATATCTTTACATCTCTGCTTTTATATATGGTTAAAAATGGTTATCAAGGCCTGTGTAGACTGCAGTAAGATTCATGCAGGTCACCGAGATAGCTGATAGACATATCAAATAAACTAGCTGTTGGCCTTAAATAAATCCTGAAATTTGTGTTTATGCCTGGGTGTGTTTGTGTGTTCCAACTCTCACGTCCATCTGTGGAACAGCTTTGAAGAATGGAACAAGGGCAGCGGGAAGGAGAGGATGCCTTCCTAATCAAGAGTAATCACACTTGCACTTTGAATTCTCACCGCCCGACTTAAATTAACATTCAGTCCAGCGGTCACGGAGCAGCCTGCAATGAACTGGGAGGGAAGAAAAGATGAAGAGGATGTGGGATTAAAAGCTGTCAGGTACATCCCTTTCTCTCCTCCACCTGTCTCTTCTCTATGTCTCTGTAGCTTCAGCCCACGAGAACAACAGGAGTTAGAGGGAGGCAGATGGAGAGTAGTCTGGATTGGAGACTTACATCATTATCAAAGGCTCCAAAGTCCATTCAGCAGCTACTGGCGGACTTGACTCTTTAAAAGCAGGCGGCTGTGCACTGACACGCGCATGTACACACACATACATTCAGCAGCATAAATCTCTTACGGGCTATTTGCTTATCAGTCCCTCTTTGTTTGTGCGGTGAGCCCCGTCCAAATCCCACAAGGTGCCTCAGTGCAAATGTTCTCTACTGAACAGTCATTTGTAGAGAAATCGATGCAGCTAGAATGCTATTAGGAACATTTTAATTGGGAATAAAAGCGGATTCATTATTACTGTTATGACGGCTGAGCACCCTGGGTGCAGCATGGCTGGCAGCCATGGCTGTACGTGCTGCTGAGCACAGGGACAGCCTGGGTAATTTGTTTGAAGGCGCTGCTTCTGCACTGCATCTTCGACGTTCTGTCTCAGTGACTTTGAAAAAGTTATCCTCTCCCACCTATTTCCATCCCCCAACTTTTTCTGCATAGCCAGACAGCGATTGAGCGAACAACTGCCCATTTTGGGGTCTAATGTCTTTCATGCGTGGTTATAAACAGTGAAACAGTTTGTAACGGGAGGCTTTTCCTGAAGGCAGCAGAAGCCCAACCAAGCAAGACACTCCCGTTGTTTGTTCCACTCCGCTCTGCACATCCACTTCTCTCCTCTCCACCCTCCGTCTAGACCTGCTCACAGTCCACACTAAGTTGCACTGATTCCAAATTCAACTCAGGCCCTCTCCAGTTGTGCAGAATGTGTTGCAGGTAATCACCGTTCCAATGAGCCTCTGAAACCTTTGCTGCACCTCCTGAGTCCCTGCAATCGATTCCAAAGTTCAGCACAGCCTGTTCCGTGTGGCAGATTAATAATGCAGCCTATAGGTGGACTCACTGTGCTGCTGGCAGAGAAGTTTTGCTCTCTGATCTGATTTTGAAGAAACTTTTAGCCCTTATTAATTCTGAATTATTTTTCTTTCTTGTAAGGCGTATTACTAAACAGTAGACTAGGGGCAGGGGAATTGGTTAGTCATATTCAATGCAGCTATTTATTTTCGAGTCCACTCTTCCAGAACATTTGTTGATTATACATAAAGCATAAAAAAAGCATGCCCAGAGGGTCGAAGGTCAGTTGCTGTTTGAATGGGCAAGACATATGATTTCAGGACTTTGAATGTGGTATGATCGCTGGTGCCAGACATGCTTTTTCATTCATTCATTCATTCATTCATTCATTCATTCATTCACATTTTGATTTATTTCAAACATGTATAAGGAAAGACAACATAAAAACAAACAAAAGGAAAGAAAATAAAATGATTTCCAACAATGAACAGCTCAGTGCAAGAGAAAATATCAACACATACATATTTGATAAGTGGGGAGAAGTGTGAACATACTGAACCCCACCCTTTCTCCATCACTTAATGATTGATCATTTATCAGTTTCCTGTTATTTATACAGCCTAGATATGCTTAACTTTGTTTAAATAAAAGGTGACTGATCATATCACGCATAACCATATTACTTATGTATCAGATGCTGGGGTTTTCACACACCACAGTGTCTAGACTTTACAGAAAACAGTGCAATAAACAAAAAAACACCCAGTCAGCAACAGTCGTGCGGGCAAAACTGCTTTGTTGATGAGAGAGGTCAAAGGAAAATGGCAAGACTCAAAAACATTGTCGAGAAACAGTGACCTGCAGGAAGGCATTTCTGTTTTTGGATCAATACACATCAATACACATCATCAATACCATTCTTACATATGAATGCATGTAAATCTATACTGTACATATATGCATCCATACATACAAATGCATCAGAGCATCGGAATCCACGAAGCAATCCAAATACCCTGTCCCATATCTCTGAATCTGTAAACACAAAGCATTATACATGTACTAGACCCCACTTCAAACAATGACACTCCCCCCACACCCCAACCTAAAATATTCCTTGAGGAAGAGATAAAGAGAGAAGTAAATAAACAAATTATCAAACGGCTGTATTAATAGATTTTGCTGCTTCAGGTGCCAGCCTCTAGGATTGCCACAAATCCTGAGGACCCCATTAATCCCAGTTATGGATAACTCCACTGATAATACATCTCTATATGAAGTATGCCATTGGTGCAATGACTGTAAGCGTGTGGGTTTTGATTGATTGTCACCATCTTTTTAGCAGCTGTAGAGTCAGCAAGCCAGCTTTTCCACTATAGGTTCATTGGGGTTCAAATTATAATCATAAAACATTATCTGAGATTAACACATTGAAGGTGAGCCTATCACTTATGAAATTGGCTTAGTTATCTGCTCCAAAAACATTTTGACTCGGGAACATTCCCGCATAATATGTAAGAAAGTCCCAAGCTGATTTCTGTTGCACAGAGTGCAGTTTGAGGTTGTCGAGATTTTCATCAAAAAATCTTTTTGGGGTGAGATGAAGTCGATGCAGAAATTTCAAATAGATTAACTGATGGTGCAAATGCTGTGAAGAACATGAAATGTTTCTCCAAATTCCTTCCCAGTTGATTAGGTTAGTTCAGATCTGTGTGCCATGCCTTTATAACAGCCAGAGGAGTCTGTGCACATTTTAATATAGTTGTTAACTGGGGAAACATGTCATTTAAGTGTTTTTGTTAATTTATTAATCAAGTCAGTGAATGAGCCAATGATTTGGTCTCACGTGATATTCCAGCAGCTCATATAGATGATCGGAGTTTTAAAAAAAGAGAGAGGAAAGGCATTTCTGGATGTATAGCTCATCAAACCCTCAATCAGATAGGTTACAGCAGCAGAGGAGCATGCTGTATATTCCTCCTGTCACCTAAGAACAAGAAAATGAAGCTAAAGTGGGGACATAATCACCAAAATTGGATATTTGAAGGGTGGGAAAATGCTGCCTGGATCAACAAACCCTAGTTTTTATTGTGACACGCTGATGGCAGGGAGAATCCATGGATCATTCTGCCTGTTGTGGCTTTTCTTGGCACACGTTAGTGCAAATGGAGCATAATTTGAGCACCACAGAAACCTAAACATTGTTGCTGTCCATGTACATCCATCCCTTCATAGGCATAGTCTATCATTATTATTATTTTTTTTTTTTACATGCAGCAGGTTCAGGGAACATGACACTGACTTTCATTTGCTCCAGTGCCCAGATCTCAATCCAACAGAGCACATTTGGGATGAGAAATTCAAATTCATGCCACATGTGGTGGCATCAATTTACCACCACAAAATTTGCAGAAACTGTGTGACACTTTCAAGTCGGCACACACCGGGCCCCCTGTGGAGCACATTGTTGAATCCATGCTTTAAAGAATCCAGGCTGTGCTCAGGGCAAAAAGTGGATCTTACTGGCACGAGTGAGGTGTACTCTACCTACAAAAGTAGTCACTGTTTGTTAAAGCACTTGTGAAGTTTCTTGGCCCAACTCCTGCTCAAACATATCCTATCACCAGGACTATAAAACTCCCATCAGCCATTATTCTTAGTCAAAATGAATGAGGACAACCTCCCCTTTGAGTGCTCAGATGGAGTGTGAGTGGCCTCTGTAGCCCACAGTGTGTGTGTGAAATCTTTGAAAGATCTTCTTTGTTTTTTCCTATTGATTCATTTATTTTCTCAAGGCGCTGTTTGTCTGTCTGCGGCAGAGTGATAGAGGGAGTAGAGTGACTAATAGAACAGGTGGCACTTGGGGCTATGACCAAGTCCATTACGACGGCGCTGATGTCTTTACTTGTGTCGTCCCTTTTGACTAATGCGAGCGTCGCCACACAGCCGTGCATTATGACCATCTCTCTTCCTGCCATTCAATGACATATCTATGTCCTATTCTCTCTGCCAGCGCAGGCCAGAGAAAAGTATGTGTGAATGAGAGGGTCATACTATGGGTCTCTCTTTCTCTCTCTTTCTACTGGCTGTTATCCACCAAGTCATCTTTACTGAGTTTAATCAATAGGCACATGCAGTACTCCCTCCTCTTTTAATGAGACTTTCTGATGTTTATGGTCTCCACAGTGTGAAAAGACACAAAGCCATTGCGACAGAAGCAAGGAGATATTAATGCAGCGGGAGAAACAGAAAGAGCCGAGCACTCTTAAGGACATGCAGCAACATGACAGAGAGAACTTTTGGGAGCCTAATCATCACCGACTACTGTGGCCTCGGTGGCGGAGTGCTGCCTCATTAAAAGCAGCGCCATAAGCACATTAATGTCCTTCAGACACCCATGCACTCCTTTATGCAGTGGCTCAGTAGCAGGGCCTGGTAATGGGATGCTCCAACAAACATAACAAAGGCCTGTCGTGGATTTTGTGATGAATCAAAAAAATAGCCAATAGAGAGAGTTAGCCAGCTGCCCCGCCCCCGTCGGAACAACTCACCCATCATGCAACTGTGTCTGTTTTATGTGCTTAATGCAGATGACCGAAAGTGGTAGTGAATCCTAAATAGCAGGCTGAGACAGGCTGTATGTCACAGCATTGATCAAGCCGTTAAATGGTCAGCAGAGTGCTGTTCATTGTTGTTATCTTGTTGATAAAGTGTGCCATTTGGTGCAGCTGGACCAAGGTGTCAGAAGCACAGAGTCCTGTTACACTGAGCGAGCTGCAAGAGGCTTGCAAATGTTTTCATATCCGCCCCCCATCCCCCCCACTGCCCTGGGTTTCTCGTTTCTCTGAACACGCAGCAATAAAAGATACCATATCCTCTCACTGCTTTGTATTTTAGATCTGTTGTTTTGGCAAAGGCAATAAATCAGTTTTTATCTTTGTGTCAGCCCTACCTATCCTCAACCTGATATGTCTGCATCTAGACAGACAACATCCGACACATGCTCTCAGCCGCCAGGAGTAGCTGCCTTTTCTTAACTCACTACCCTTCTCTTCACTGATATAAAAGTGCAGCGGGAAGATCAAGGCAAACGTTTCCTAAGCACCGCCACCTCCCTTGCTCTCGCCTCTACCTACCCAGATCACCTTCCGGATATATTTGCTAAGTTTAAAAGACTTGAGATTCAAGGAACTTTAGACCCTTACATTTCTGAAATTGCACACCCCATACTGCGCAGTGAAAAGAGGTACGGAGGTTTCAGGCTCATATTGGGAAGATTCATTGATATAGAGGCCCAGGGGACTTCTGCCCAGGGCCGTCAGCTAGATCTCTGCCAATTATAGGGCTTTTTTCAAATTATCTCTGAGTCTTAGACATCCCCCTGCTCTGTCAGAGCTGGCACTAGCCGGTGGCTAATGGCTGCTGGCAGCCAGGGCACTTGTTTAGCCCATCAGCAAGAGCTTCTCAGGGGGGCTGATTATGCTTGTTTGCATCTGTCTTCTTTTTTTTTCCCTCTCGCAGATGGAATTAGAGAGAACCACAATGCAAAGGTATCACGGGTACCATAGCACGCTTCCGAATGGTGCGCCGAAATTACAATGTCAAGCCCAACTGATGGCAGAAGCTTGAGGTGTAGAAATTAAAAGGAGGAGGAAGTAAAGTATTTACTCGCTCCAGTAGTCTTTGTACAAAGTGACAGCAGTGCAAATACCTGTACACCTTAATTTTCCCTTTTGTTCTCTTAGTGGGAGTTGAGCTTTTCCTCCTGGGCTTTGAGGGTAATTTAATTGTAATCTTTTGAAAAGAATAGATTATGTGCACTCTATTAACCTTTTCAGTACCTTAGTCTTTTACACTGCACTTTATGAATATCAATGCTGCATCCTAGCACTTTACCACGGTGTTTTTCATTTTGGCAGGCTTGTACCGTAATGAATGGTGGGGAACAAAACGACCTATCTCTCGCACTCTGCGAAAAAATTTGTGCAGGATGTGCAAAGAAAATGCACAAGGTTGTTTTTTTTCTTAGAGACAGATGGAAAGACACTGGGTGTGAGGGTGAAAATGAAATGTTTTTCTGTGCAATTAAAGTCAAGTCAGCTGTTTCAAAGCACATCTGCTAGACATAAGCGTCCCACCATTGATGCGGTGCCAGTGGAAAAAATGTCTGTGTTTTTGGACGCTGAATGGATATATTTCAATGTGTTGTTTGTAATTTAGATAATTTTGTGTGCAGGAGGATGTATTGTTGAGCCTTTCTGCCATTCATAATCACAGTATTTTGTATCATTTTGATGCACTGCTCTTTTTATCATCACTGAGACTTAAAAGCAGTCCTAGTGAAGGGCTTGTCCCCATTGGATCTGTTAATAAGTTTGTTGTTGTGACTCATCTCAGGAGTGTTTGCATGTTGGAAATGGATTTTCCTCACTTCTGAGAATTCCTCTGCTCCCTTCCCTTTGAATATTCTGCATCTGCACCAGTCCAGATGCAAGCCCCTGTCAGTGCAATAAGTCACATCAGACTGGAAGGTTAGCACTTTTGTCAAAAGGCTCCCTTCTGTAAAACTGTCCAATTAATTCAGTCTCCCACATGATAACTGTGGCCTGGGCGCATCAGCCCGGGCTATTAAAGGGAGGCAGAAGGGCAAGAAACGGTGAGCGGAGTTCCCATCTCATTTGATCAAAGTTTCTCAGATGGTAGATCAGAAGGCTCCATATCAGCCTGACGGGAGAGACTTTTAAAAGATGCTTTAAACAGCTTGAAGCAGCGAGGGTGCCTAACGGAAATACTGTTTTAGTTTTATCTTCAGTTACATTTCCTGTGTTGACATTTGCAGATGCCCTACATGAGCTAATTGGGTATGAATATGGAGTTGGTTATTGCTCGAACTCATAATAGCCCATGCAGCACTGGAGCTGACCTTTTTATTAAAGTTCACTGGAGAAGGACTTTTTCGCTTTGCTTTCTCTTGACATGCCGTTTGTTAACATTTACTCACCACTGTGCAACGCTTCCACTGAGACGCACATTAACAGAAGGGATGAGACAATATTTTCACACCCGTCCCTCTGCTTTAAGACTATTCATTTCTGAAATAACTTCATATTAATTCCTCACGGTCCAGCTGCCATCTGGCTATTATCTTTATAAGTGGTGGGCAAAACTGAACAGCAGGCAAGAGATTTCTATTTCTTCTTATCTCTTGTTACAGCGCTCCCTTGATGCCCAGAATTTATTCATGGGATCTTTGAAAACCGACATCACACTTTAATTTGCGCTTGAAGGTTAATTTAATGACAAATGCAAACTTGTTTATCTCGGCGACCTCCTCCCGGTTCCCAGAAGTACGCAGTCACGTCAGGGCAAAGTGGACGAGACGTGACAGCTAGTCAGTATAATGTGTAGACTTATGACCCCTAACAGGGAGTTTTACATGGGATTATAATGCTGAATAATGTATTGAATCCAGTTCGTTTGTCACGTCTGTCAGCACAACCAGGCCGGCACTTCCACCATCACCTCTTCAGGCACTATCGCCCAGGATCACGTACAAAAACAAATTGCTCAGACATCTCTACGTGGCGCGGGACAGATGGGATGGAGCGATGCCTATAGAGGTGGATGATGCCAACTTTTAATTTTAAATTTGAGGAGTGGGCGGCAGAGAGACACATTTCACCTCCTCTCCTCGCTTCAGAGGGCACGGGCGCCTTTGACGGGAATGGAGATCGGCCTCCGTCTATCTCTCAGTCTTGATCACCGCTCTGCACTCTTACCGGGAGATAACAAAAGAAAATGGAGAAAAAGAGAAGAGGAGGAGGTGGGGGATGAGGTGATCATTAAAAATAGACTGAATTTACGATGACTAAGTGGAGAGATGGCATCTCCTGAGAGGACTAAAACATCACGGCAAATCACTCCAGTTTTGGAATATGATTAGCCCTCTGATATTCTTAGTCTGGGAATTGCCTCATTTTCTTCCATCTCCCAGAAATGACAGTGCAGAAGTAGCTATTCATTTTAATTTCTCAATCAATAAGTCATTATGTAGGCCAGTTATTACTTTAAAGTGGCTTTTCTCCCTCAGCCGCACTTTGAAGCAGATCATGGGCAGAATGAGAGAGAAAATGCTCAGCTTCCTACACACTTAAGGCATTCTATGTATCTGGAGAGACTACGGGATAAAATGTTCGCTGTCAAGTCAACATCTGGAGCTTACAGATCATCTCACCTCTTGCAGGCCTCATCCGCATTCTGATGTGCCACACGCGACTCAATATCGATTTCCCAGACAAATCTCCAGAGGTTACTTGGGCACAAAGTGGCTCTCAAGTCATGCAAAACATTCGTCAATATTGCCTGAAACTTTAATGAAAGAAACCACGTACAGCCATAATTGCTTGCCGCATCATCACAGAGATGTTTCGTGATCTAAAACTTGCCAAAAAAAAAAAAAAAAAAAAAAAAAAAAAAAGATGCATGGCCTTGCTTGAGAATTGAGAATTGAGAAAGTACAAGACCACCAAGGACAGAACGGCACCAACGGAGGAGTACCTTGAGGGGAAGCAGGTGGCCTTGAGCTGATGACTCAGCCGGAAAACGCGGTGGGGAGGGGTGTAGTGACTGGGAGCCGGGCTAGGCTGGTCTCTAAGGTGCTGGCTAAGGATAGAGACTGCTAAGTCATTGAGAAACGCGTCATCAGCTTTTATTACATTAATGGGCACTAAGCAGAAGTCGGGAGACGTGAAGAGGAATGAAGAAAAGTTTGGTTTGATTTGATAGAATTTGCAGAGCAGAAACATTTAACATAAGACTTCATTTAAATGCCGTGTTTATGCTTTGATATATATCCCAAGTTCTTTTTGGCTTCGTGCAACCAGTTTAAGACCGAGAAATGATGTTACACATGTAAGTAATGCATACACAGCTGTTTAAAAAGTGTAAAAAAAAAAAAAAAAAAAAAAAAAAAGGGTAGCACATCCCGGTTCATCAAGTCAAGGAGGACAAGAAACTCACATTTCACCGGTTTATTGGCTCACATCACAGATTGGGTTTAGCGCTCCGCTGAAAATCATTCTGTTGAAGCGCAACCCTCTCCTCCAGCCAGCATAAACAGCTGTCTCAGACACCCCCATGTTCAGCTCCATGCTTGTGAATATAAGTGGGAGAAATCATGCAAAAGTAGCAGATCCTGAGTTTCCAAGTAGTAAATATGACCAGGGAGAAGACGTGAACATTTTTCCCGAGTAGGAGCCTCATATTTGCAAGACATTGATGGCTACTAAACTCACATGTAAACCCTATGCAGCCCTGTTTTAGCCTCAACATCTGTGCTATATTTATGATTAATAAACATGAGTAGGTCAGTGGGTACTATCCTGGTGCACTGGGTACTCTAAATGCCTTGCCTAATGATATAACTGCAAGTCTCTTTATATCTATCTTATTCCTGCAGCACACTGCAAGGTTAGGACCTTGCTCTTGCTCTCAGTGCATGCTGGGATTGAATCCAACCCTCTGTCACAATGAATGAATGAATGAATGAGCGGAAAAAGAGAAGCGGAGCCATTAAAAAAAAAAAAAAAAAAAAAGTTTGAGGTCCAACAAGGTGAAGAGGGTTGTGCACTGAGACGGGCGCCAGATTAGCATGTGCCGCTTAACACTGACTTTTATCCTCGTATCCCTTATTGTATCGCTCCCTGTCACCGCACATCTCTTCCCTTTATTTAACATAGTGGACTTCATTTTCAATTAATCCTTTTTGTCATCCTTTAGCTAGCGATTTTCTCTAAGGTTAATTCACCTCTGAGTCGGTTTCTATTAGCTCCACAGAGCGGGCCCTTGGCTGCTTCATTTATCACTGCTTCTGGCATGAGCATCGCCAACTTTTCACTTTCAGTCAGGCCGTAGGCATCGAGTGCCAGACAGCGCGCATTGTCCAGTTTGACTGCTGAGCTCTTTAGTGTCGTGCCGCGGTTAATGCTGCTCCAGAGAGATCAGAGCTGCTCGGCCAGAACGACCCATTTGTCTTAAATATGCATCCTTTATCAGCGATGTGTCTCCCAAACCCTGAGTTGTGGCTCTGAATGTGCATTTAAGTTTGCAGAGTCAGCTCTTAAGGTGCAACTAAAGCGCATTGTCCTCTCTGCCCTTACTATTGATTTTTATAAGGAGAATAATTGCTGTACACTTTAACTGAATCAAAGTATTGTTGTTACACGCGCTGGGGAAGTCGGCGTGACTGCTGGAGAGATGTGCAAAATGAAAGCGCTCATCAGGACCGAGGGGCTTCAGTCTTATGACAGCTGTGAAGTTAACAAGCTCAAAGTGAATTCTCCCCACGCGCGAGGATGGTTCAAGCGCCATGCAGCACCGTGGCAAAGTTGATATACAAACCATTTCAGTTTTAATGCCTCACTGCCTTCCTTTTCATTTGTATAGCCATTATACAGCTCAAACTCCCATTAAGTGCCTGCTCCTTCATAATTAAACAAATACTGTATCTCCTCAAAAACTGGCAATAAACACATAAACAGACTCATCAAAATGCTGTTACACTCTTTCCTGGCACGCTGTAAGCAGCAGTCAAGGGGGTGAAAATTGTCAAATATATTATTTCAGGGCTGATTATTTGGTGCTTTGTGTTGTCATGGGGTAGCAGAATTGTGATGGAGCATTCATAAAATAAATACTACTCGTACCATCGCCGCTAAATGAAAACAGCAAAGCTTAAGTTGCCTTTTGTCCATCCTGTCTGGATGTGCATACTGACTGGGCTCCTTTGTTTGTGTACAAAGCAAAGCGTGTCATACTGTGATGCTGAGCCTCAGGCTTCCAGCTTCCTCTCTGCTTTCACCTGGAATGATACCAAGCCTTAGCTGAGGGCCTTTAGAAGATATTTCTGTTATGCTTTGCAATTTCAAAATGCCAACACTGTTTTGTAAACAATATCTACAAAAAAAAAAAATGAGTTTTTTTGGGATACCTTGGAGACTTAAGTAGCATTTTGTACACCATGTATATATTTCTGACGTAGAGTGGTGTTTCGTGTTGTGTGTCAGGGGCGTTCCAGCCTCTACACGTGACTGAGTCATCATAAGTAATCCGGTTGGCAGTGCACACCTGATAAATGTGTTGCAGCGGCGCTGGGAGGCTTGTCAGAACGCTGCAAACTTTGGAATAGTTGAGAGCCGCCGCGCTCTCCGAGTGGAACGAGCGCTGACGTTTATTGATTGCATGTGATGGAGAGCTCATTTGGAAAGGTTGGAGTCATGTTGCTCAACGGGAACTCCAGTCATTTTGTTTGTCTAACAAGTGGCGCAGGCAGGTTTTGGTCATTTTTCATCATTAAAGAGGGAAAATTATATTTTTTTTGATTTATGTTCAATGCACGGATGGATTGCACATATTACCAGAAAAAAAGATGCTGTGAGATGATTATTCAGACTTAACACACAGCACAGGTGACAGTTATGTCCTTCCCGCCATGCATTCATGCACATACTGTAAGCAGGCATAGGGGAGTAAGTGGGTAAGAGTGTGTGTGTGTGTGTGTGTGTGTGTGTGTGTGTGTGTGTGTGTGTGTGTGTGTGCTACATAGTGATGACTAGAATGAATCTAACCAACAGATTGGGGACATTTTTGGGAAGCGAGGACATTTTGGCCGGTCTTCTCAACTACAAAGGCAAGTTCTGGCTTATTGGTTAAGGTTAGGGTTAAGGTTAGAATTAAGTTTAGGTTAAGGGTAGGCTAAGGGTAAGGTAAGGGTTTGGGCTAGGCATGTGTTGTATTTAGGGTTACAGAAACTGTGTAGAAGGCTGTAAAAATGAATGGAAGTCAGTACAATGTCCTCGCAAAGATAGAAAGAGAAGTGTGTGTGTGTGTACATGTGCATGTACATGTGCATGTGCATGTGCATGTGCATGTGCATGTGCATGTGCATGTGCGTGTGTGTGTGCCTCAATCTTGATCTAAACAGCCAGCTCCCCACCCAAGGGACACCGCTTATCAGTGTGTAATTGAGTCATCTGACCCGTACGATCAGAGGTGAATGAACTATCTCACTAGCGTTCTACCCACAGTTTTTACCCAGCATTCCCAGGGGCACACCTCAGCGCACAATTCTTAGCACTGTCATCAACACATTCAATGGGAAATCCTTAATGAGACACCCACTCCTCCGTTTATTAGCAGAGGTCAAGAGGAGTGATTGGAGAGATTAATTGGTAGAGGGGTCGTCTCAACCTTTTTTCTGTGAGTCAGGCGGCCCGAGCGACTTGATCGTCTACTCTCTTCTCATTTCATCTCCTGTCAAGATGGCAAAATGACTGAACAGCATGCAGACTTTATCCACAACACACTCGGCTAAGTGTTCGCCATCTTCGCTGTGGTCCTGTCAGCGTTGGCAAAACTCCGGGACAATCCCCTCTCTAAGAGCACCTTTGCTGAGATCCTGCCTCATCCCCGCTGTGCTCCCTCCGCTCATACCCTCGCTGTCAGCAGTCGCTGGCTTTTAATTGCACAGCACCCCTGCTCTGGCAATTATGTTGTCAAATGCAAAAGAGAAGCGAGTGCGCAAATAATGTGAAGCTTACAGCGGCGGGTCCCTCTGCAAGGCAGATTCATCTTGATCGCGGGGTGACACTGCCGTCAGAGGAGAAAAAAAGCAGCTCAGGAAGCAATTGAGCATACAATGAACATCGTTAGCATGTACACAAATGAGAAACTGTGAAAGGCAAGAACCTATTTTCCGGCATGCCATAAATAGAGCTAAAGTTGAAAGAGAACACAAATTCCTGAATTGCTTAGGCTCACTTGTACAAGCAAGTTTGAATCGGGTTGTAGAGGAAAACAGTGACGGTGTGGGTCATAATTACCGAGGAGTCACTTGGAGTTTAATTATATAGAATCGCCTGTTTACCTGTTGGTCTCCAACGTTCTTTGAGAAAGTGCTGAACTTTATTGCTAATTCGTGTTTGTGTTCAGGCGCGGTCTGAATATGGGCTATGCAGAGCGAGTGCTGAAGCCTCTGGCGTCCTTGGTTTTGTGCTCAACTCAGTGAATTATTCAGGTGTTGGAGAAGGTGTGGTGTCTTCAGGGAGAGGGGGAGAGGTTTGCCTACCTGTAGGAGAGAAGCCTGAATCGATGGCCGGGGTTTTCTGAGCCCAGAGGAGGCCTGCAGCTGAACCTGGGCCCATGAGGTCTTGCTAGCAACCAAACACCACCACATCAAGTCCTTTCTAGCTCATAAAAATGTCTGAGACGGAGTGCCGCCGTCTGCCCATGTGGCCCAGAAACAAAGCTCTAAGGGTTTTCATCATACCTGATACAAGAATGCATTTCATATTCTCTGATGCATGAGGATGGGGATTGTTGCTGAAATCCTCGACAGAGCAAGATGACTTCACAGCAGCAAGTTCAGCCTCAACTGGATATGGGAACTGAGTGTGTGCGAATCTTTGTGACCCATGGAAGGCAAAAGAAAAAAAAGAAATAGAAAAAAAAAGAAAGGCAAGCAACAACTTGAGACACTTTATCCCTTATCTTCAGCTTCATCTACCAGAACTGATAAAACAAGTTCCCCCACTTCCAACCTGAGGACATCGGCAAAACTTCTCTCCTCTATTAGAAAATTCCATTTGGGATTCGGAAGCTCGCCGCTCCACGCGGCTCAGATGTACTTTGTGCTGATAACTCCTCCGCAGATAATAAATATTCTTTATATGATTTATCCTGTATATTATATTAAGGTTTTATCAGTGCAAAAGGAAACCTGAGCCGAACAGAGCAGCGTTATTGGCCCACTGCGCCTGTGCCCTGGAGTGTGTCAGCTTCCTCTAGAAGGGGATAACACAATTGGCTCTGAGATGCTGTGAGGGGCGCGGGTGCGGGGTGGGGGGGTGGGGTGTATCGAGGGATTTGCTTGTTTACTTTGTGGGGAGTGATCAATGGGGGCCTGACTCACCAGTAAGCCCCGGGGACAAGTGGCCACAGAGCACTGGAGAGTATCAGCAGGAAAAATCTATACGGCCAGCGGCTCGCCTCATTCTCGGTATTTACATTCACCTGCAAACACAAACACGGCTGCGCACGCGTATGCATGAATTCATCGAAAATTCCACACCACCTCGCAAATCCAGAGGAGCCATGACAACAGACGACGGGGGGGGGGGACGCTAAACAAACAAACACACTCAACCGGCGTGGGTCCGAATGGCAAACCGGGCCCGCGTAAACCCTCTGAAGGAGGAAGAGAACACCTCTGACCTGCAAGTGCACCGGTGCGCTCCTGGCAGAGAGATTGAGTCGCTGGGAATGTATCCACAGCGCTGCGATCGAGGCTGGGTCACTGCTATCGCGGCTATGTCTGTGAGGCGTTGTCTGCTACTCGTGTGATTATAACTGAAACCTGACCTTGATGCTGAGAGCGAGAAACCTTACATCTTAACACCAAGAGAGAGGATTAGAGAGCGGGGAATAGAGAGAAAATGAAAGGAAGAGAAAAATACAGGGACGGCCGAGAAGCAGGCAGAGAGAGCGAGAGGGAGACAGAGAGACATAGAGGAATAAGTTATAGAGGAGACAAAGATGAACTGATAGAGGGCATGGTGAGATAAATAACAGAAATGATTGCTTGGGGTAGGAGAGACACATCGAGGGCAGTGCTTTTCACAGTCTGACTTAGCACCCAAAGTTGGGTCACAGAAAGATTAAAATGAATCCACAAGATTATCCTGGCAAATTTGTGGTTTCAACAGTTGGGGGCTTTCTGATTAAATAAATTCCACATTTTTTGTGTGTGTAAAGTCACTGCCTCTGTCATGGTGCCATTTCCGTCCCAAGCCCCTGCATTGTGAGCGAGGCTGAATGAAATGCTGAAGGCTACAGTCGGAGGGAAGCTTAGGCCCCACAAAAGCCCTCAAAATCAGTTTGGATCATCAGAAAAGGAGAGCAACAGCCATATTCTGAAGCAATGAGGAGGGAAGATGTGGAGGCAGCAGGACAGAGTGGCAGATTGGCAGATTTTTAAGAACCACATTCTACAGGACAGCCTGACCTCCAGCATTCTTGTCCCTGTCATCTGACACCTTCCTTCCTCCCATCCTCTCCTATATCACTTTGGAAAGGAAAAGATACAGGGGTTAAGGAGTAGCACACTACCAATGAAGCTGACCTCGCCTTGTACATACAAATCTGCTGAAATTTATTCCAGCAAGCATACTGTGGCCCTGACATGGATGCATGTACTGCATATATTCCTCCTCATGAGGCCATTTCTCATGCATCAATTCATTGGCAAATCCAGGAAAAATCAGTGCCACTAAAGATTTTACTGTTAGTTCTGGCATTTGGACATGTTATTTTTCCACTGGGTGGTCAGAGTTTTCCCTTAACCAGGAAGCAGGGAGAGAAATTAGAAACTATTCAAAGCAAAGGAATCAAGACTTAACTACAGGACATAACTATCAAGCTATTGCTTTTATAGCAGAGCTACAGCCGAGTGGCGAGGCAGATCCCAGGCTATTTGCTGCCTCCGACTGGTCCTGAGGATGTGAGAGAACGAGCAAAGCAACCGGAGCGAGTCTTCTCCGGAGGAAAAGCCTTGATGGAAGGAGCTTTTAGAGCCGACTTTACAACGATATAGCTAATGAGACGAATGAATGAGACAGCAGGGAGGAGGGAGAGACGGAGGAGAGGAGAGGAATCACACAGTAAACACGCAGAAACAGAAAAACAGGAAGAGGGATGGCCCGAGACCAAAAAAATCCCGACAAAATATTAACCAACTGTTTACATGCGTAATCATGTGCGCATGTGTGTCTATATGTGCACACATGTATGTTTTTGTGTGCGCATGCATGTACGTACACAACAATGCATTTCCCCATGTTCACAAATTTGAGGGTGTATGTTGTTTGTGCTCTGATCAAAGGCTTAAGCTTTGAAATGCAAAAACATAGGGTTTAATTGTATAAGCCAGTGTTTGTGAGCTGGGGATATTGTAGGAGGCCGGCGACAGATCTGATCTAACAAGGCACTTTGCTCTGCGGTAGACAGCTTTGAAGGGATTGACGAAGAAGTGTGAGATTTTAACAAGGGAGAGATTTGGATTTGGTTAGCACTGTGACTGCTTGACAGTCACAAAGACGTGCGCACAAAGAAGAGAGAAAAGCAGGTTCAAGCTGGGCTCCCCCCTTCCAGATGTTGTTTTGAAATCGGATACCGGGCGTCAGAGGCTTGAGCATTGTCTGAGGCTGAAAAGATGGATTCCAGCTCCAGTCGTAAGCTGAGAGATAAAAAAAATGTTGGAAAGATGTTTTTCTCATTCCCAGCTGTCCAATGCATTCCACATGCGCATTCCTGCAGTTGTTTATACTCGACCGACAAAGATATCAGAGATAGGTAGAGACAAATCCTCCGTATCAGGCATGTTTTTGATGAGTCACGCCTTATAAAAATACTGGCAAGGTCACATGGTGAAATGACTGATTCCAAGTAATGGCATGTAATATATATCTGTGGATCTTATTTTGTAGCAGAGGAAGTCATTTCACCGCTCTGTCAAAAATAAAGCTGTACGTCTGTCTGAGTTAAAGCAAACAATCCCGGAGTCTAGGCTGTATTCTATTATAATAGTTTAGCCTGTGTGATGGACTGGATATCCCAAAGTCCTTGCTTCTGACCCCAAGTGCATTTCTGGACAAATTCAGCTGTCTAGCTGGCCCTTTATCTCTGACCACCAAGCCTGTGTGTAACAATTTGATGAAGTATATCAGTAGTTGTAGCAGTAGGAGCAGGTATGGTAGTAATAGGAGCAGTAGGAGTAGTCGTGGTGTGTTAGTACTGTCAGCATTAGTATTGTTTAGGGTTTCATATTGTCAATCTCATGATGCAGAATGCAGAATCATATTATGTAACATATTATATGATAACTCAGGTGACACATTGACTCGAAACAATAGATTTTTTTCTAAACACAAATTGAGCAATGCACTTACTTAAAGGAATTCTTTGTTGATTTTCCACCAGGTTTGTATCATTACAATATCGGTAGTATATGCAAATGAACAGTGTTTACCTTCCCTACATTTTGCCTGTGCCCAGAGCTCCCTATTAATTTGCAGGCAACAGTCAGAATGCATCATCTGGCGAACTTTTGCCAGCTTTAGTGAATTGCAGATTGTACTTTGACTACTACTTCTACTTCTACTACTTTTTTATCGGCGGCGCAAAATCAACATCTGAGCATATAGAAAGTGCAATAGTGACGTAGTACAAAAACTGCAGCTGCTGTGGTTGTAATGTTTTGTTACTACCACGGCAACATTACAGTGTGACCACCTTAGCACACACACACTGCCCCGGTGTGTAACCCGGCGGTGCTGCCTGCCCGGTGCATTCTGCTTGTTATAGGTGTTCTGCCTTTTGTGCCAATGGGAATACAGCTGCCCTTTTCTCTGTTTTCTCTGGTCATGTAGCACCAATTTCAAAAATATTTGCGCCTTTCTAGTGCACAGACTAATTTTGTAAAAAGACCATCTTTCCAGTGGTAAATGATTCCTTTGACACAGTGCAAGAAAATGTAGAAGTCATAACATCACCTGAAAATGAGGTGCATAAACAATACATATCAATACGGGGGACTAGAGAAATACATTGGAAAACAATACTGTGAGCAGCTGTACTGATATTTTTCTGCTCAGCTTATAGCATTATTGTCATGATTGTTATGTGTCAAAGGCCATCCTAATATCACATCAAAACTTCCTCAACCAGCAAACTAGCACACTTTATGTATGCTGGTTTGCTGATACATTTTAGTCATCCTCCTCCACTCCATTTCCACCCCTATGTTGTGTTTTTTTTTTTTTTTCGAGCGCAGGTTGGATAAAGCCGTCCAGTTGCCTATTTCCACTGAGGTGCTGTAAGATCAGCACCATGCAATAGACTGATCCTGCTATTAGCCATCTGGGGTCCTGGCTGCAGATGCTTTTATGTGTTGCATCGTTCTCCATCTCTGGGTGAGAATATAACCTCAACCCATCCCCCACCCCTCCACCGCTCTCCCCTACTCTGATCGACTCGCCTCCCATCTCAGCCCACTGACTCACACACAAACATGCACACACACATACAGCAAACCCCACCCGCCCAAACCTAAAACCTGGAGCTGACCTCATCTGCTGGGATCACCTCACATCTTCCCTCTCCTGTGCTCTCATCTCTCATCTTTCACCCACCTCCGTTCACATGGCGCCTCACAGGACAGCATCTTTGTTCTGTGAACCAGGTGCAAGAAGTTAGTTTGTTTTGGTTTGGGTTTTTTTTGTTTTTTTTTTTTTTGCCTGCCCAGGTTGAGGAAATTGCTACAAAAGACCCAGCTGTCAGACACATATCAGAACAAATGCAGGCATGGTTGGTCCAGGTGCGGTTTTTGTTAATTCATGTGATGTATGCTGAACTTTGTGCACCAGCAAGTCAGAGGGCTATATCAGCAACTGTAATGGAAAGCATGAGCGAGCATGTCACAAGTCCAATATCATTTGCCACTCATACTTCCATCCTCCTTTACATCTACAACTAAAATTTCGGGGACTGAGTGACCCACTGACTTATAACAGACAGCGTATTGTTATTTGGTCGCATCAATAAATCATTAAGTAGGTCATAGGTCACCAAACTGTGAGTTTAGAAAGGCCATTTGTCTTGAATTCTCCACGAGTATGAATTAAATATTTTAGGTCTGGGATCCACATATGCTCCTGGTGATGTTACTTGATCCTTGCGTTTCATTAACTGTAAGGTCCAATTCTTGTTCGAGGTGTTAGAAGTGCCAGAGAGATATTTTCACACCAGTAGTACCACATTGTTAGTACTGTATGTATTGACATGTGCTGGACCTGGTGTGAAAATAGCTGCCACCTCTTGCTGCAATTATCAACCAAACTGCAGAATATGCTCCCTGTGTGCTCGAAAAAGTGAAAGAAGAGGTTGAACAGTCTCTCTCATTCCCGGCCAACTTCTTGGAACTTCCTGGAATAAATCAACACAAACACTTCCAGAGGGGGGGAAAAAAATATGGATCTGCTCGCTTTCGTATGTGTCAGAGCTCTTTCATTATACTGTTCTATGTAGCTGGCTTGGTCAGTTTCAGTGCCTGTGGCTCTAGCGATAACAACTCGCTCCCTGGAGTGTGTGAATATGGAGGTGCTGATGATCAGCCCGACAAACACACCCTCATTACTCATGGCCAGCTGATTATGGGAACTGCACATTCTGCGCTGAGTCTGATTCATGTGTAACTCGTCATCGCAGTGACAGAGGTATCACCCTGCCCATGTGGTGCTCTCTCATCACAACTTCATAAGCACTTCTCATTAGCATGCACAAACTCTCCAACACAAGTTCAAGTATGAACAGTGTTTTGATTACGCAGGAAATGAAGTGTAAATGGCTATCATTATTGTAGCTATTAGTGCAGCATTTATTGGGGAGCAGGGTGATGTACAGTAGTGATGAGTGAAGCTGCCCTTCAAACTGAGGATGCGGCTTAAAACTTCTACAACAACAACAATAAGCATCTGCCCTCACTACAAAAAGTATCCATCTGAACAAGTCATTTTGTCTTATAGTCAGTCTTGAAATTTTATGTATCTCTTTTATGTATCTAAGTGAAACAGTCTCCCAAAGGGATCACATAATCTCACTTGTTTCCATCCCCAATCATTTGAAAGTGATCAGATAAAGATAAAACTGAAGGAAATACACACCATGACAGCTCAGGTTTTCACTGGAGGTGGAGGAACTGCAGAGCCACCATTAAGCAGCAAGAAGCACACGCGCACACACACACACACACACACACACACACACAAAAGACACGCATTCACATACTAATCAAATACAGTATCAACACATATGTACAAGCACTCATGTACAATACACACACACACACTAGTCATCTGTACATTCAGACTTGGTAGGTGTATTGTTAAGGACCCAATGAAGTGCAGTGTCGAGTGTACATGCGAACACACACTCACACACACACACACACACGGGTTCATTCAATCAACACACACAAGCACATGCCATCCCCCCAGATTAAGAATGAAATGAAATTGAAATTGTGTGCATTCACTGAATCCATAAGTTGCCTGCGCTGTATGTTTATGAGTGGTGCTATTTGTAGGACATTTGAAATGTTTCTGTAACAGGTCATTTTGCATACCAACACTCAAGTGGCAACTAGTGTAACATCACATTACGCTAATCTACACCAGAAAGCTGCAAGTGGCAATAGGTCCCAACAGGAACAGGCTGACATGTTGAACAGGCATTGCACTAATAAGACCAAAATAGACATGTTTTTTTTTACTGTGCCTCTCAAGTGTCATTTAGTAAGGCACTGAGGGCTTGCCAGCTCCAGCACTGCTGTTCTCCATCTGACCTCTGACCTCTGACCTCTGACCTCACTGCAGAGAGGGAAAGTGAAGAAACTTTGCCTACAGAGATCAACAAAGTGTCACATTATTATTCATCACTTCCCCTTGCAGTTGCTGTTCTAAAGGCAGCACAGCTGTTGCATCACATTCTGTGCATTGCTGGTGCCATCAAAGCATCCTTTGTCCTCCTTTGTAATCATTACAGAGAGAGTTATGTGATCTGTTTTGCCGCCGAGGTGCACATTGTGTCAGTGGTCGACATTTGGACAACCAATCAAGTCATTATAAAGTAATTGGTCAAAAGTTACAAGAGAGCAAAGGAGGAAATGGGCATCTTGAACTTTACCATCAGTATCGATTAATTTCATAGGAATTACAAAGCCTTATTTGGCCTAATGACTAATTACAATATTGTATGATAATAAATACTGGATGCCACAGTAATGAGACGGGTGGCCTATTTAGACTAGAATGGCTCCTCTGCTGTTGCTGGCTCCTCTCTGCTGTGTAGTATATCACGCAGACAAGAGCTTTTTGGGCTTGGAGACACTCAGTACTCACGACGGCCAACCATAATAATGCAACCTGTCCAAGACACACCACCTCCATTCTCCTACTCAGCACCGAGACAGAGACTGTGTTTCTATTCAGATGAGGCTTGATGAAATTGTTTCCAGAGGTGTGATGGACAGTTCAGGTAATTATTCTGCTTGAGGTATGATGATTAGGTATTGTGGTTGAACACTCACACTCTCAGTATTTCTGTTTAGTTGTTCCGATGCGTGATGCGCCTCCTGCCAGCTAGGTAGAGATGCGCGAGACAGCCTATTCTTACACTGGCCTCACTTGTTGTGAAGGCTGCCATACCACCACTAACTATGGTTAATCAATGGACCATAGCCTTCAGTTTTAACAAAAGTTATCTCAGCAAACTTTTCCACATTGTCTTTGTTGGATCTTTCCCTCTGAAAAACAAAACATCCATTCTACATCCTTTTAATGCACCCTGGTCTGCCTGCAATTCCCTTGTCCATGTCTGACTGCTGTTCCCAAAATCTGCTTTGCTTTGCTGATCAATTTACATAAGTGCATTTCAATCTTATACTGATATTCCAAATAATATTTGACTTGCTCTTGTATTTCTGGTTATCTTTTTCTCTCTTTAACCTTTCATATCAGGGAAGAACAAATGCTTATTTGCAATGACAGCCTGACAATGGCAGAAGCCTTTTGAACAGAGCTTTGATCAAGGATTAAAAATAATAAAATTTTCGAACTCCTGTCTTCTCAAAGGCCTTGGCTTAGGTTAATACTCTGTGTAAACATAGCAGAGATGAGCTACAGTGTAGTAGCAGAATTGTTCAGATTACAACTCACTTTATATTGGGAGAAGTACATTCCTGGCTTTCATCCAGGAACATAGTTTGTGTTTATCCAGCATTAACTCCGGTCTCTTGCTGAGGGTTCAGTTCCCAAGAAGCGTCAGTAACACTGTTTGATACATTATAACCTGGATTTAACTAAGGATCAGCATCCGAAATCCTCCCCACATAGTGAGCATAGAGAGACTGTCCTGGGCTGGAAAACGGTAAAAAACCGGGCATTTAAAGTCTCCGTATTTGTGCAACAGGGAGCTCAGGTGGAAACCTATTATCCGGACCCACAGCATTGTTAGATAAATTTGCAGCTGCAGAGTTTTTGTATGATAGCAATTTGACTATTAAGCAAGCCTCATACAAGTTTAGTTGTATAGTAGCCTCAAATCAATTTGCATATTTGAAGAATTTTAGTGATTTACAGCACAGAAGCAATTAAACTAAAGGATGTCTCGAGGGTGCCCACCTGGTTTGAACCCAAACAACCCTTTGATCTCTGTTAATTGGCTGCATTCGTATTGCCAGACCTTATCTGAATAGAATTCAATTATTTCAGAATTCATGCAGCGTCACCACAAGAGTCAGAGAGCGGCAGCAATCACTCTGCAGGATCTTGGATAACTTGGGTCTTTTGGGTCTCTAACAATGTATGTCATAACACTGCCCCCTGATGGTAAAAAAGAACTCTTAAATCAATATGTATTTTTACAGTATGTCTGTCTGCCTATAACCCCACTGATTCAGGGGTCAAGACATATTTTATTTCTAGTTCTGCATGGTTGAATCTCTCCACCTCCAGGCAAAGAAGGGAGCGATGAACTACAAAAAGGAAGGTTTTCGGTTATCGTTTTCCCCCTCACAGTACAATCTGCTGTTGCTGTGTGCGTTGGTTGTGTGAATCACATGCAGACAAGTGTTACAGCTTGTCCTACGGGGCTTTCCGTCAGCCTCCTCTTCCATTTAAATGTATTTTGTATTCTGCAGGCTCGAAAAGGGAACGGCATCATACCTTCGGCGCCCATCTGCTGTGAGCAAACATTCAAACAAACATATGGTGGCAGTAGAGCAAAATGACAAGAATGAAAGTCATACAGCACTGTGTAATTTAATCAAACCTTTTGAGTGAAACCAGATTAACAAGGTAGTGTTTTGTGGATGCTAAACAAGCAGGGACAGATAGTCTTTTGTTTGGATACAATTGTACCACACAGACAAAGAATAACCACTTTTTCTCCTCACTTTATGTACCACTGTAATATTTTGATAGAATGATTTTTGGGGTGCTTTAAAATTGAGAATGTATGTAGCCTATTTGGATAAAGTGCATAGGCCCTACATTATAGCATAATTTTCATCTTCTCATTTTTATACGCACCATCTAGTCGGTTCTGCAAAAGCAGACATCAGATCTCTTCAAATATAAAGTGACAATTTTTTGTATTAAAGTAAATGGATTTATAACTCCTGACACTTCCACTTAATCGTTTTTTCTCTGTGGAAATGGGCTAGTAGCGCCACTGATGTCATGTATGATTGCATTTTGTGAGTTGAATTAATTTGAGGCTTTTGTCAACAGAGAAGATTTTCATGTCAAATATATTAATGGTACACAGATACAAGACTTAACTGTTTATTCTAACAGCTTAACAGCACATATCAGCATTATGCTGTTAGAATAAACAATCCTGCATTCCTCGTCCAGATTTTAAATGGGTAATTGTTGGACTAGGATTGACACCAGTAACCTAATCTACAAAACAAGGAAAGGCCATTGCCTGGGAATGAGTGCCTTTTTGGGGGGCTGATGGTACACTATCACTGGAATATCAGTCAATCTTTGTGATTTCTTATTTCAATTTAGAAGACACAACCTCAAAGACTGGGCAACAAAAGCAACAATCTGAAATCCCACTCACCTACACACTGTATTCATGTGCTGTGGCACCAGACGGAAGACAAGCGAGTGCTTGTGCAAATATTCTGTGACAACAAAGGGCAGAAGAAGCGGTGGAGAGGAGGCTGGGGTGAGCAGAAGAGATTCTCAAAGGCAGCCTGAAATCAAGGTGCTGCGAGTGCTCTGTGCATTGTTGTTGATGTTGACACGTACCTGTTTTGCTCTGTTTGTCTCAGTCTCGGCTGACATTCATCGTCTCAGAAGAGGTGGAGATTGAGCATGATGGTTCACCTCTCCTGGAACATCAAACAAGGCTTATAAAATCTAGATTTTTGTGTTTGTCATGCAGGGTCTCGATAATCCATTCAACTGTATGTGCACAATGCTGAGAATGTCAAAGCACGAAAAAACAAAATACAGTTAGGCAGAACAGTAGGCTAAGTTGCTGAAATGCTATGCTACTTGAATGAAATAGAGCTCGTGCTAACAGAATCAGAATCAGAAATACTTTATTGATCCCCAAGGAGAAAGGAGAAGAGAACAAGGAATAAGGAGAACATCCATCTGTTGTGCCAGTATTGGTTTGATTCTGGCCCATGGAATACTATCATATCTGGGTTAGGGTTAGAACAATTGCTGAATTTCCTATAAATTGTGTCAACTATGGAGCAGTTAGATATATTGTTAATTTTGATTACTGTGATTTTTGATGAACATGTTTTTAAAACATCATGGATTTTGCTCTCCCCACTGTCCAGCATCAACCAAGTTCAACATCAACCTGTCAGTCTTACTTTCTTCTGAGCCCACTTCTGTATGGCTACTATGGAGGATTATCATATAGGCCTAACTTAATTCTTGATATTATAATTGGGATTATAATTTCAATTTAATAGGATGGCTATTGGACTAAGTGCATATTTTGTGTAGGCCCATTCTTTTACTGGATGTGGACATTAAGCATTTTAATAATACATACACAAGCCCAGCTCGGTCACTGCAGCTTTATTTTCTCTGTCACATTGCCTGCTCCATTCCCAGGTGACACCAAATATGTCCAGTAAGATCTATATCGGTAGTCGTGTCTCACCTAAAATATATTTTGTTATAGAGGTGGCTTGGTCTGGAGTGTATTTTCAGCAGCACAGATGTTACTTTAATAATCGTAGAAATATTAAAGGAATATTATAGGAAAACTACAGGCAGCAGTGTGTCTCTATGATCCTCTTGCTCTCCTGCTTGCACTACAGAGTATATGGGCTACAATATTGTGTACAATTGAGTATTGATAGTATATACTTTAGAGAATATTATAGATCCAAGATGAAACCTATAGAAGGGCAGGACTGAGAGGAAAAGGTACAATTACAAATCTATCTGCTACTTCAGCACCATGGACAGCACCATGGATTTATCAACACACAGCACAGTGACAAGCGGGATGCACTGTGCTCATTTTGGTAACAGGGGGATGATATCCTCCCTCATCTTCCAGTTGGAGGAACACTATTGGTGTGTGTTCTCAAGAAGACCCATCTGTATTTATGTAAATTGCACATCTGTGTTGGGTATTTCATGTTAACATATGGCATTGTTTTGGTATTGTTTCACTACAAAGAGTCCATGGTGCTTTCAATTCCAGTCGTGATTTCAATACTAATAATTTCAATGCATATTTCTAATTATTTAACAATTCCTGGACATTTTGACAATACTGCAATAACACCAAAACAGTGACAAATTTGGTCACAATAACTGATATTTTTAATTTTCACATTCTCCCATATCTAATCCAGTGCATCAATCAATCAGTCACTCAGTCACCCAGTCACTTGGCCAGTCAATCAGTAACTTAACCAGTCATCCAGTCAAGCAGTCAGCCAGTAGCTGGAGAAAAGTGTGGCCAATAGAGCAGGCGTTCCTCTATTCCTGATGATTTCCAGATGACAGCCCAGACATCCTAGCCTGAAAGAACTAAGTACACACACACACACACTCATGCACGCTCACACACACAGAGAGAGACAGAGAGAGAGAGAGAGAGAGAGAGAGAGAGAGAGATGGAGGGAGGGAGGTATGTGGCAGAAAAATAAGCGCAGTGGATGAAAGAAGGAACGTTCTTGTACAAACTACTGCATGTGAAATGCAATAAGCTCAACAGTCAGTGTGTTTTCATCCACATTCCTAATGGGTGTTGCTTCCCGAGCATGTGACTGTGATCACGTCCCTTAGAAAGACAGAAAGCAAGACAGGAGGAAGAGGAGTGTGTGTGTGTGTTGTGTGAGTAGATGTGGGGATCGGGATGATGAGCAACATGATGCAGTGGTGGGCTCCAGTTACTGTCCTCTACCTGTCTGTCTACCTGGCAGCCCCTCAGTACTGCAGGAAAGGTAGGTGGACTTTGGGTGCTCTTCCACATTTGGGTGACTCATAAACTCCATGCATATAGGACACTGTTATCATCTCTCACAGGATTATTTTTGTCAGCAAGTTATGAGGAAACTTAGACATACAATACTTACTTTTACCTGTATAATATTCTAACTCCACAAATCAAAATGATGTGTAATCTTGTACAAAGCAGAAATGTGTTGGGGGTTGGCATACTAAATGCTGCCAGCCTATTACAAAGTGAAACTAAACAGTCAAATCAAGATGCGCACATGTGTGTGGAAGACATTATGTGCATGCATAAGTGTGTGCATACATATAAACATGAACGTGTTTGTGTGTGGCTGGATATGTTTTATAGGAAAGTGTTTAGCATTTGGAGCTGTTAAAGGAATATTTGAGGAACATATGCATCACATCCACAACTAGTTTTCCAGCTAAAAATGACTGGCCTGTTGTTACTGGATCCACTTTCTTCGGAAATTCCTTTGCAACCATTCACATTTGCTTCCTTGGAAATCTGTGTTCTTTGCCTCCAGAAAGAAAAGTTTTGAAAAAACGACTGGAATCATTGGGTTGGTCACATGATGCTGCAACCTGTTACGAGCAGGGATTGGAAAGGGGGGAAAAAAATACAGTCGTGATTTGTAATTGACACTGCAGTAGACAGCCTGCTGGCCTTTGCACCTGGACAGAAATAAAATAGCCAGGTCATGACATGTGACACCCAGCAAAGTAGCTTTGGCTCACAGTAAAAGACACATTCTGGTGTGTGACAAACAAAGAAATGGCACATATGCTGCATTTTGAGTTGTGCTCGCAGTGCCAGTTTTAAATCTCTCATGATTGAGTGATAATGAGAGATTTTAATTGCAGCTGGCTGATAAGAACAACAGCATCTGAGTGAGGTATTGTTTTTCAAAGACATACTTATTTGGAGATCTGCAGCTTTCCGTGGATTAGGCTCACATTTGAGTATTGATGGCAAAAACTGTGTTAACAGAGTGAGGGTTCGATTTTGTGTTTTTACCTCAGAGTTGCCAGGCTATTGCAGTTTGTTTGGATTTCAAGAATCCTTAGGAGGGAAGCTGAAGAGACTTAAGTGGAGCATGTGGCACAGTGATGGAGGTTTTCTTCTCTCCTGTGTCCTCCCCACCCTCTTAACCATAAGCCTGAGGGATCCAGACATCCATTTTGGTAGATTTTTTTCTCTCACCAAGACATCCCTCCAGTCAGGAGCACCATTTAGTCCTTCTAATTAATGGATCTTTGTTGTTCCCTGAGCTCCTTGCAAGCATTTAGGGGGAGATTACAAGTTCCCTGCCTGGGCGTAATGACATTGAGGGAGGCTGCCCATTCAAACACTGATTGTTTAGGAGCACTAGCAAGGGAGGGGGGCATAAGTGATGAATAGTCTGTGAATGAAAAGGCAGTTACCCAGAGGGCCATCTAGATATTAGACATGAGAATAAAAACGACAAGTTGGAGAAAGAGCAGGGAAATTTAATATTTATAACGTTTTGTTTTTTTAATTTAGTTATTAATTTATTTATTTTACTCTGTAGTCAGACCTCACTTGCAAATGAGATCTCGATCCCAACGTGACCTGCTGATTAAATCTAAGTTTATATACGTGTGTGTGTGTGTGTGTGTGTGTGTGTGTGTGTGTGTGTGTGTGTGTGTGTGTGTGTGTGTGTGTGTGTGTGTGTGAAAATGTGTCCTACATGTACAGATATTACAATACCTGTAATATATGTAAGGGTGTCACTTCTTGTCACCCTGCTTTACTTACTGAAAATCTTATGTAAACAGGACCAAAAATACTGCTCCTCAACTGGAAATACAGTAGGGGAACATTTTATGGATGAATGATTTAATATCACACCATGACACCATCCAGACACATCCTAAGTAGGGCTGCACCGTGTTTCACAAGTGTCATAAATCAAACCCTTATATCACTTGTAACACCAAAAAAACATGTCACAGTATCCAAATTAGTGTAAGTACAAATATGTATCCATGCATCTTTGTGTGTATGGTATGTACAACCCATGAGTTTGAGTTTGTAGCATTAACAAATGTCAAGCCTCAGAGCCTGTTCATGTACCTAAACTAGAACTGCTCCGACTGCATGAATATTAATCAACCAGTATTTTATATTCCAAACAAACTCCTTTTACTGTTGCCGGAAATCTAAAATGCATCACTTTCTTTTCACCAGAGGCTTCTTCCCAAGAAGAGCCTTCCTGACACTGACAGCAAATGTAAAAACTTTCATGAGCTGGGTATCAGTTGAATAACAATAATGTTATTGATGCAGGTTATGACTTTATAAGGCGAATGCTGGTAGCCCCAAACTAGTATTGGACTGGTGATTGATTCAGTCCCTGTAAGCTGCTGCACCCATGGTCATCCATCCCATCCATCTACATAGCTCTGGCATTAAGGAACACACTCTCCCTTGGGTGTTGCTGTTGTTGCTGTTTTACTGACAATGCATTAGTAAAGCTGTGGTTTCTTATTGGTGTGTAATGTATGCATAGGCACACCTCTGGTGCTGATTGTGCATTTCTGAATCACCAGCTCAATGGTGATTGTAAGTCTTCCCCTTCAAGATGCAATGCTTTTACAATTAAATGTCAGTATAGGTTGAACCATATGGGAGGGGGGAAGGGTTTGAGCTAATATACTGTAGATTATATAGTTCCACCAAATTGCAGGGCTTTATTTCCCCGTCGTTGGCAGATACAGTAACAGATTCTGAATGGCAGCCAGAGAGTGAAAGCAAAGTTGGTAAAACCCTGGAGCTGAGGCTGGCAGTCACCCAAGCTTGAATCAGGTACACAAGGAGTTCAGCCAGAATATGTGGCAGCGGCTGGCCTCAGATCAGCCCATAAAGCTAAATGTGGCTGGACGTCAAAGCTGCGTGGCTGAGTGTTACAGTAGAATTGAGGGAAGGCGCGCAGGAGACAACACTGAAGAGTAGCATGATTTGATTTAATTGAAATGTGGATGAAGCCCAATGTTTATACTGTATACCTCATTATAATCTGTGCGTCTTTGTTTCCACTGGCGTGCACGCTGAGCCAGCCACTGGATACCAACAGAAAGTGAAGCCCAGGAAAGCGAGGGTTGGATATCTGGAGAAACTCAGAGGAAGTTTTGCCTCAATTCAACATGCTGCCAACCCCTTTTCAGTTCTAATCAACTTTTCTTTTCACTTCACTCTCCTGCTAGCAGTTTGGCCAAATTGGTCTTGGAGTCTCACACAATAGAGACAGCCATACTAAATGAATGAATAGACTTTAAGCGTTGGACAGCTATTGTAGATCCACTTTTACACAGTTTGGAATGTGACTGAGATATGGATGGATTTACTCTGCGTCCTAGTGTGACTTATCTGCCCTGTGGATGCTGCTGAAGCACACCCAAGCCTAGGATTTGAAATTTATAATTTACTTTTTTTTTTTTTTTTTTTTTGTATTGTAAGACAGTGAACCAAAAGATCGTCAGAAGCTGAAAAATAGGTTACAGCTATAATTCCCTGTGGGGTAAAAACTACTACTGTCGTCTTACTTTCCTTGCTTATTTATTTATATATTCATTTATCTTTAATTTCTTGTAGAAGCTTGAATAGTCGTTGATATTATAAAGAACAGATTTCAACATAATAGAGAAGTATGTGACCAGGGTGTTGTGCTCCAGGCTGATCTGGACACCTCAGCTCATGAGGTCACCAGACTGCCACGCACATGCCCTGACACTCTGAGACCCAACCAAATGAGGACATCAGCAGCTCCACCTGTGGCAGCTGGGGCAGCCAACCTCTGGATGCCCTACCACAGGCTTTAGTTCTTTTAAAGGTTTAAGACCATCTGCGGCTCAGCTGAAGACCAATTGTGCATAGCACAGCTGGGGCTCAGTCAATATTTGAGCAGTAATGTATCTATGTTTATTCAACCTCCGCACCACTCATTTCATGCATGTCACACCAGATTATATGGTGCTGAAATAGTTGAATAGGAGGAAGGACTAATTCAGTTTCTTCTGTCTTCTAGCTCTGTATCCCTCAGCCCATAGGATAAAGCGTGGGACACACTCCCTGATCAACCCCACATTCCAGCGCTCAGTGGACGATGTGATCCTGCTTTTTGAGGTCAGTGTAGCCCTATAGACATGCAGTGAAGTCGAAAAAGGTCCATGTGGCACAGTGTTGCCTAAACAACAACCCACATTTACTCTGCCAAGGTTTGCAGGGTTAGGTATATGGAATTAAGTAGATGAGGAGGAAGCTAGGTAGTTAGTCAGTCAGTCAGTCAGTCGGTAAGTTAGTTATTAGTTAGCAGTAGAAAAAAAAAAGGGGGGGGGGGGGGGGGGGGGGGGGTAAGCAAAATTAGTCTTAGGCTTGTGTGTGCAGATAGTGAGATGGGGGGGTTAGGTAGGTTAGTGAGTAGATAGTAAGTAATTAGCTCATCCTGATACAAGCATGCAAATGAGTGGTAAAGCCAGGGCCCCATCAGAGGGCTCTGTTCTGATCATGGAACTACAGTCACCATATGTAACCATCATTTGTGCACAAACTCCTCTATATTTTTTTGTGACAGTCCAGAAACAGTCTGAACACTTTCACTTTCATGGACCTCTGCCTCCCAGATCCTGCTGGCAGGACTGCAGATAGAGGGTGAGGAACAAGCCATGCAGCTCCCAGATGACGAGCTGGCCTCCCTGAGGAGTGTGGAGAAGCTGGAGGTCATCTGCGAGGACGTCCTACCCAAGAGGCTGTCTGACATCCGGCGTCTGACGGCCGAGCTCGCCCACCGCAAACAGTCCCTCAGCAGGCAGGACTTTGAGAGGACAGTGCTGACCATGGTCTATGCCGCGCAGACACTGGCTCATACCAGCCACCAGCTGCAGAGAGACGTGTGGGCGGACGCCCTGCTCCAACTTTTCAGAGCCATCCAAAAGGACCTGGCGCCCCCTTGAGGCAGAATCTGGAAGTGTATCTTTATGGACATGAATTATGAGGCCATTATATTTATGGCCGTGCAGACAGCAACATATTTTTTTACTAGCTCACGGTCACTGGCCCACAATCTGGAATCCACACAAATACAGGGCACTAGGACTGTCACGATCTCAGATTTTCACTACATGATTATTGGGGCTAAAATAATACAGAGTAACAATGCCATCTGCAGAAAATTTGAAGAAAAAAACAATGCTATCATTTAAATCCATCTTTAATTTTGCTTATTATGCACTTTGTTTCTTGATCGGCAAATGAATTACACTCAAGATATGAGTGTCGTGAGTGTCGTGGAGAGTCTGTAACCACATCAAGTGTGTGTGTCCTGTGCCTGTGTGTGTGTGTGTGTGTGTGTGTGGCGTGGAGGAGGGAGACAAAGTGAGAGAAATGGAAATGATGCTGGATTATTTGCATTATATTATCATATGCATACTATCAACATGATATCAATATTTCATTTTTCAAATCAAAGTTATCATCAATACCGGTATATCAGTGTCACACCTACAGGACGCTATATGATACTGCAATGCTATGTTTATTGAGCGATTTCATCAATGATATTTGAGCTACAGTAAAAAAGGAATATGACAAAAACTGATGAGCAGCACCTTACTCAGACAACACAAGGCAGGCATCATTTCTCTTCCACAGTGCTGTCTGCAAATATCTGTTAGATTTCATCTAATCACTTTAGATTTCATTTACATTTGACCGTCTCTATAAAGATGGCTCAGCTTGCTTGATTTGCCAATAAAAGCAATTTGAATGAAAACCACAGATGTGCAGAGAATGTCTAGATCAATACTCCTGAATGCTCATTTCATCAGACGGTAAATGTATGATCGATGTTTGCTTCAAGTTGCCCATTTCCCCACTCATGTTGTAGAATAGGCACTTGCTGTAATGGGCCTTCATGCTGCTCACTCGTCTTCAAGTGGATAGAAAGTATGTATCTGGTCTCTTAGACTTTAACACAGATCTGAGTTAACTAATTTTACATTTTCCCACTTTTTTTTTTTTTTTTTTTTTTAAGCATCCGGCTCAATTTGGCTGTCACTCTATCCAGTTACAGTTGCTATCCAGCCATGGAAACACTGGTTTTATCGGTCTAATAATGTCATTTCCTGCCACCAGACCTGTAAATTCACCAAGGCAATTGGTTTCTGAAAATTTATATCATAACAAGAGTTTTTCTTCGCCTTATTCCGGGTTAAGGACATGTCAAGACTGGTCATGTCTTTACTATTTGAGAGAGTTTGAGAGGTCAGACTGATGTGGAAGTTAAAGGCTGCAATGGGGAAGGTCCCGCTGAAAGAGATGAGCAGCCGCGACTCCCTGCACCGCACAGAGGGTGGCGATCTGTGAGATGCCTCTGGCCAGCACTGGATAAACAAGAGGTTCTCTAAGGTGAGGATTTCTCAGGTTATGATGATTGCATGCCCTCCATCAAGTTTGACTCCATGAAACTGAGTTTTATACTAAAACTGTCCCTCACTTAAAACCTCTGTGTTCCAGGTGTGTGACCCTGATCGCAGAGCGTCAAACTACATCCGCCAGTTTGCTTGTAATCCAGTTTGTTCCTTCATCATCCAGTTGGTTGCTACTGTTCTGCTCCAGTACCTCACAGATGTGCCCACTTTAACTGCCAGAGGATAAAATTACTTTAACATGCAGTGATGGTTTCTTCACCTTGAAATGCCAGACACATCCTCGCATCCTTATAACAAATGATGCCAAGAGTAGAACGCATTAAACATTTCCCGTTCATCATTTGGTGTTTTCTGTTCATTTGTGTTTACGTCAGAAGCAATAGAGTTGTGTCAAGTAATTCAGAAACTGCAGAAAAGTTTACTTTCCTGTGATGATGTTAACATTCTGAGGCTCACTGTTTGTCCCATGTGGTGAACCTCACCCATCTGGTGCTGCAATAAAACTCTATTACCAAACTCTATTACCAAAAATGTGCAAATTCTAAGTCTCACCACACGATACATTTCCGTTACAGCCTACCACATCGCTGTTGCTTTGCCAGAATCTTTCATATATATTTGTTTTTCATCAAAAAGAGTCCTTGAAGTTTTGCACTCCAATTCAGTATAAGTTCCCTTAAAGTCCCAGATCAGCAATAACTTTGCAATATGTCCAAAGATAAAAATCATTTTATTTTCTGTGTACCTGCACTGGATGTCCATATTATTAGGCATATCATCCTTACATCAAATTGAAGCCCCTATTGCATGACTTGT
Source organism: Myripristis murdjan (assembly GCF_902150065.1). Lineage (NCBI taxonomy): Eukaryota > Metazoa > Chordata > Actinopteri > Holocentriformes > Holocentridae > Myripristis > Myripristis murdjan. Next base: position 8,050,775 of record NC_044002.1, read on the forward strand.
ATTTTAATTGCAACTCATCAACTTAAAATGCAACTCATCTGCCTCTCCCTATCTACATTTCATCCTATATGCAATTAGTGAAGATTTAATTACTGAAATCAGTAAGTGATAATGTCTTTTACCTGGTCTGACCTCATCAGTGTGCTTCAGTAAAGAGTTTATTTCCCTGAAATGTAGTTTTTGGAATGCCGTGTATAATGCCGTACAGCGTATTGCATATTGAAAGAGCACCCCCAAGTGGCTGCAGACAGAATAGTTTGGTTGGGTTTCTCCATCTGAAGCTCTATGTCCTTAAGCCTTGTTTTCACCTTGGTCATATTGATATCCTTATTCTAATCCCTCTGCTAAAATGTGCCCTATTGCACCCGGTAATATGAGACAGGTGTTTCTCATGCTGCGATTTTTCAGTCTCCTTGTCTCTCCCTGCCCTGGTTGCAGCAGTGGTAACCGTGCATTTGCATTCAGAAAGCCCTTTGTGACATTTTTACGGTAAATAATGGGTGACCTTGGCCAAATTATGAATAAAACTATCCTTTATGAGGTTTTATAACTACCAGACATGCCCAGGAATCTGCACAAGGCATATTATTAGAAGAATAATGTTGTCATAAGACTGACCTGCTGATAAAAGTTTGCATAACCTTTATTTAGCCAGGAAAAACCTCTTCTCCAGTGGATTCCTGGCAAATAAAACTAAGTTTAACGATAAGGCTGAGGTGATAGTCTGTTTCAGTGGTCAAAATCCATAATAATTATGTCGTGTATGAGGTCGTGAGTGTGTGTCATCATACAGTGTAACATGACCTGACCTCTTGTCCAACAGATGAGGAGGTTAAAAGGCCCATTGCTGATAACAAACACTGAAACCAATCAGTGGTGGAAACTCGGGATTTTCTGCATTTTCCGCCCAGTTAGTCACCAAACATGACATGAAAAATGATAATGATAATGAACTCAATATCCAAACTTCATAGGCAAAGTTATCTAACATTGAACAGCATCCTTTCACATAAGAATCCCTCCTGTATTAATACTATTTCTCATGTTTGCTATCGATGTTAACTGTCTGATTATCAGAACTGATAACAGCCGACACAGATGTGTGTCTATGTAGATGTACATGTGAACACAATTACATATGCATAGAGATAGAATAAATATGAATGTAAATGCATAAAGATTATACAATATACAATACATATGTGACAGGATTTAGCTCCAATTAAGCCACCTCACAGAAATCTAAAATAAATAAATATAGATAAATAACAGTATCAAAGTGAAAATGCCACATCATTGCTGGTCTTTTCTTGCAGCAGCTCAAACTTTTGCTGGCATAACAACAGTGTACCTAATTAGTCCAAAAAATCCTGGGGAAATCTCACAGTGTGCATCCAGCCTCGGCGAGGAGTGAGGAGATTTCAAAGCCCTCATTACAGAATCGACTAAACGCAGGCAACGTGGGCCTTACAAATACGCTGCACTATGGCTTTAATTAACAGCTGTCCCTTCTGTGTCATTGCACCTACACTGTGAGAAAACAAGGTACACTGTTGCACCCTTAGCAGTGTGCCATGAACACTTCACCAGTGGCAAAAACCAGCCCAGTCACCTCTAAACGCAGAGACAGGTCCCACCCCTCCTGCTGGTTTGAACTCACAATGAAATGACAGCAAATTTACCACACTATTTTATATAGACCTGTTTAGAAATACCTGCCAGCTGCTATCTTTATTTTCATGTATTTTCTATCAAGATTCCCATGCCATTACATCCCGGGAAACTGTGTATTCTTGGTGGCGTGTCAGCAGGTGTGGATAAAAATTCCAACCAATAACACCATCACAGATGTTTCAACAATACCGCTCTGCCCAGCAACAGCACCTACCTCTCTGTCTCAAACCGATACCCACCGGGTTTATGATCTTTCCCTGCATTATATCCCGCAAAATACTGTTTCAGCAGCAAATACATGAAAATAATGGAGCACAACGCCCTCAAAATGCCATGGTATCTTGGCTTAGTGCTGAAATGCTGTAAATACTGAAAGGCATTATCAGCTACTTTATCTGTGTTCACTAGGTGGCAGCGTTACCAAATGCACTAAGTGATTCTTTCTTGGATCGAATCAAGGCTTGGGCATGAACCACTCATCATATTTTGTTTTGTGTTGTTGTTGTTTTGTTTTTTTGTTTTTTTGAGGGTGTTGTGGAGAATAATGCCACAGAGGGAACAGCTGCTAATTAAAGTCATAGTTCAGCATCTGTCAGTGCGTCTGATTCTAGTCTTATTACTCTTTTGATTCCACAGTTTTCTTGTAGCAATCAGGCACATTTGCTTTTTTGTTTTTGTGAGATGGCCTACTGTGCAGCTCAATCTTGTCAAAACTACAAATTTGACTAAACTAGCTGAAATATTTTGATATCGGCTCCAGCTGCACACCCTCCTGCTTTTACTCAAGCTTATCAGCTGCATATGTTTTCTCCACAGCTGTCAGACATATTTTCATGCTTCAAACTCACTCTTCCGGCATAGAGAAACCAGTGAGGGAGTGACCGATGAAACATCTCAATGTGTCACAAATGTATGCGTTGTTCTTTTCTGCGGTAAATCAGACGGCTCAATACCTCATCGATGCGGTTTAATGAGTGAGCACGTGGCAAGCCGCCATGACCAAACCTCTCAGAGACTATGGCTTCTCTCTTCTCTGCCACTCAGATGACTTGCAGTGGATCTTGGCATTTTCTCCCCCATTATTGAGAGAATTATTCAGTATCTCTATCTCAGGGATCAAGCGCACTCCGGCCACACCATTAAAAAACATTCCTCTGGCAAAAATCAGCAACAGCCCATATGGTCCAAATTCTTTCCGTTGACAGTCCTTTGAAAGACTATGTTCATTTTGAAGAGGGAATGTGGAATTTGGTGGATTAGAGCGGCTTTTATAAGCAAACTTTTTTATTAGGCTAATCACTGTCATTCCAAGTGGAAGCAGAGAGGCTGTGTGACTCAAAAACTCCAGATGGAGGCTCGCACGTTGGGAGGTGATTTATGAGCCGCAGCCACGAAGAGGGTGAGGTCATCAACATGCGCCCATCAGCACCGTCTTTTTTACCGTGCCGATGTTTAGCTTGAGTGATGTTTTTGCATCACTGCTGCCAGTGGAACAGATGTCACCCTGTGTACTCTATCTAAATCCTGAACCACTGCCTTATGTTGTTGATAGTGCAGCTTCTAAGCATTTTTGCATGAAAGCGTTTCATCAGGACACACCACCATCCAGAAGTCATACAGTAATTCCTTCACCCCTTTTATTTTGACAGGTTAATGTGGCGTGTATAATAGTAGCTGAGGCTAACTTTGGGGGAAGAGAAACGATGCCAGCAGGGGTAACCATGGAGAGGTTGGATGGATGGGGGTGGGATGCGTTAGTCAGGGAGTGGGATCCTTCACTGTGTCAAAGAGCCAATTACACAGCATGAATGAAGGCAGAGGGGGGTCCAACTCAAAACAGCCTGCTGCTCTCTATGACTGCCGCGACCTCTAGAGAAGATCATTGCAGTATTACACAAACACATCATCAGCAGACGGGGAAAACTCCAGGGCTATCCATTAAACAGGGATGAAACAAAAGAAATAGCCTCAATGTTTAGTTTAGAGTAAATTATGTGGATCATTTTTGCCATGATACATTTGACTGGATTCAGATTCATGCCTCTTTTTCAGTGGAAAACATAGCCTTTGTTGTAATAATAGTTATTATGAATCATCCCAAGCACTTTCCCCCTTATAATGTTTGCTCATCTCATCCAAGCAAACACAGCTCTTGCCGTCATCACAGTTCTGGGATACCGTTCAACGTTCTTAACAAATGGATTTGTTGGGCATAACAGGCCTGGAGCTTTCGATAAGGGGTGGGAGAGAGCTGGCAGGGGGAGCGGTGAAGCTCAGGGCACGGGATGGAGGATAAAGCTCTCCCAAACTCTTATCGGGCGTTGTTATGAGGAGGTGCAGGGTTCACATGGGAGTTGTGGTATGCTGTGTTTCAACATAGCTCCCTCTGGGTCCCTAATTTGATTAAGCTTGGTGCAATCCCAGCCACAGGTGGAGAGGACTCACAGGGAAGCCTCATCCAGCTCATGAAAGGCTGATAATGGCAGTGTGTGAGTGATTGATAATGGCTCTGCATGCTGAAGATGTCCTTGGTGATATTTGCTTCAGATCTCACTTGCCAACAGGCTCCCTTGAGATCACTTTTTCATTTGGAGGACACGACTTGTCTTAATCATCCAGTCCACTCATTTTCCACACTCGTTCTTGTGATTTAGCTGCTGAAATTTGCAGTAATGCAGCCAATGTCCTCCTGGATGGTTTTAAATTAGGAAACAACAGTGTTTACTGGACAGCAACCTAACACGCATAATGATCCTCTCTTGCTTTCTAGGGGTAGACAGGATTGCACCCATTTGGCAGGGGGCCAACAGGAGAGAGAAGCACACCACGGTAAATTCACATTCAAGTTCGCTGGAAATGTTGGCTGTGATAAATGCCGTTCTCCACATAGTCCTTCAGCTTGTCATTTTCATACTGTGTAAGACTAATGGGAGTAATTTAAACAGAAAAAGAAACAACTACAGCAGATATTGTCCTAATTGTGAAGTGCTTTCGATGATTCAAAAGAGTGTGTGTGTGTCTGTGTGCTGTATCTAAGAGTCTTAAGCTGCCCTTTCCAGGGAGGGTTTGTTGACTCAGTCAAATGGCTTTTGGCATACTTAAATCCATGTCCTGCTGATTAAATGTTACAGCACAGGGGAAGAGAGTGAGACCCCAGATCACTGTGGTATAAAGCTATCTCGATTTCCCCAACCTCGCTGTAATTGAATGCAAGTAGATCCTCAACAGTGCATCATATAACCGCTATTACATACTTTACCCATTCCCTGTAATAGAATATCTGTGTGTTATTTCCTTATGGCCACATTAGCGGGCCTGCTTTTGATATAAGGTCTCATATACATCACACAGCACTCTGATATGCAGAATTGTGGGCTTCAGGGAAACCTTGCCCAGAATGATTCCCCTTGTGCTTGCCAACTTTGAGAGTAGAGCTTATTCTCGCACTGATTCTGAACTGGTTGTGGTCCAAAGATAGGCCCTGGTGGTACTCCGTGATTAAAGGTATTGCATGTTTGAGTAATGTGTAAACAGCCAAGGCCTACAAGACAGGCTCGCGGTTGGTAATTCACCGTATAAACAGAGTGAAACATTTGATTTCCTCTTAGATTATAGAAAACATAGACGTCATGTATGTTTGTTGATAACTCCAAATTTCATCCGCTGCACTCTGTGATCAGTGGTAAGCGATACGGCAGCAGCAGGTGGCCAGAACTCAAACAGTTGACTGTAAATTAATTCAACTCAACACGGCTCGGCTCCCTGGCAGATTTCCATGTTTAGAGAAGAATTAATCATTAAGTGACTCAGAGGACCTGTGGTCAGTGGGCTTTGTTTTCACTGCGGCCATCTTAGTTTGGTTTTAATGGACATTGTGCTCCAGTGTAAACACACTCAGGAAACGAAGTGTTAGGCCTCAGTATACAGGGAGTATAAGTATTTGTTTCTAACAGAGCAAACCGTGAAATGTGGTGTGTTTGTCTACGTCTCTGTGTGTGCGTCTTTGCGGCTGATCCCTGCAGACACACTCCCAGCGAGTCACCAGAGGCCGCCCGCCTGCACCATTATGTCTTTGGTGTCAAACTGACTGTGAAGAAGTATACAGGGCCCCTGGGAGTCGTATACCTACCGTTGACTCGCGCTCTGCTTATCTTTTCTTTTCAACACGCAATCTGATTTGTATATCATCTGTATACACTCCAACGGTATAATAAACTGTGTCGCCAGAAGTGGTTATCCTCATTCTGACCTCATTACTTCAATTAAGTCCAAACGCACCTTTTCTCGCTTGACCTCATATGTCTTTGTTTTTCTCCACAGTGAGGAAACATATTTACAAGGATATAAACATTAGAAAACAAATAAAGCAAAGATTTGTTGGCTTGGTGAATCCCTTTGCCCCTCTAGTTGCTTTTTATAACAGTGTAATTGAAAGCAGCAGATGTTGATGTTGTTGCAGAGTGGCTCTGCAGATGCTGTCAGTTTGGAGGGTAGACTGCTGTCTCCTGCAGCGAAGCTCCACGCACCACACACACACACAGCAAACACACACGTGCTCTGACATGTTGAACTAAATAAACATTGTTTTGCTTTACAATTCAATTGCATTCAAAGCCATTTCCAAACTCATCCCTTCTGAACTTTTAACATTAGTGCCAAAATGAGTGAGCAGTTGGAATCTGGCATTACAAGAGGAATCTGTGATTGATGTTTTGTGATCTAAGGTATGCATAGCTGTGGGCCCTCCTTTCAGGATACCAGCATGCAGGACCATGATCCTCCAGTATTCTTAACTGAGGAGGACTGAGCAGAGCGCTGAACCTCCTTCTCTACCCTCCCACCAAACCCAGCTGACTTTACCCAGGAAATCCCTGTCTAGTCACAATAGCAGACTGCCCAGATTCACAGATTCATGTTCTCAAACGTCTCCTCCAAGTCCAACACACGTGGAACACAAAACATGCCCCTCATCTGCTTTTCTGGTGCCTCAAATAGTACTTTTTAAAATAAATGTGATACCTCATAAAATTAGATCACTGAATTGTTGACATTATTGCAACTGGCAGTTTGGTTTTTGACTTATATTTTTACCTCATAGGAAAAATTCATGCTGCAGTTTGTGCTTTGTTCACACTGAGTTCTGATACCAAATAGAATTGCATTAGTATGCCGAGAACAATGTTTTGACGTGTGTGCAGAAATGTGTAATCAATGCTGAACTGTCAATACTGCTACGGCTGTGTAAAGATTGATTGCGCTTGTGCACCAAAGAACACTGATCTCCATAAATAAAACCATAATCTGTTTTAGTGAGTCAATATAACCAGATACAGCAGTTCATCTGACTGTGAAATTTTTGCAAATCCCCACATTAAATATTCACTGAATCATACTAATTTGGCTGCATAATTCCATGCTCTGCATTGCATTGAGTTGATCACTATGAGCCATGCAATTACGAGGCACTGAATGTGGCGATACAGCAAAGTGACGGCAACCTATCCTGGAATTGTGACAAGGATGTCCGCCCCACTGCCCCCTGGGAAAATGAGTCCACAGGTTAATTCTGACCAAATCAATTAGAGTCCTGAATGAAATTACTTATCCATAGGCCTGCTCATTCACTCAGCTAATTAGCACTATTCATCCAGTGCAAGGGAAGACAGTCCCTTGACACTCAACAGGGTCGACCTCAATTAAATTTCCAGATTCTATATGGCCCCTCACTGCCCCCCTCCTTCTCATTTACTTAAAGTCTGGAGCACGGTTCTTTTAAGCTGTAGTCTATACAGGCCATGACTATTGATCTGCACCTGAAGTCATTCTCCTCTCAATGTTTAAAGGTCTGTCGGGGTCACCCTGCAGGAGTAATAAAGAATATTGGGAGTGGCAGGCCACAGACCTTGTCGTAATTGAATTGTTGTGTGGCAGACTGAGACGACAAGCAATTCAGTGAAACACGGAAGGGGAGGGGCTGACCGGTGTGCATATTGCTGAGAGTGAAGACTCATTATGGCATGAGTGATATTCCCATATCCAAATGATTGGTCTTCGATTGGCAAACAGCGATTGGTGGAGAAATTGAAACCTGAGGGTTGATGGAGGATGGGCTGGATTGTTTCAGGGAGAATGTGAGGGTGTGTTTGTGTATGGATGTTTGTGTTGTTGAACTGTTTGAATACCACCAAGTCTTCCACGGCACCTTAATAATGCCCCACTCTGTTCACATATGTCTATAATCCTGGCAATTGCCAGACTGTTTTGTGTAATGAGCTGGTTTCTAATGATGAAGCAGCGCTGACGGTGTGCACAGCGGCAACCCTCCCTCTGGGAATAAAGTCATATCTGACCTTCTATCACGCAATCTTCCTTCAAAGTGGTTTCGTCATTTAGCTATAGTACAAGGTATTACCATCAAGAGTGTAAGAAAAAAAAACAAAGTGAGTCAAATCACAAATGATAAGTGGAAAATTCTACTTCAAGGAGGTTGCAGACAGCTTGATGGCATTCTCTCCCTGTTGTACTCAATTGCTGAAAATGCTGCATTTCCTACAAGTCTGTCTGGCAGAGTAAACAAATGAATGTCTAGGCTGGAAAGAGAAGACTGATAAAAACTGAAAATGATACTGTACTTCTTATCTCTTTGGAGCCTTTCTGCTTCATTGGGTGTATGATTTTTCTGGAAACTAGTGTGGAACTTTTTGAAATCACCAGAAAATGACTTCACACAAAATGTAATTTACTTCGCTTATCTAAAGGGATAGGGTCTCTTATTTTACTGGAAGAGAAAATGGACTACGCAATGTTTCACCTTGTGTTTTAGGTCCACGAGTGTTATTAAAGAGCACTGTCAGTTCCAGCAAGCAGTAATGCTAATTTAAGGCACCAATTATTCAGAGGACGCCGTCCAACTACTTATCCTGTGGATATTGATTAAACTGTCTGAGCGTCACTCTGCTTTTGATTGCCCTGGTCTTTAGGGGCCGCCAGATTGAAATGTAGGCACAAATAAATGGCATGCTGAGGCAGTGGGTCATGTCAGCCACCTGTATGACTTCATTCATCTGCCATGCAATGGTTCAGGCTGAGCCCTGGTTGGACGTATTCATAAATTAGATTTCTGTTGCTTTATTTAAGAGAGCACAGCAAAGAGAGTTTCATTTAGACAGAATAGATAAAAGGGTTTATGGTTTCATGAGAGTAAGGGAAGACAAAATAAAGTCACAAATACAGAAATTCTAGGGCCATTGCTAATTTGAAGGTGCCAAGCCGTAAAGGCACACACCGTTTGGACACTTTGCACAAAGGGGCATGTGATGATGTCAACTCCAGGACAAATGATACACACAACATACGCACAAGTTTATTTCATAAGTGAACTTGTAATGTAACTAAGCAGAAATCAAATGTCAAGTTTCTCCCCTTTCAGTTAATGCAATGTCTGCACAGTGTATGTGTGAGCTCACTGTTAAAATCCTCATCCATCAAGATGAGTAACAACAGAGCCAATTGTGGCTCTTTAAAATGAATTAAAGCTAATCGAATTCTCCTATGTCGATGACAGAATGCTTTCAGGTGCTGATTTATTTTGTGATTGGTCATGCTTGTCAGTTGACCTCTGACCTCAGGAAGCATATAAAACAGCAGGAAGTTTACTTAAGCCTGATTCTTAAGTGATGGGAGACACAGGGCCAATATACCCACCCGGTCTAGGCAGTCCACTCTAATCTGATTAATGTGCCTTGTTTCACATTAATTTATACAGCATGTGGATATGGGTTCTTCACAATACACAACATAGGCATCTAGGCAAAGTCTATACAGTTACTAATGGAGAGCAGTCATAAGGTAAGATGACACTGTACAGCACTATTTAATTATGTGAGTCCTGTCCAAAGAGAACATAAAACATGAACACCGAAATTCAGTTTGTTCAATTTAGAAATACATGATCACATCATACAATAAGACAGTGGTTTGAGGCAGTTTCTCTAATTTATTTGGCTGTATTCCAGCACTGGAATTTGCTGGTAAATATAGTTGTGACTAATGCAGTTGAAAAGCAAAACCATAATGTTGCTCTGAAGTGGAAAACAACCCACAATTTCGGGGAGGGAGTATATTTGGCAGCACAGTGTGGTTTAGATTGGAGTCTTGTTTTGCTTACAACGTGAAACCAGCTGCTTGAAATCAACTTTTAACCAGGAATGGTGCAGATAACACATCATCAAAATCCGAGGCAACACCATGCAGATGATTCATGGCGGAGACGTCAGCCTTGGGTGAATATCACATTGTCATCTGCCATTCAGCCTGTAGCTGTAACGCAAAAAGTCACATCACAAAGGACTGGTCACCAGACACTTTCCTGAACTCTCTTATAGCTGAAAAGGGGACAAATTTCTAAGAGACTCGTGGTGGAGGAGCAAGAGCAAAGCACTGCTGTTTGAAGCGTAGAGGAGTCTCTGTAAGGTAAGAGTTACAAGGCCGGGACATATTGAAACTTTGACCTACAAGCTGAGAGATAATTTGTACTTCTCCTTTATCATGGCTTTCTTTCCACAGGTGAGTGGCTTTGGTGGGTGTCTTGGGGCTGGCTGCGTAGGGGAGAATGGCGGGTGAAGGTGAATGAAAGTAAGCTTGCAGCACCTCTGGGAAAAGATAATTTGAGGTGGGCACCTGGGAATGGCGGAGGGTTCACAGTTCATGGTGAGTGGTTATTGGAATTGCAGCTCCATGGGGAAGTCTTTGGCGTGTCAAAGGCTTTGCTGTCATTTCCCAGTCCTAACGCATAGGAACTGACATCATGCATCTGTGTCTAATGCCAAGGTCGGGTAAGGGATACGACTTGACCTTTGGCCTTCGGTGAAATTCAGCCATTCGTCACGCATCACCAGATCAGGGGCTCCGGCTCCTGGCACATCTGTTCATAATGCAGGTAGCGTGTGGGGGCTGAGGCTTCTGTGAATCCAAGGCAATCCACTGATGTATATACACTGATGGAAGTAGAGCCATGTGCTTCAAGAGAGACTATGGCCCCATTCAACTGAGGTTGTATATCTTACGAGGTTTAACCATCCTAATGAGTCAGAGAAAATTGAACTCTGAACTTTGAAAACTCTCAGAGATGCCGTGAGATATCTGGAAATGCTTGACACATCAAGCTAAACCAAGGGGTTTATTTTTATCTGTTGATGCACTAGGTAGGCGTCCATCCATCTTTGCACTTCAAATAATGTCATGATTGTTGCTAAGTGTCCCATTTAGCTGTCCACCGGTGTTTAAAATGATTGTGAAAAAGAGTCTTGAGGGAACATCAGGTGTTTATATTTTACAAGATGGATGATCCATGATCTCTTCAGCTTGAAAACACTGTGTGCGTGTTACTTTTTGTTTGGCTTTCTGTAATGGCAGACGTCCATATGCCCACACACTGCTTTTGATTCACACCTTTCACACCATTAAAGGGTTACTGTGTTTTGACTTGTTGAAGGAGTCACGGCGACATCAGAAAATCTGCATCTTCTCCATTTCTCGAGGCGGTCAAAGAGGTCAACCCTCTGAATGACACTGGGCTTGTGATGGACAGGTGACCCCTGACCTTTAATGAATGCTCAATCGGAGAACCATGACCATCGACATGATCTGCTTAGGGTTGGAAACACCCACAGAATGCATATTGCAATTTCCCATCAACTGCATTGAACAGAATGGCAATTATTGAGTGACCTTGTTGCTCTGAGCTGACTGAGAGGTGAAGCCCCATGGAGAATCCCCTTTGCATTTGATTGAAATTCTTGTGGAGGAGCTACAAGAACTTCTGAAGTCATCAGCAGTGATCCACACTGACAGTCAAATTACAGGAACTCAGATGAAGACGATACAGCAGACATCAGTCGCCCTCAAGGAGACGTTTACCCCTGTGTCCGTCCTAAACTATTTGCTTAAGTAACGTAAATTATGACAAATGGCGTCGGTGTGGAATTTTCCTGTTGAAACAGGCTTTTTCTTCTCCTTTTGAGGAACGGCTGATTGGTTTGTAGCATCTCATCAACATCCATCACTGAGGGTGTTCACTGTCAAAGTAATCACTGTAGATCTTATCAAAGTTTTGATCCACTGGCCAAATCACAACCACGCTGCAGATCTTATAGTTTAGCTTGAGGTTAAACCAACACACTGCTGACGTGAAGGAAAGTTGTTTTTCCTCTCAGAATTTCAGTCCTTGAACAGCATGCCCTCACTCTAAGGAAATGTCTGAGGAGTTTCTTTGATGTAATCAACCATAGTAAATGGGAGATGCATTTCACTCCGCTTTTTTCATATTAAACAGTTGCACAACAATTTCATGTTATCACACACCAACAATAAAGGTAATTTATTTACCATGTAAATTATGTCCCTCCAGTTTGGAACAAATGATTGAATAATCAAATCCTGCCTGTCCAGACCTAACTGTAAGGAAAATTTGGCTTCGCTAGGCCACCATGCAGCCTTAATAAATATCTATAATCTTTCCATCCGGTCGTGCATTTATCTCCATATTCCATAAACTGATGAACTACTTATTTCTATCATAGAGCCAAGCACTCTCCCTTGTGCTCTTATTTTTTTCCTACTTGTGGTGATGACCTGTGTGCTTGGATGCCAGACAGCAGTCGTGTTTTGCATCCATGTCAGATTCTGGGAACTAATAGATGAGGAAAATTTGTTTTTAGGAGTTTTTTGACAAAGGACTAGACTGCAGCTGCAGCAGTTGTAGGATTCAGGACTTTAATGGTGTCTTGATTCCCAGACACAAAGGCAAAAGGCTGCACCCGATGCGTCGGTGCACACATCTCAGATGAATCAAAAAAGATGGACACAGCAACAATATGAGCAAATGAGGGATGAAATTCAATAAAATCCAGCAGAAGGCACAGTAAGCCATAGTTGAGGTTACAAATAGGAGTTGGCATGGAAAGTAAATGAGCTGTGGCATGTGCTTGACAAGCCAGAATGGATTCGGCTTCATGATAATGATAGTGAATGAGAATGTAGCAGGGTGAGCTGAATTGTCCTCTGTGTATCATAATGTGCCATCTTTATAGTGCTCATTCTTCTAGCCTGTCTTTGTCTCGCTGTCCCTCTCTGCCTCTCTGGCATGCTCATCATTTGAATAACCTATTTAGCCTATACCATCTGCTGAGTAATACCACACAGCTATTTGCTTGCACTGTGAATAGCGGTCTTTCATTATGACCAGCATGCAAGGATACAGAGAATTAGATGACTTGTCCACTTATAAGGAATGCAAGACTGATACAGTGTAAAAAACATTTTGCACCCGAGATGGAATGCACTTCTCATCGCCAGGGATAGATAAGTCTGATTGAAAGCTTTGAAATACTGTATTTTTCCACTGGTATCATGTACTGAGGTGAGATTATTACAGAGCCCTGCTTTTATTTGTCCTATTGCTGTCTAAAAACTGAAAATGTCTCCTTTAAACACAAAAAAAACATGAAAATCCAAATGGAAGCTTTCATAGCTGTCTCCCATATTGACAACCACAATGGTGATTATGTAATGTGCAGACTTAAGTTTTTAGACTGGTGATCAGTTATTTTGTGTTCAACTATTGGCTGTGAAAGGTGTTTGAACGTGCAGCATCATAGGTTTGAACTCTGTCCTACTATCCGTGGAGTTCAGTATCACCGACAGTAAAACAGCTGGGCAAGAGGCAGGAAGTCGGACAAATCATAGCCAGACTCCACTATGTTTTTTTTTCCTATGTAGGATAATGTCTTGACTAAGGAAAATCTAATTTGATTTTTTATTTCCCCCACCTACTGAGACAAAGCTGTGTGTGACAAGAAATAATGTGCAATGGCTGGAGATGGTACTGTTCATGCGTGTGTGCACATACAGTATCTGTGTAAGACTCTGACTGCGTTACCCCGAGAAACAATTCTACAAGCTTTGCAGCTGCATCACAAACCTCCTAGCCACTACATGTAGTGCTATCATGAAGGTGCTGCAGAGCCTGTGCCTGTGTGCAAAAAATGTCAAGTAACGATATCTGTTACCTCCATGGAGCATCGACAAGTGACACTGGCGTCTATGGAGACCAGCACTATGTGTTGGTGGAAATTCGGTGTGATACAGTTTACTGTTAAAATCAGCAAGATATAAGTAATTTAACACATAGCCGATAAGAGAGCAGCATACTTGTGTATTTGGTCCATTTAATACCACCATTTTAGCTGCATTTTAGATGCATGTGTGACTAAGTTTCTTTCCTGAACGATTGGGTGCGCTCCAAAACTCGGTACAAGCCGACAGCACATAGCCTATTATCTAAATATATGGCGAGACTGCCATTGGATTATCATCACAATGCTCACAGAAGCACAATGAGGATTTTTAAGTTTGGCTTATTGTTTGTTTTCACAGCTTTAGTTCACATTAGCAGTAATATCCAGGGGCTACTACAGCTGCCACCCACACACCTTTTAAACGAGACTATATGTGATCTGGCAAAAAGCATCGTCTTAGGTTGTTTGCACAGCAGCCTATTATGATCTTTAGTTAAGTTTTATAGTTAAGCAACCTCTAGCGGTCTTGTAAATAACCACACTGGTAGTGTAGCATTAAGGGAGCAACAAAGTCCATTTAAGAGGGGTGGTGGAACGCTGAATGGGTCAATCATGACCTCACTCAGCCGACTTGAGTTCAAATTATTAATTACAAATTAGGTTAAGGTAACAAAACATTAGCTAATGTTTTTTTTTTGGAGCAAACGACGTGTGTGGTTGTACTGGATAGAGGACAGGCTGGAGTTTGCCCCACCCATGTGACAAGCCAAGCACACATATAACTAACTGTGATCCTGCAAATGAGTGAGTGAATGCTTGATTGATTTAGGTGCTTAATATCTAAAAAATGTGGTGGTGTGGGTATATTTCAATTGAACAACAGTTCAGCTAGCCAGAATAAATGTCTGTTTTTGACACTGCTATTGGCCTATAGCAACAGAACAGCACAAAACAGTGAAATTATACCGCAACAGCACAAAACTGAAATGATCTATTCAGTTCTTGTGAGACAGCAGCATCGCATGTTTACAGTCAGACATTTTTACTGAAGAGCTAAAGATGTGGCCACCAAAGCATGTGTTACATCATTTGAAAGATTGGTAATCTCAGACATATATAGATATCAAATCATATTTTTCATTTTATGTCTAAAGAATGGATTCTCAAGAAGAGCCAAGCCATCCATGTGTTTCATATATTTCGGTTCAAATCAGGTACATCAGGAAATCTCTGACTGGCTCATTTGATGGATTAGTGTATGTTGGCTTCGCAGGAGCCTGATTTGACTGAGTTACTCACTTTGACGAGGATTATGGTTGACTTATACTTTATTATGTCATCGTTTCACCATGTCTGAGAGTAATGTTTTTTATGGTTAGATGATAAGGCTTGAGGAGGCAGCTTAGTAAAGAAAAAAAGTGTTGGAGGCCATTTGAGAAGGAGGGACACAGATGTTTGCCGTAGATAACAAGCAGGTTTTTCTTCTGGTTTGGAGGTTTTGAGGCCTGTCAATATCTGTCAAAGCTGATGTAGAACTGCTTGACCCCTTATGTAAGTAAAAAAAAAAAAAAGTCACAAAGACTTTACAACACATGGACAGCAAAAAAACAAACAGTACACCAAGATAAACATTAATAAGCACTGATCTTACAACCTTAACATTTAGAGACATCTGACAGGTACAAGACATTTCATAAAAAGTATACTACCACTGATAATGTTACAGCTGCAAAATAATCACAATATCATTACCAATCCGTGTCCGTCTGTGACCCTGTGTGTTCATGCCTAAAACCCCCATTTGCTGTAAATTAGTTTTTCAGCGATGTCCAGAATATTGTGTAGTGTAAGCCATTATCTGCAGACAGGATGTGTTGGCATGGCCAGCAGGGAGCTGGTTGTAGCTATTAAGCTGAGGCTAGAGGCCACAGCGCAATGAAACAACAATAGTGGAGAGAAGATGGAAAGTAAGAAATGAGAGAACAACAATGGTAAGGATGCAGCAAGGGAATCCATTCAAAAACACAGTGAACACACATAGTTTTGCCTGTGTTTGCTGTCTGCTTATTAATGCCTGTTGCAACTTCACAGATGCTGGCTACCCCTCCCTCAGGCTAAAATGCCATCTCATCAGTTTGAGTGACAAGTGTTTGGGTGTTAAATTGCCCAACTGAGGGGTTTAAGTACCAACATTTCACCACCTCAAGGTGAAAAATTGCATATTGTATCTTTAAACACAGAGGACAAAAGATCAGCTGAAGCACATACTTGTGAACAGCGAACAAGTCGCTTTGAGTTCACAGAGACTGCCTGATTGTCTCATTTCCTTCTCCCCACTTCATGACACGCATGTCTTGTCCTCCGCCTGTCTACCCTCTCCTCCTTTACCCTTCCCTATCCCCTCTCCTCTGTGCCACACTGCGCGGCAGTTGTTATTTCTGGACTTGCTGTTTCATCCGCAACATGAGATCATGCACCGCTGATGCCCTTCTGTTATGGAAATGGCCCTCTTGCAGAGAAAGTCACACTCCGTCTCCCGCTTCAATGCCAAGTCACTGTACATTACAGTGGAAAGACAGCCTCACCAGGGCCGACTCCAGCAGTGCACAACACTGCACAAGCTGTACAGTAATGTATGGATTCCAGCCGACGGTTTCACGGACTGGGGAAAAGTCTCGGAGAGATTTCTCTCAAGCTGTTTTGACATGGAGCGTGACTCTGGCAGAATTCCTCACCTCTCTTTGCAGGGGTGGCTAAACCTCTCGATTAATCTTTTGGAGTGAGCTGTTGAAAGTGAAGGAGGGCGCCTATGCGGTTTAGCATTTGTCAGATCCACCCTTTGGTGCCTGGAAGCTTATTAGCCATCTCATTATTCACACGTCTGCCTTTTGTTTTTCCTCACTTTCATAGGTTTGTGTAAGTGTCGGCCACAAGTATGCACTGGACTTGCAGATGGAATGAACATGTGCAAAATTAGAGCAGCTGCCCTGATGGAAAATGATATGGTTTTATTCCCAGTAACACATGCAACACACAATCAATTGATGGCTCAGTCACAAATCAGGGTGGAAAATGTCATGTCATGGCTCCCGTGGTATTTCAATGACGAATTTTCAAGTTAATTTGGATATTTTGTTCTATTGCTTTCATTAGATGACTCAATGACCTACTGCTCTCCCTGCGTGATTTTTGGTTTTAAATTAAACATTTCACATTTTAGTGCTATCTGCTATAAACATGCACATTTCACAAAGTATGGTGCGAACCCACACATCATGAAGCGATAACACTTTGTTCACACTGGGACACTCCATCATGGAAGTGTCACCAGTAACAGCACTCAGCTTCGCCACAGTTTTCTATTCATTTATTCCATTCCTTCATATTGCATGTTAGCTTTAGATTGAGTGTTACCAATTAGGCTGCAAATCTTTGTGGTTAGCTGTGACAGTTCAGTGACTCAAAGTTGGTGGAAATAGCAGAAAAAACATGTATTTTTGATGTTCTGCTACTGCTTGTCATGAAATTGCATCTTTATATTGAGTTAACATAGCTAGATGCCAAACAGGTAGCCTTAATCAAATTGAAAAAAAAAAGAAAAAAAAAAAAAATAATAAATAAATAAAATTATATTCAAGCATACCAGCAATCCCACTGATGTTTGCATCCATCACTGGGATTGATTGATGCAGCCACTCTTCAAGCGTAGTTTATTCCTTAAGTCTTTCAAACAGTTGTTATAAAGAAATGGGCTTTGAAAGCTTGTAATCAACTTCTCACCCATTTTGCACTTGGCAGATGGAACGATTGGTCATAGAGAGAAATCCCATCAGTGGGGAAACAAGAAAGCACGCAAATCAGATCGGCTGTTGACAGCTGAGCACCGCCAAAACTTCAGCTGTGGCCAGCTACTTTTGGCCAACAAGCTTGTTGGACTGTCCGCACGTTGGCTGAGACACCCCCGTCGCTCAGCTCCATAGGAAATGAATGGACTTCCAGTACACTTGTGGATTGCATTGCTCACAGTCTGAACGCACAGACCAGCAAAGACAAAAAAAAAAAGGACAAATGAAAAGTGTGCATTGAGACAAAAAGTCGAGGCAGTTGACGGTTTAGTTGTATGTCTGTATGCCTCTGTGAACTGATCATATCACATCAAGAGTTTATTGTTATATGATGAGAATCACAGGGGACCCACCCCTGACCTTGGCCCTTCCCCTGAGCATTTCACATCTGTGACAAATGCATAACATCTGCCGTGCTAACAACAGACAGGTTGTTCAAAGGTGTCTATATGTGGGGGCTTGTGAGAAAGAGCACCTACCGTCATTTTTGGAATGCATCACTTCAAGATTTCTTACGCCAATGTAGTTGTAGCTGCATGATCTATGGATTTTTTTTCACATAATTGAAGGCAATCCCTTCCCGTGTCCCCTATAATCATGTCTCATGTCGGATATTACACTTGTCCCAAATTTGTCACCCCAAGACGCTCTCCTTGGCTCATCACACTCATTAAGTTAATTTACTGTGGAAACTCTATCATGGGGATAGTAAAGGACAGCCCTCATCTCTCTTGCTCTCTCAGCCACCTTTCTCCCTGTTCTCCACCAGTGAGGAGGCTTTACAGCCCAATGAAAAGCCTGCACCGCTCGACCAGCCACCCTGACAGTTTAATTGGAGAGGCGTAAATCAACCCCGCGTGTCAAGGAGAGGGATAATTATTTCCCTCTGTCTCAGCTACCAGCAATCCCCGCTTTCCTCCCACATTTAGACACTTTCTCAGTCTTTCTCTATCGGACACGTGCATCACAAGACTCGGTCTCGAGTTGCGACTTTATTAACAGGCTCTCATTTCATCGTCTAGCCCAAGTGCTAAAACGTAATATCCTTCACATCCTGTTTCCTACTTACCGAAAAGTGACATGAGCTCAAGACAGTCATACAAATGCGCCCATTCATGGAAATGCAAAAACCTCTCTGGAACTGAATATGGAAATAGCGTGTGGCTAGTGGATAAGATGTAGTAGCACATATTTTCATTCACCGAAGAGGGAGGCGATGTAGCCAAGCTTCTGAAGACCCCTGACTGCTCTGGTTTGGATTTGGCACCGCAATTCAGTTGTTGATGTACAAACGAGGTGATGGCATAGCGCACAGCCCATCTTTAGGTCAAATGGAAAAGATACACTTTCATGTCCATGTTTGGCATTGATTAGACCCTCTACATGGCATTTCTAACCTCCCACATTGTGGAAGCGCTTCCCATTGACCCCATTTAAAGAGGCAGCGCATTTAAGCAAGTTTTTTTTTTTTTTTTTTTTTTTAAGATCTGAACATGATATGCTCTCTATGGGGGGGTTTGCGTGATTCTGGCTAGAAATGGAGCTTACCTCTGCCTGAAAGGACATAAACTTCTCGTTTAAGGCTGACCACACTGCATGAAGCCTGTCCGACATCATGATTGCTTGTTGTTTTAAGAACTAATGGCAAAACCCATAACATCTGAGGCAAGGCTGGTCATGATATTCAAAAGAGGAAACTGGGATACATGAGCAGTTCAGGAAAGAATGCATCTGCAAAGGAAAAAGGAATAACTCCACTAAGTTTCAGTATTAAACTCCATTACTGAGTGGTAATTTCTTGGCACTGTTCGAAATATGTTGTCTGGCTCCAGCACATGTTTGCAATCGGATATGCCATTGTGGAAGTGATGGCAATAATATTTAATATGTGGGCGAAAATAGCAATGACAGCGAAATGTCTGTTTGATTTAATTCATGTCACTGATGGGAAATGAGATATGCCTGAATCAGGCGTTTCTCTGTCCGCAGATAAACAGTGTTGACTCTGAAGGTGGCTCACCTTACCGACAACACTCTCACTCTCTTGTTTCTGTGTGCCTGTGTGAGCTATTAGACCAACGCCTCACTGATGGTTAAGCTGTACATGTTAAAGTGATCTGTCCGCTGTCTAGTTAGTGCAGGGAGGGAGGGAGGTGAGGGGGGAAGATCATGGAAGGGAGGGGTTGTAGAGGAGGAGGAGGAGGAGGAGGAGGGGGACTTCGGTAGGGAGTGTGTAATAGGACACCAGCCCTCTCTCTTTTCGCTCTCCTCCCTCTCTCCTCTCTCTCCTCTCTCTCCTTTGCTCTCTCAGTCTAGCCTGTCCTGTGGGCAGTTACATGGAATAGCAGCATTTTTCTTGTCTGGGAGAGTCACTGGAGGACCTGCCTGAGACTGGAACCAAAGTGTTTGGAAAGGGGACAAGTCAGAGCTGGTTTAGGAACTGGGTTGTTGGACTGGGACCAGCTCCAAGGGAATCCCCCATAAGGTGAGTCCTGGACACTGTAAGGATCCTGTCTGTAGAAGTAGCGAGTCTGGGGAGTCACGCTGTGGATGGAGAGAGAGGAGGTGGTGGGCAGGAGGCTAACAGGTGCAGGGTGAGAATTTGGGAGATTGGAGCAAACACATTGGGACCGGCTCAGAGTCGGCCAAAAGACTTCAATCACTTGCTACTACTTCCGCTAAATCCCGTGTGGTTCATGTTATATCTACTTTTTGGGGCTTTATTTCTCTGGAGCAGTGGCAGGGTGTGATCTGTTTTGAATATGAACGCTAGCATCTGTTTTCTATGAACCTCTGCCACTGATGTCGCAGCAGTTTCTTTGAGAATGTCCAAAGTCTGAGGTTTGTTGGAGTTGTTGTTCTTTCCTAAAGTCAAAGCCAAATAAAAGACTCTGGACCAGGTGGGTTCTTTAAGAGTTATTGGCTTAGGGTAGTGGCTCTTTATATAACTGGAATCACTGAATCACATGATTCTTTTATTTTTTTATAATTAAAAACCGGTAAATCAGAATAAAGGACTCAGTGTTGTTGCTAAAAAGTTTCTTTACTACTCCTGATTTGGAAATTTCACATGATTAGAGCAGTGCAACGGAGACTTTCCACAAGGTTTTTTAATGCACCGAAAAGGGTTCAGCTAAGTTCAAAGCCTCATGAAACTTTTCGTCTGGTTCTCTTTGCAACCCCTTTCTTGAAAGTCTAAACAGAGTTGTCTCTAGGAATGCTCAAGTTTGAATGCTGGATCACATCTTCCTTTATAAATAAACGCTAAAGTGGAAAATATACACGTAGAAATGTCTTCATCCAGCTTTTCTTAGCTGTGCCTGTTAGTCATATGTGTGTTGGGGGACGTGTGGCTGTAACAGAGCTGTTGACCGCTGAGTGACAGGGTGTGGTGTGAACACACTGCGTCCCGTTACAGCCACAGGACAGTACACAGACACAGCAGTTCCTGTCCCTGGCTGGCATTATCTGCCTTAACATCCGTTTTTATTCATGTTGCCCAAGTAGCATCTTCACAGTAACTAAGTGGTAAAATTATGATTATCTTATTACTTTAGAATATGGTGTTATACTAGAAAGAAAATCTCCAGTCAGATATATTCTATACAGGGATTCAAAAAGATGAAAGAACAAAGCTATGAAGCCGTAATTCACATGGGAGGATTTTTCTCCCTCAATTTCTCAAGTGTAATTGTACTAAAACAGCGACAGATGGGAACAAAATAATCACAAAGTCCCTTTGAAATCTGAAATAAATAATTTTTGGGGGGAAAAATACAATCAGGCAATGCAGCCATTAAATTTCATACTTTCATCAATATTAGTTTTTGAGCCTCTGAAATGGCAACATGGAAAATTCATTAGGCCGTCAGCCAGGAAAACACACAGTGAACACAATTATCATCGTACCACTCTGAAAATACATCCCTCCACTCACTCAAGCTGACCTCCTTTGTGGAGGCATTTAATTGTCATCGCAGAGATTCCTGGCAGCGTCAGCTCTCCTGGTATTTCTGGCTTGCGCGGCGCTCACCAGGACAAATTAATTGGAGCATTTATTATTTTTGTTCATGGCACTAAAAGGCAGAATGCATCGCTTATTGGGAGACCAATTAATTCAGGCGAGCTTTATGGTCCTCTCCATGCTAAAGCGAGGAAGTTTTTTTTTTTTTTGTCGATCAGGTCATTCATTGTGTGCCCTCTCATGTGATATCAAAGGAGGGAGGATGGATTGGTGCCCGCTCATCCGCCCATCAAACACAATACCTCGGATACAATTTTGATGAAACTTTGGGAGTGATGCGTCTTGTTCTTCCATTCTGGCGTTTTCAAATTGGACTGATTTGGCGGAGAGGGGCTGCACCATTTGTTCATTTGTTGGATTTTTCTGAAGCTTGGAGGACAAATGCATCTTACCGCTGTGTGCACATGCTCTCAAAATTACACTGATCATCCCAAGAGGGCCCAGTTAAGCACTTGTTTGCTCCTCCTTGTGCAACACAAAACTTCTCAGACACCACTGATCTGATTTTGATAAAAACTTCTCACTGCTGCATTCCAGCATTTAAAGTCACACCGACGGGTCCATAGTCAAACAGCAGCTGCAGCTCAGAACGAGGTGACATATTTGTTCCTGACTGAACTAAAAAGGGGGACAGCATGTTAATGTTGCCTCGTATGTTTGGTGCAGTGATGTAGGGCGGCGTTGCATGACAGCGGTGTTTCTGACCTGATGGGGTGTCATGGGAGGCCTGTGTGCGATCTCAGCAGACAAACTCCTGACACTCACAGGCAGCCAGGAGCTTCACTCCCTTAACAATCACTTTAGCAGCTGTGAGGTGGATATTTCCAAAGGGCCTCTCCCTGGGAGATCACCCAAGATCTGCCTGACCAGAGAGGAGCAGGAGCTGTGCAGTTTGAAGCGAGAGCAGAACGAGGGGTGACCCTTGAGGTGAGGGTCAGAGTTAGAAGCTTGGAGGTTGAAGTTGTGGGTAACCATCAGGCTGAAGGAGGGACTTGGGGAGGGTGTGTGTGTGTGTGTGTGTGGATGATGCAGCGGGAGAAGCAGCGGGGACCGTCTGGATAAGCAACCATGCTGTTTTATTCCTCTCAAGTGCAGCCAAAGCCATCTCACTCTGCTGCAGTTTTCCATATGCTATCTTCCTGCACATTCACACACACATGAACTTTAGCCACCACATGATCCGAATGGTAGGATTTCACCTCAGTAATATATCACCCATGCCTCGGTCCACTCCACACACCCAAAACTCAACCTCTTTGTACCCCACATATCAAATTGAAAGTTTCATAGTGGCTTTTTTTTTTTCTAGTGGCCATCAATCTTTCATTGCTCATCTATAAGCCATGAGGACAGAGATCCATCCCTGTGTATGGACATTATTTTCCCCCTATTTCCTCTGACATCCATCATCTTGTATAGACATTAATTTCTCCTTTCTGCCTTGCAAGAAAAAGATCCTTTTTTACATCCAGAGCCGTGCAGTTTATCCTACCACAAAGGTGGTACAGCAGCCAATTTGGGTGGTTAAGACAGCAAAGCCTTCCTCTAACAGCAGAGATTCGCAATGCAGGAGGTAGCACCCCCAGGCAGTACCTGTCCTTATCAATAATTGAGCCGCTCTTGTTCTGTAATGGAAAGAGAGCAAGAGCCCGAGGAGAGTGTGTCTGTGGTAGCTCTTTTGTGCAGATTTATCTCATCCATATTTAAGACGGATACATCTGCGAGGATAAAGTAAGTTATGGAATTTATCGGCCATGTCATGCTCCGATCTGTGTTTCACCTCCTGCGTGGACATCGCTGCTCTTATCAGACTGATAGTTTAACTGGAAAGGTTGGTTGACTGATGAAATAGTTTAGAAATAGAATAGTTTGTCCGTATTTGTTTATAGTATATGCATTTTCCGCTTAGCTTCAGCACAATGACTTGAAACGTGTTCTCCTGAAACAAATGCAACCAAATGCAACGTCCATTTTCCGAATCTCTATCACTGATCGATTTCACATGAGAGATCACAGTGATTCAGCCTATAGCTCATTCATGAATGTTTTTACATTTGGTGTCTTTCTTGGGAAAAGGCCTCTGGCACACCGACTCTTCCAGCTGTAGCAACAGCAATTTGATGGAATCAATAAAAAAAACAACATGTGCAGCTGACAAAAGCAGCAATGACTGAACAAAGAAAAGAGCGCCACCTACAGAAAGTCAGACTTGAACAGGGAATCTAATGACAAGACTGAGCACACTGTCCGACAAGGGATCTCTAGAAGTGTCACACTGAAACATCATAATCATGGCCACCTAGCAGCACTAAAATGGAGACAAAATAGAGAAAAAAACCACAAGGATTTCTAGGATTGCCACTGTCATGGGACATTGGGCGCGCCTCAGCTACAAACTAACTTTCAGATTTTCCTGTTTTTGGTTCGCCTCTGTCCTTCTTCTCTTAACTTCCTTGATGCTAATGCTGTTAGTCTCTGAATAACATCATGTGTCTCTAACTCCCCCCTGCAGGCCGTGAGTGTGGTTCCTGTCCGGGGCAGTCATGGGCAGGCCGGAGGGGTTGGCCAGGCCGCCTCTGGTGTCAGCTATGGCGCTGTCCCTCCTGGCTCTATGTTGCCTCTTGACCGGGGCCTTCAGCCTTCCTCAGCCGCTTCCAAGAGTCTTCCTGCCTTTTGAAGGTAAACAAGAAAACCCCACCGACAATTCAAAACACACACATTCACTCACATACTGATGTAATGTATCATGCGACGCGCCGACTGGTCTCGTTTGAGTCTTGTGTTTCCGTGCAGCTGGCATCACTGCTGCCATTTGTTTAGTGCCTTAATACTGAACAAATGGCTGATAATAAAGGGACGCCCGGGGGCTACTCTGTGAATATCATTATGGAGTAGAATGAAGCTCACCGTACTTGGCCAGTCTTGTGTAGCTATACAGTCTTGTTAACATTAGATTGTTTGAAAAGTTTCCAAGCAACACTGATCAGATACACACACACACACACACACACACAAATCCACAGCTGCTCTCTTGCCGTCTTGGGTCCTGCCTGAGAGCTCGGTGACAGGGCGATCCTTGTCCTTCCATTGTTGCTGCTCTGTGTCAGCGGTGGTGGTGGTGCTTGTCAGGACTATCCCGAGTCTGGTCTTAGTTAAACTTTAATGACACGCCTGTGCACCGGAGGCCTTTGGGCTTTGTTGCTGCCTCTGGTTTTGATTCTCCTGTTTTATTTAATTTATCTGACATTATATGAAAGTTTGATGTTTCCTATAACCGAGGGTGTGGAGGTAAATAGGTTTAGTGTCCGTATGTGCATGCCTGCGTGAGTCAGTGTGGCTGTGTGCATGGGCTGGGTGATCGCTCATGCCCCTGCACTGAGAGTTGTGCAGTAACCTTTAAACAGTGATACGGTGCAGGGGCTGAAGGAGATGTTTGATCACCTTTCACTACCTCTGGCTGTGGATTAGGCAGCTGAGTGCAGCTGAGGCTGTCCGTCAGTAACGGTGCTGCAGCCAGACACAGAAAAAGCCTTATAGCATGAGGCTAAAGCAAATGCAGCTTTGTTCTCTTTTCTATCACAGCCTGCATTTTCTCTCTCTCTCTCTCTCTCTCTCTCAGACCTTGACTAAACTTGCCCTACATATTCTTTTTCCCCATCTTGGTCTCATTCTGTCCTTATTCATCTTCCGTTTGTTTTTTTTTTTTCCTTTCAGGTTCCTTCTCTGATTTTCTCTCTTTCCACTTGTCAGAGCGACAGTCATCTGGCCCACAGACAGAGCAAAGGCTGTCTATGCTCTGCGGGCTGCGTGGGGTGTGAGATATGGAGTGTAGCAGCTTGGAAAAAAAACATACAGTAATGACTGAATATGTGGGGGGAAAAAACGACACTGTCACTATCTTTGGTTTTGCGGATTCAAATCCCATTATTCACTCACTCTCCTGTGTTTCCAAACTGCTGACTTAAAAGGTTAAAGGTGGCCGTGCTGAGCCAGTCCCTATAATCCTGGAATGCTCAATTCCTTTTCCAGGTGGGGATTTGATTTGACCAGTATTACTTAGTGTAGTTGTGTTTTGCTGCCGGGAGCACCATACATGGAGTGCTATTAGCAGTGAAACTCTCCCGTTTGACTTTTGTAACTGCAGTGCACTAATTCTTTCGTAGGCTAGGGATTTTATACTTAATGAGTGTTCATCATTAGGATGATACAAAAGTGTGTGTTTACTCTGCCATAATCGCCCCGGGATTCCTTCGAGTGAATTTATGAGAAAAGAGCGGCGGAGGAATAGTCGCAGAGCGGGAGGACGTTTCAAGGAGAGTGTTTATTGAAAATGAACCAGCTGACAAGGTGCGGCTTACATTCCAGCTGTGATTTAGGTGTTTATACTTAGCGCCCGACCTAAGACCCCACAGTGCAGTGATTGAATTCACCTTTGTTTATTAGTTAGAAACATTTTGAATTGAGCAGGACGGGGTTCAGGTTTCCCCTCTCGATACAGGGGGACGTCTTCGGAGACTTCTCGGACGAAGGTGGAGGCTCATCTCCCCAGCAAACATTTGTCTAGAAGTCGTCGCCGAGGGAAGAATTCATGTTGTCTGGGCTCCGTCCAAATCCTTCAGAAAGATGAATGAAGAGAGGTGGGAGATCCTCTCGAGGAATGGTGGTGCGGAGGGGAAGAAGGCGCAGGTGGTTTGGCAACACTGGGCTCAAGAGTCGGTCCTGGTGGCCGGATTGCGCTGCTCCCACATGGGAAGACCTCTTTATTATTATGGGCTGGAACTAACCAAAGTATAGTCATGAGAAAAAACGAAATGACTGAGTGAGATGCTTTGGTTGCACATGGATCTGGAGGCTGGAATGTCCTCGGCCCCTTTCTGCTTGTGTCGCTGCTGAAACTCTATCTAGGGGTAAGACAGGTTCACAAGACTCTCGGTCTAACCTCTCGGCGTGCAAAGAAGTTGCTGCCTCTGACATTCCTCTCTCCCTCATACTGCTTTCCCTTGTCTTCCACAGGCAAATGTGGCAAGACGACAACTAAAACCGCATAATAAACAGTGAGAAATGCCACCCGAGAATGCAGCTAACCCAAATAATAAACACTCAAACAGTGCCTTTCTCCTCCGGGCCTCAGATAATAAATACAGGCCTTCTTCCCTAACAGCAACACTGTTTAGGGATTACCAGTGTGACAAAAGATATTTGCACTTGTCTGTTTGCTTTGAGTATCCTCTTTCCTCGCAATATTTATTCTGGCCTCTGTTTCCATGGCCTATATGACATATTTCTTGTCTCAGAATAATGTTAAATCCTGATAGCACAGCGCTCTGAAAGTGAAACTGAACTGAAATTAGTATTGTGCGTTGAAGTGCATCGGCTTTCTAGGAGCCTGGGACTCGAAAACACACAAACACAATATATCAGAATCAGAATGAAAGTCTGCAGGTTCAGCAGACTTTACTGTGAGTCTTTTGACTGTTACAAATCCAGTTTCGGCAATGTGAATATATCATTTTCCTCTGTCTAATCCTCTATCCGTCTGACAGTATCCTCTGCCTATCTAATGTAGCAGGAAACCACAGCCCTCTGCAACCTGAAGACAAATGTTAATTTTAAATGAAATAGTAGAAATACATTTTCTGCCAACAGAGATTTTTCACATCAACCCATTTGGGAAAACCAATCTTGAACCGATAAGAGACTTATATTTTGATTAAACCAAAATTACAAGTGACACTTGGCTGATTTCTTTTCCAAAAACAAGATGTCAACACTTCCCAAAACCCTGACAGGTTCATATGGATGACAAAAATGTTTGTACTTGCTGCATAGTGTCCGTGCCTATGCATTCTGACGCCCTCTTCACTTTTTTAAGGTATAGTCACGCTATCCTTATGTAGGGCATGAAATTCAACGACTGAAAGCCTGAGCTGCTTTAATGTGCAGGGCTTACCTGTGCAAAGCTTGCCTGTTGTGTTTCTCTATGTGATGACAGGCAGGACTAACACACAGCCTTGCCGTTAATTATAGACCTTGTCATGCAGTTCACAGCTGAGTGGAGTTGTATTCTTTTATTTTGTGTTATACTTGTATAGACAGAAGAGCAGAACATTTGATGGACTACTGTCTAAGAATTGGCTATGCTAACATTGTAACATTGTACCAACATGACCAAATTGCTTGCTGCCATGTAAATCCACCATTACACAGCTCACAGTGGCTGTGCACCCTGTGAATTTGGAGGAGGATATTGCTCAAAACAGGTTAATGCATGTTGAGCAAGAATAACAGGACACTTAATAGGCTGCTGATTAATTGGCGCTGCTATTTTATTACAGTCTGGCCTTTCTAGTGCCAAAATGCATATTCCAGGAATGGTGGGATCAAAAATTCAGCCTCGTTCATCTCGCTGTTTGGCAGTGGGGGCAGTGGTCTGTGTTTATGATCAGGATCATTTAACCTCATCAGTGGCCTCACCCTGTTCTGGCAAACCTCCAGTGCTCAATACAGTATTAACTTTGAAATATACAGTACGAATGTCAACACATCAAGGGTGTTTATTTGAAAATGGGTAGGCGTGCACATGCGTTTGTGTGCATACGGCGGGTATGTGTTTGTGTGTCAGCGTGTGCCTCTGTGTTTGGCGGAGAGCCTGGCTGAGCGTTCCTCCAGTTGAGCCGTGTGATAGATTGATGAAGATGGTGTCTGTAGTTTAACAAGCATTGCCTCGCACTGGTACGAGCCACAGGGGTTTTGCTCTCAGCCGAGGAGACTGCACAGAGCCAGGTGTGGAGATGGGGGACCAGGCATCTCTGTCTGGGCTCCAACCCGGCCTCCACACCCCCATCAGAGAACGGATACACCAGATCCCTCTGCTTCCACAGATTAGTCCTCACTTTCATCATGCCTCATTACAACCTCCACTCACCCCCTCATTATTCATTCAGGGTGGATGCTGTTCATACACTGTAGGTGGACCTCAAGCTGTTAAGGATGTTTGCTCAATGGGACTGTGGGAGTGTGTGTAAAATAGTGTTGTATGTTGCGTGTGTGAGCAGTGTGGAGGTGGGTCAGAGAGAGTGTGTGTTTGCACGTGGTGAGCGGTCGGATCTGCATTCCTTTGACTTTATTACATTTTGGTGGCAGAACTTTCCGCTGAATCACAGTTAAAACTCTGTGGTTTTTCCATTCCTGCGAGCTGCATAACAATATAAAACAAAGTCTGAAAGCTATCCGCTGAGTGAATACTTCGAATACACAACGACCACCAAAACCATCTGCCCATTTTGAGAATTTCATCAGTCTGAATAGCCCAGCACTTACTGGATTCTACTCGCTGAGACTGAACCATTACCAAGGCAAATCATTTTCTGAATTCCTTTGAGAGGAGATCAGTTGCAGTATAAATGCTGAGGAGCCACAGCCAATGTTACATTCACCGCTTGTAAGGTAATCTTTCAGACCAATGTGAGGGTAAAGAACAATAATCTGACGCATAAAGTCTTCTACTGCCAGGGGCTTAATGGCTGATGATGAATCAGCTCACTCTTCGCAGCTCATGAGGGATTTTATGGACACGTTTTTGTATGGATTTTGATCTGAGTGATTCATCCAGTGACTCAGACAGCAGACCCGGTCGGGAAAAGTTACGCACGAGCCTGTTAGGGTCGTCAAAAGGTCAGAGATCATGGGGGTCAGAAGTCAGATGACAAGTGGCCAAAAGTACGTCTGTGTCTGTGCTCGGAGGTTTAAAAGTGATATAGTGAATTCTTTACTAATGCAACAGAGCATCTGGCCTCTGTTTTACATTATACCGGCGCTTTAGTCGATGTATCTCGTTTTCCATTGGTAAACATCATAAAGCCTTTGAAGCAAAATCAGTGATGCTTCATGATTGTGGGGAATTCCTGGCAGCGCAAACCAGGGACCTGTCAAGGCTGTCTGCAGGGGAGACCTACAAATAGCAGGGCTGACGGTGTGTATGTGTGTGTGTGTGTGTGTGTGTTTGTATACGTGGATGGGTGGCTCTATGTGTGTTTGCTGTGCCGTGTGTATCCATGACATACATTAAAGATTGTGTACTTTAGCGTGCATGTGTCTGTGTATGCATTTTCCTCGCGTCCTGGGACCTCCCTGTGATTGATTGAGTTACAGCATGGGCATTTTCTACCAGAGGTTAGCGAGTGCAGCGAGCGAGAGCTTGTGATGCCTCGGGCCTGACAGTGTGCAAGATGTTTGACAGCCAGCCTTCCTCTGCCTGCCGCTGTGTTTTGCCATTCCTGCGTCTGACCTCGACACCCCTGTTCAATGTTTTATTATTCCTCCTTCACAACATGTTGAAAGGTAATCAATGCCCATTAATATGAACAAAGACAGAATCTTTCCAAGGACAGACAAGGTCAAATGGAAATTCCTTTGGCAAGAGCTTTGCATGATCATGAATGTGCTGCAATTTCTCATGGCACAGGTTTTACAGATGTTTTTTTTTTTTTTTTAAGACTCTATCCTGTGCAGTGTAATGTATATTGCAAATTTAAGTTGTTGGATTTTTCAACAACTTCTTTCATGCTTGAATCATTAAGCGACAGAGCTTTTCCATTGCTGAGCAGCCCTTTTAGTCGCTGAGGGGAGAAAAGGCTAGAGCAACTCTCTCACTGGAATAAGGATTCCTTTCCCGTCAGTGCAAATATTTATTGAATTTTCTACATATGTGTGGATCA
Organism: Myripristis murdjan; assembly: GCF_902150065.1. Taxonomy (NCBI): domain Eukaryota; kingdom Metazoa; phylum Chordata; class Actinopteri; order Holocentriformes; family Holocentridae; genus Myripristis; species Myripristis murdjan. The sequence goes on from NC_044002.1 coordinate 8,081,112, forward strand.
ATAAGAAAATGTAGACTTTCGTTTTTTTTCCAAAGCTTGTGAGAATGTAAGAAAGAAATGCCAGAAAATCATAGTTGCATTTGGTATTGTCACCCTTGCTGCAAATCTTTACCGTCACTCAACACCATGAAAACAAGTTTGCGGTGATGTTATGGTTCCTCTTTGAGGAAATGTAGCTTTTTAAACATGACAGAATGTCAACCTTGAACACAACAGAGGAGTACCAGCTCTCGTCAAGCTTTCCCACCTCCTCGCTTTGGCTCCCCTTCATGTCCAGTAAATCCTGAGAATCCTCTGACCAGCAATCTCCTGCCAACCTCCCCTGGACTTGAGTGTCTCTGTGTGCCTCCCTGTTGCAGCACCGACAGTAAAAACACAGTGATTTACTGACTGCTGGAGGTGAGACGTAACAAGGGGCTCCTGGCGCGGGCAGGTGAGAGGTCACTGCACGGTTGCCCAAGAGGCTTGTGTTGGGGTGAGGAGAGGGGTGGGGGGGGTACTGACTGCCTGTGACAGGTGAAACAGGAGGCCAGGTGCTAATTGGGGCACAGGGAACGCCAACGAGCGTGCTGGCGGGCTAGCATGATGAACATTTTAGCAGCTCAGGTTTCGGCTCCTGCAGGGAATATTAGCCTACACCTTAGCGAGTCAGCCATGCAGTGAAGCCGTGTAGTTGGTACTGGATAATGTCACTCTGACTGTCTCACACACACATACACAGACACATGCCCGCAGATCCATGCATGCAGACACACACAAATGTACACAGACACATATCACCAAATCGTATTTAGATGTCTTCTTTGGGAAATCAGTGCGAGAGAAGGCATACGTAACAGCTCAGGCATTCCAAAGGGCCACATGATTCCCATTACAAATGTCTGGATATAGATAATAGGCGACAGACAACAATAGGAAGATTAATGAGATGCAGGAAACATAGTCTTTCTGCTCTGGCTTCTGTCCATGGCAAGCAGTTGCAGTACAGTATATCCACAGAGAGGCGCGTGCTGTTGATGTTTGCGTGGTGAGTGAGCGATCTGCGCAGCCTGCCTGGGAATGTGGAGCATGTCTGTTGGACAGACAATCGGACGGCTCCGACAGCCAGCACCAATCGTCCTGTGTGGTCTCTGGACAGGGGAGCTCCTTGCACTGGCACGACACCTTAACTTCCCCTAAAAATATATACCACCAGTCATTACTGTATACCGCTGGGTATACCATGGAGAACAGACAGATATCCCATTCGGGCTACCACCATTTTTTAATTCTAGAGGGGCTCTGTCAGTTGCCAGGAGAGTGTTTTTTGTGGGCGCAGTATGCATGAGAGCACCGGCACTGTGTAAGGTAAGCGCAGCCATCCAGAACTCAACTTGAGTGTGTTGAGCTCTTGGCACTGTCTGGACAAAGAGCCACGACATTTGGCTTGAGAGTTTGAAGTCAGGTCTCTGTGGTGAAACCCACTCCATCATGTGAGGAGGGGTGAATTGCAAAGGGGCGGTCTAAGCCCCTTCTTCAATATTTATTGTGGCAGGTGATTGAGGTCCTCCCACCGGCTGCCCCTGACAACCGCAGAGCAGGTTCTGCTCGCGCTGAATGGAGTCCAGGCCTCATTAGAATGGAGTTAATTTATTCATGCTGCCCTTTCAGGTAGCAAGCCAATTGAGGATGCCTGATTTCCATGGGAGACACAAAGACTGGTTTGTAATTGGCCCACTGCCCTCGCTGAAGTGTTAATGGGGTGGAGAGGCTTTTTGGCTTGTGTTCAGACATCGGTGTTAATCAAAAAGACAAAAACACTCCACTCATCCCGTCAGCTTCATTGCCCCTGTTCATCTCTCCTCCATGAGGGATAAGCAGACGTTCCAACACTGAGTGGACGAGATAAATCCTGTATTGTTACACTGGTGATGTGATCAACTTTTTATGACAAATTGTATTTTCTATATAGTATAACAATGCAGATGGATTTTCATAAGTTGACTGTGTTGTCTGGTAAACAGGGATTACAGTGTGTTAGTCACTTTCAACAACATTTCCTTTCCAAATAAACCAACCACAGTCCAGTTTATCATCTTGCCACCTGTTGCTGTGTACCATCAGAGAAATTACAGACTAGAACCTAAAGCAGTCGACATGACATTGCAGGGCCACCCAGCTCAGCGAGTTGGCAGGAGTCCCTAAAGTCAGTCCAGGGTGATCCAAACCTATGGTTGTGTCTTACATTATGATCCCCAAATACTTTCCAACCACCGTGAATCTCTCATTTTTATGATCCCGCATTGCGTAAAACAGCTCCCTGTTTGGAGATACCAAACCAAAACCATGGCAGCGTTGTTTACTGCTGGAAGCACTGCTGCAAAGCCCAGTTATTTGATCACACACACACACAATTTTGGAGGCCTCGTCTGTCAAAAATTGTTACGGGCTGATGACCTGAGGGAGGCTTCTGTGTGGTGTTGCCTTACCCCCCTCTGGCTATATAATCACAAGCGCAAACAGCAATTCCCCTCTCTCATTTCAGAAACAGCAAAGTGAGCACTGCCATCTCCTCTTCACTTTAATTGCTGCCAAACCAACAGGGGCACAATGACAAGTCCCTTCCCAATGCCCACATTTCTTTCTATTTCCACTTGGCTGTTCACCACAATCACATAAAAGAGAATGTTCTTTTTTTACTCTGTGGGACTTGGCAGGCAGCTTGTTGCCTCTCTGGGTTATTACCCCAGAGCCTCTGTCCTTGAACGATCGATTTTGTTACAGTTTACAGAACACTGAATTACATGCCACGATGATCACAGCTTGTAGCTACTTCAGACACCTTTTCTGTAGCGCTATATTGACAACACAAACAAAAACTACATCTTGCTGTCAGCTGTCTTGGACCAAAGGGCCATCTGTGTTTTACTTGGGAATGCAGAAAAAGGATGTTAGTTATGGATCCATTGACACACCATGTAAAACTGAATGTGCATTCATTAGGCCGCCTGTAATATCACTGGCCTGATCTGACCATAATCCTTTTGCGTTCTCTCATGAGTTAATATTGCAGCTGGTCTGCCAACATGTCAGGCATGTTTCCTTCCTGAAGATTGGGTACCTCGGCGGGCGGCTCTGCAGCAGCGTAGCAAAGACCGCAACCCGCTGTTAAATATTGAATGACCCCTGCGGTCTCTGTGCCCAACAAAAGGCTTTTGTGCCGCTTCCGCTTGACCAGTTCACACAAATAAACCACATCAAAGGGAGAGAAAGTCCGAGCTCTCCGGCTGCCACTTTAGCCTATCCGCTAACCCCCCTGTCCCATGCAAGGATCAGTATGGATCGTATCTCCGCTGGTTCACCACCTAACCAATGAGGCATCATGGGTCAAGGCTCAAAGTCAAAGGAAAGCTGTTGGGGAGCGCTGTGAGGTCTACAGGGAGCTGTAAGGCCCACCTGCCCACATTCATAATAGAAAACCCACCAACCGCCAAGGCTCAACCCCTGCTTCCTCTTTCTGTCGTTTTTCAATCTCTCTCTCTCTTTCTCTTTGCCCCGCGCCTGCAATGACAGCCACCTTGTTACTGTCCTCCCAGTGGTGGTAGAAACAACACAGAATGAGACATTTCATCACTGACGGTCCCTGAGCTCATCCAACATGCCAACCCGCCCTCCGTCTCTGTCTCACTGTCATGGGTGGTGTCCTTTCCGTTGCGTTTTTCCAAGGAATGCCATTCCCAACAAGCACAAAACCTCTTGTTTACACAGAGCAGGGCAGGGCGTGTTATTTCATCCTTCAGTATCATCGGTATTCACCCCAAATAACACCGTTCACAACTGAGCTGCATGAGGATGCTTGAGCAATGATGTCCACAAACACTTTTCATACACTTCCCTCTCGGGAGCTTTGTGACCTCAGCAAGGAGGAACGCGCATAAACCCATGACTCACAAATCATGTGTTGACGGAACTTATTCATCATGGAAATGAAATGAAAAATTTAAAAAAAACACTCCAGTTCCTCTTTTGCACTTCAATAAATTGTTCTCTAGAACGGATTAACATTATCATTACGGATTTGTGTATAACAGCAGTTAGTGTTACTCACATTTGTTTTTTAATGAGCTGATGTTGACAGTCTGTGAAAGCTGGTAGGTGTTTGTTAACGAAACAGATGGCGTGGGACGATACCACTAAGGGAATATATTAGTTAGGCGGAAACAACACGCACACATACAGACTCATTCACTTAGTCAGGCACCAGTTGCAGCCACATCCCAGTCCACAAAGATCTCATTTGTAGGATATGAGCTGGCATTGTTTTTGTGTACAGTCGGGAGTTTCCCAGTGGATAGATACGGCTATGAAAAGCCTTGACAGTTCTTGAGAGCAACTCCCCTCCCTCTGACAGAGCAGGTGCACCATCTGGTAATGTAAAGTTTTGAGTCTGCAGTGCTGTTGCAGTGCAGGCATGACTCATAGGTTTGTGTGGGATCGAGGTGGGGGGGGGGGGTTGTGAGCACTCAGAAGATACTGCCATGTGCACGCCGGCTTCACAGTGAATAAGCCGGGCTGTCGGAGGGGTCCGTCATGTGACACACCCCTGCCGCGTCCCATCTCAGCGCTGGTCTTAGATGCCTTCCACCCTCACAAGGGAACATGAAAGTCTCCCATTTCCCCCCGCCGAGAAAGCAACGCAAAGTTCACCATAATATTAACAGTTGTTCCACCCCGCACCACACCCACCTCTCTGCACAATTTGTTCCCCATGTGGAATGTTCTGGAGGGACTCTTGACTGTCAGAAGGATCGCTGGAAAGACAGAGGTGCGCCGTAATTTAGAAATTAATTTACAGTGGGGGAATTTACATGCAGAAATGGGATTTTCCTCTACAAACACTCTGGAGACAGAAAATCACTCTGGCTGAGATTAACTAAAACCATTAACTGGTACTAAAATGTTTGCAGTGTTCAAAGGCAGCATTAAAACATGGTCAATGCTGTTTTACCAATCACAGGCTGTTATTGGTTTTGCGCATGCTAATAGTTTTTACATTAAACTGGGGCCTTACTATGGCTAGATTGCATGTTTTTCAATTAGTAGCAAGTGAGTGATATGTGATATTGGCTCCCTCCAGTCTCACCCCTTACTCAGTCTTATGTTACCAGAAAACTGTGGTTATTTGGCTGTGCCCCTTCAGGTTAAATCAACCAAATTTTCTGCCTCCTAGTACTACTCATCCTCCAAGAAAATTTTATATAAAAGTCATCTCTGCAGTTTACAAAGTCAGGTCAGCCATTGTGAGCAGCCATAATTAATAATTGCATTCTGTCATCCTTGGAAAAACAGAAGCCAGTGAGCTGAGGAGCTGTTAAATCAAGACAAAGCTCCAACTTATAAAAATACGGTATGGAGTGGTCCCAAAAGCGCTGTTGAATCTGCCGCACTGCTTATTTTGGGAGGATGTAAGAAAGGGTTTTTTTTGGCAGGGGTTTAGATCTGTGTGTTTTTAATTAGCTGTTAGTGAGTCCTTCACCCTTGGTGGCAGGCCTCACTTCCCAGTCCTCTGAGCCAGACGTGCACCGTCTTTAGCCTCTTCAGAGCTGGGATAATACCGTGCCTGCACACAGCTCTGTATGATGCTATCTCTTTGTCTTTGAAGCTTCGGGCTGATGCGATCTCTCTTCCAGAGGTTTATCTTTATTAAACACAGTCTTGCTTCTCGAGCTTGACAGGGGCCTGTCACTTCCAATTTAATTTCTGCCGAGTCAGGTGAAAACAAAGCGCCTTTTGTGTGCGTGTTTGTCATTTCTCTCCAAAAGATTCGATGACACAATGTTCGAAAATACCCCACACTCTCAGAGAAATGTTCACGACCCCTCCCCATATAAGGCGATATACCTAAACATGGGACCGAAACATGGACATGGGGAGTGAAGAGTCGTGGGAAAAGCTCCACTCGCCCATGAGCGGTTCACTCATCTTTGTTTAAAGTTAAACACTGCAGGCTTTACGTGGCAAACGTGACGAACAAAAGTCTGTGATCACAGAGAGGGGTGGCACAGAAACGCCACTTTCCCTCAAGATAAAAGGTCCCAGCCTCCAAAGTGAATGTCACACAATAATGAAAATGTGACTTTAGCCCGAGGCATCGAAGGAGCGCGTAGGCAACCTGTTTGTTGATGAGAGGAGGGAAAACAAAGAGAGCTCAGAGAGGGTCAAAGGAGGGGAGGAAATGGAGAGAGTAGAGCTACACTGCCCTCCACCCCTCCACTCCCCCAAAGCTCTCAGTACAGATTGAAAAAGTGATAAATATGCATGAGTTTGGTTTCGACAGTGAAGGGCTTTGATGGTATGGTTGAGAGTTCTCCATCTCTGGAGCGAACGGGCTCAAAATAACTGTCTGACGATGTTTACTTCGTGTGTGAGAACAATATGCGCGTTTAATGAGTTGGAGAGACTCTGGAGAAAGACATTTTTTATACAGTATAAATCTCCATCAACATATACTCTGTTGTCTCGGTTTCCTTTGATGTACTGGGGTGAAAGTTAAGTGAAACGAACAATATCTTTATGTAATCACAAATTACGGCGTGATCCATTTTAACGGCAAGAGACTTTGCATTGAGACGTTCAACCCGTAATGTTCAACCTGAAAAATGACAATTTCAGCTCGTCATGTACAGCCCTAGCAGACATGAAGTGTTTTTCTTAGCTTTTTTTTTTTCTCCTGTGTTTCTCAGACCTGCAGGCATCTGAGTCCTTTGAACACTACAGTCTGTCAGACAAGGCCATGGACTACAGGATCCTGCAGATGGATGAGGACCAGGACAGGATGTATGTGGGCTGTAAGGACCATGTTCTCTCCATGGACATCAACAACATCACCCACTGCACACTCAAGGTCAGCACATCCATCTCATTATGGCTCATGATTAAGTGTTTTCCCTGTACCACTGAATCTCCACACATCAAATCTGGTTAACATACATGAATATAAATTTTAGGTCAATGTGATGCAGAGTGTTCTGATGTAGTGCTGGCACCTGGCATCTCGAGGAAGTACAATTGCCACTGGCTGTTCAACTTGTGTATGCAATGGCTGAAAGTATGGCAAGCATCATTAAGACTGAGACAATAGTGTTATTATCACGTCTCTGATGGTATGCAAATTACTATACATTTTCCATGATCAGAACCATTTGGGGGTTACTCAACACCGCTTTCAAAATGGTTCAGTTCCCTCAGATAGATTCATGAGCTCTCTGATAACGCAGACCGTACTCAGTGAAGGAGTTATCCTCGGAGTAATTGACAGGCATGGCGAGCATAAACAGATGGGAAAGCATTTAGGCTCCCCCTGGGAGTGCTGCGCCACATCCATTTTGCCAAGTAAATTGCTTGATATATTCATTGAGCCAGACCTTTAAGCACCTCTTCCAGGTTTGAAAATATCACATTTTCTGCCAAGTGTGACAGGCTGTTATCACTGACTGTTCAACTTTGAAACTTCTGTCAAGATCGAAACTTTTTATAGCTCATCTATTGATAAATTATTTATAACTCTAAATTTGTTTTGTTACTTTTCCTTACTTTTTTGTTAGTTTTCTCTGTAATTTTCATTTGTTGTAGTCTTACCAGAAAGATGTGATGATGACTTTTTGTTTCTTAGCCTGTCTCAGTTTTGCCCTGGCCTTCCCAGGCCCTGATGTCCACGGGTCCCTTATTAAGCTGCTGTACTATCTCTGCCACCAGGTGTTTTGGCCTGCATCTATCAGCAAGATAGAGGAATGCCAAATGGCGGGCAAGGACCCTACGGTAAGGACACTCACCGCCTCCCAATCCTGATCCCTTGCTGCATTTTAGGGTTCAATTTATATGTTTTTTTGAAGGGTCATACAGATACAGACCAAGACCAAGGCAAATACCAAGACAAGACAAGAGATGAAAAGATCATAGACAAAAAGCCCATTTCCACCTTTTCAGGAACTCCCCATATTTCACAGGGATAGGGGTCAAAATGTATTTCCAGGGACTTTTTTTTTCTTTCTTTTTTTTTTTAGCCCAGAAAAAGTCCCTACTCAGGGATAGGGACTTTTGAATCGCCCAGGAACTTTGGGAGATGGGGCTTGTTGCGCAACATTTCTTACTGGTCAAACACACACAGCGATGGCTGCTTCAACTTATCACTTCATTCATAAAGCAAGAAAGTCCTCTAGTATCAGTTTAGGACCAATTTAGGACAAAGGAGCCAAAGAGCAGGAGACAAATAGCAAGAGACAAAGGACAAATAAGTAAGACCAAAACAAAAAAGATATTTAAAAGGTATGTGGAATCAGATCAGAATGTGATCAGAATAAAAATGGCCAGAATCTAGACTTGAGGTTGTGTCAGCTGTTCCCACAGTCAGTTCCTAGAAGTGGGTCTACAGCGGAACTCTGCACTTGCTGCCTTCAGGGATTTCCTCCTCCATCTGTGAGCTTGTGTCAGTCTCCCAGGTCCCACTGCATGTGTAGCAGGCAGCAGCTGTCCAGAGGGTCACCGCCTGCCCTGGCTTGACTGAGTTCTCCTGGCATCAGCCCTGTTTGTCAAGAGTAGAGTGAGGCGTGGGAGGAGGACCACGGACCGATGTAGAAAAACAAACTTGAATCAAAGCTCTGCAAATGGGACACAGCTCATTGCCGGGCCTGTCTAAAGATTTCATAACCTGGCCTGATTTTTGCACACAGCGGAGCAGTACTTGTGAGCTGTAGCAAGATTTAGTGAAGACATAAGACTCCTCCGCCTCTGTTTTCTGCTAATTGGGCTGCTCTGAAAAAAGAACATGCACAGCGTGGTCTACAGAGATTGCAGTGCAGACAACTGCAGAATATAGATAACACACCAGGAATAGAATAGAATAGAACAGAATAGAATAGAATAGAATTATTGTCATTATACTCAGGTACAAGGAAATTTCACGTGGCTTCTCTCACTGTAGTTAAGAAGAAACAAAGGTAACACTTTACAATAAGAGTACAACAATTAACATTAGTTAATGTTAGTTAATGCCGTAATGGTTAATTAACTGTTAGTTAATGATTATTATGGCATTTACTAATGTTAATAATATCTACAATAACCCTTAAATAACATATAAATGAATACCTTAGCATGAACAGCATTAGTACATGATTCTTAGACACATTAATTAATGGTTAGTTAACTGTTACTTAATGTTTATTACCTGTTACTTAATGTTTATTACGGCATTAACTAACGTCAATTGTTGTACTCTTATTGTAAAGTGTTACTGAAACAAATAAATAGAAGCAGCACTGGGAACAGCAGTAATCATAATAGTAATAGCAGCACCTTAAAAGCTTATTGCTAACAAAAGTGACACCTGTGCATCAATACAATAGAACAGAATGGGTCAGAATAGAGTAGAAACATGCCCAAATTTGTCTTTGGGAAATATTACTTCCACAAGAGAAATTACCACAAGAGACTGTTTATGCAAGTTGGAGACCAAATGTGTTACACTGCGTGTTTCCACAAAAAGCAGTGTGCTACCACCAATGCTGCCCATTTGTTCCTACATAGGCCAACATTTCTCCAGCCTCTGACAGCTCCCAAGGTATAGAGCCAGGGATTTATACAACATGGTATTGTAGAAGTAGAGAAGAAGCTGTTTCCAGTCACTGGCTGATTTGTGCCGCCGCGGACAGGCTCCCACAAATATTTGGGTGAGCCATCGCTGTGTGGAGCCGCTCAATGGCCCATTCTCTCTTCCTCTCCCCTCTGTCGTCCCTTCCTTTCTTATTTGCAGCCCTGCCAACTCTTTTTCTCTTACGGTTTCTTTTTAAATATTCAGTGTATTTTCTCTTCAAATCTTGCTCTTTTTTTCCTCCGTTCTCAGTCACTTTTTCCTAGCTCGTGCTTTTCTCCTCTCTTTCTGTTTCTTTCACTCTTAGTATGTTCCATTTTCCCCCCCTGCCATTATGTCGTTCCCCCTCCTTGCAGGGATTTTTTTTTTTTTAATTTACAGAATCAGAGCTTCTATCACTTTGTTATGGTTACCCTCCAGATCTGTATATATTAAGTTCCTCTCCTTCGATAGAATCTGTGGTGACTGGGGCTCCAGAGAGCGACCACCTCACATTGTTTGCACCCTGGGGGTGGCATTTCAGAGGAAATACAGGCTAACCTCTTCATGCAGAATGCCACCTAGATTGATTAAGTCTGTTTGCTCCCCGCTCAAAAGCCTCCACTTTAAACTCAGCGTGATCACCACTTGAACTTTGTGCCATGAGTCAAGGTGCTGTTCATCTGGCTCGGTCATGAAAGCTGTCCGTGTGTGTGGATGGAGGTGCAAGTGGAAAACAAAACAGGACACGGCTTCGTATATACGGTTCTGTGAATTTGACATTACATATAGGCAGACCCCCGGGTGTGTTAATGTTGAAGGAGAGTGTAGTGGAGATAGATGGGTGATAAAAGTCAAGTGAAAGCAAGACAGAGGGAGAGATAAATAAGGTGAAAATAACGGAGATGGGTGTGCGACGGTGGAAATGCAGTTGTTTTTCGGCGATGGCTCTCAGTGGAGCCGCGTATAGAGTGTGAGCTGCAGCAGCTGCTGTTCCTGCAGCAGTGGCCAAGTTCCTGACGGCTCCCTGGATACTTGTTCTTCTCCTCTCCAGTTCTCTCCTCCTCTATCCCTTCAGCCTCTCTCTCCTCCCCTCCCCTCTCCTCTACTTTCTTTCTGCAGGGTCGGCTTAATTACCCACAAAGCCCAGCACTCCCGCTGCTCCCGGGTTTGGGATGTGGAAGTGGAGATGGAGAGAGATCAGTAATCGGCCTAACTAGAAATATTATATACAGCGCTGACGCTCTTTTTCCACTGGCCTTAATACCAGAGCAGTGAGAACTGCACACGTTTGATTGTGCAGCATGTGATTGTATAATTGTTTCGTAACAAGTGAGATAAGTTTACTTCACTTACGTGGAACAGGATACTTCAGCTGCAATAAACAAGTTCTGAATTGGAGTGCACGCTGGCACTATACCAGAAAACAGACCTCAGCCACTGCTGTGCCTGTCTCAACATTACTGTTGTGTCACTGCTAAAGTGAAAAACAACAAATATATATATATATATATATATATATGCTTATTCTTAATGATACACTCTCTCACATTGTAGTTTTAACATTTCATTGGAATTAAAATTTCATTATTGTGATTTCTAACCTACTTTTGGTATATATCTGTTTTCTTCTTTTCCAGCATGGCTGTGGGAACTTCATCCGAGTGGTGCAACCTTACAACAGGACCCATCTGTTCATGTGTGGCAGTGGAGCCTACAGTCCTGTCTGTGTGTACATCAACAGGGGCCGCAGGCCAGAGGTGGGTGCACTCAGCCTGGCTCCTGCTCGCACCGTGACAGCTTCACCTCAGTAAATTACCAGCTTCCTGTGGGGTAGCGCTGGAGGACAGACGGCACCAAAGTCATCCATGAGCTCCCTTTTTCCATGCTAACACTTTAGCATACAATATGTTGAGTGTGACAGATTTAGGTGCAAAATTTACAAGAAGTATGATTTAAAAAATGGCATACCAATGGAAAACAGACAGCTAAATATTATAGTACAGCAGATCAATATGATTGCTCACCTGAAATAGTTACAAAAATAAACTACATTAGATGAGTTAATGATATTGTATTTTTGAAATTAATTAATCCAGAGGTTTACAATGAAAGACATTAACTTTTTATATCATTAACAAAAGGCGTTTTTAGTGTATTTCTTGTAACAGTGTATCCTAAAATGTGAGCATGGAGCACTGGAGCCAATGATCTACCAGGATCTAATGCATGATTATGGCATCTTCTGCATGTTCTATCACTTAATAGGTAATTTGACTAATAGCCAGTAAAACTCAGGTTACTCCTGGTAGTTCTCTGGCACTGACAACACCTCAGTTTACAGGGCTATTCGTTTTTCCATACTTATGCTCTGCAGAGTGTTCCCGTGAGCTTATTACTCAAAAAAGTTATACAGAGCTCACTTCTTGTCATTATTTCAAAAGTAATGTCATTAGTTATTCATTATTTTTCCTTAATTGGTATATTAAATCTCTATTACTCAGAGCTGTCATTTTATTCTCACTAAGCCATCTGTGAACGATCAGGGAAACCAAACAGCATCAGTGTTGAATGTTAATGTCGTCCCTTTCCTCAGTAAAAGCAGTGTAGTCAGAATAAAGCCAAGCAGAGCAAGTAAACTATTCATCCCTTTTTTCATATAAACTCATTTAGTGTATGAAAGGATGACTAATTGTTTCTGGATAACTCCACCTCAGTTTGACTGTGTAGCAAGGTGAAAAGATTGGCAACTACAGTGTGTTGAGTGGAAATGGAAATAGTGATTCTTTACCTTATTTGTTCCCAGGCTTGTGCAAGTTCACACTTCACAAGAACTGGCTCCAAGTTCAGTTCACAGTCACATTCATAGTTCACAATCTTTCACGATCCTCAAAATGAACCAGTTGTTGCCCCTCCTCTGCCTGCTGTAGTTTAGTGTCATCCATTCCATCATCCTCCATAGAGCAAGATTATCTGAACATGTTAATGAACTTTGTACATATTACAGTCCCCTTTTTAAAATGTCATCCTCTTCTCCTTCATGGTGGCAAGCTTGTCAATCACTTTGTCTTTGTCAGTGCTCACATGACGTGCCCCTCGACGCACAACAAAGAGAGGCTGAATAGTAGTCTGGTCTCATCCATGCACAAACACAAATAGCTCTTAATGCAAATGGTTTTGTAAATTCTGTGGAGAACGGTCAGATGTGGGTATGCTCAATCCATGTTGCTGGCAATGAGGAATGGTAGGACTGCAATGCTGTTCAGACTCATGGTGAACTCAGAAAAGAATGCTGGTTGTTTGCCTCGGCTTTGGGTGCCGTAAAACAGTGCGTGAGCATCATTAATTCCGACGAGGGCACCAAAAAGTTGCAAAAAGAGCCATTCAGCACTCCATTATATCAAAAACATCAGCACGCTCAATTACTGTGAGATGTAATAACATAACACACTGCGTTGCTATAATCTCATGACAGTTTATCTTATCCAGAAATAAATTGTATATGTCATCATATGGTAAAAGCAGAGTTTCAGAATAACTCCCTGCAAAAAAATCTCTGTGACCTTGTTCAGCAGTTTCTCTGATACCAGATGACAAGAGGGAGAAAAGGGAATGGCAGAGTGAGGGTTGGAGGGCTTTTTTCTGGGCACTCCGCTCTCATCTCCGGCCACACAGCTCTGGAAGTGAGAGTGAGGAAGCACTCCAGGAGAAAAGTGCTCACTGACTGAGCAACATTTAGCCACAGACTGCGGACCACTGCCAAACGCTAATAAGTAGAGCACTCCCGACCAGGCTCTTTCCGCACTGCGGTGCCTTTTGTCATTTGGGGGTTTTTGTTTGAAAGGCAGACGGCTCTGTTTTCAACCTCTGAGCTCAAACATGTCAGTGTCTCAGACGAGGGATCTGTTAAGTATAACAAGCTGCTTTAGAGGGAAGTAGGCGGCAAGCTCACAGTGCGGACCTTTGGCCTGTGAACGTGCGCCAGAGTATTGTGTTGTCTCCAAGCTCAGTGGGATGGCTTTAACAGACTGGGCAGGTCTGTTGTGTGCGCACATGTGTGAGTGTTTATGTGTTTGGGTTTTGCTTTCTTTCAATTATGTCGCCACTGCCGAGACATGTAATGGATGGTACACTGCAAAAAATGTGAATTTTTTAGTAAGTAATTTTGCCTCATGTTCAGTCTTCAAATCTGAATATACTTTAATTTATTTCACACTTTTGTCAGTGTACAGAATGAGGCAGGTCACACCAGCACTCCAAAAATGTATCCATGTAGTCTCATATTCTGTATTAAAATCTTGTTGTTCCTGTGAAAAGTGAAAGAAACCTGCCAGTGGGATGAGATAATCCCATTTGGTTCCAATGCTCGTCAACTTTTTTTTCAGAGTTTTCTTGAATCATGAGTCATTTTTGAGTCATTTTCTTTATATTAGCAGTCTAATCAACCTTTTTCTGCCTCGTTTCAACATATTTATGCTTCCCAGACATCTGAAACACGTTAAACTGCATTGGAAACAAGTGGGTTTGTCTCATACCACTGGCAGAATTTCATTGTTTTGAGAAAAACATATTGTAAGACAAAATATGAGCTAAAAGATGGAGATTATTTGCAATGAGTACTATCAAAAATGATACTTGATTCAAGAAAACACTTCAAATTAAGCAGATTTGCAGTGATGTTATTCATCCACTGGAACATTTTTTCCTTGTTAGGATTTTAAAAATCAATGCTAGATTAAATGCCTTGTTTAAGATGGATATTTTTTGCAGTGTGGACTTTATTGAGTTTGCTTTCCAGACACTCAGTCCACCTCCAGAGTCTCGCACCATTTGGAGAACAGACACATTTTCCTGGAAGAATTTTCTTTGGCTGACGTCACTCGCATCCCTGCTCAAGGAAGCTGCAGCACCAGACCTAAGGGGGACGGGACAGGAAGGGCTCTCTGGGTTATCCAGATTACTGTAAGAGCCATGAGGATGGTCCGATCCTCCAGAGGGGGAGGGAGGTTGGGATTTGGCAGACTTTCCACCTGAGATGGAGAAATGTCTATCTATTAGCTGGGAAATTCCTTCTCCTTTCCCCAGATGGAATGTTCTTTTTACTGTCCCACATAGGCCAGTTAAGGTTAAGGAAACTTGAGCAGGGCTTTTGTGGAGTATTTGCGATGCTCATACACATATTTACCGTGGTTAATGCCACTGGGCACAATATCCCAACCCTCTCATATAAAACTGTCCCCTTATCTGTGACTTTCTCTCTCCTCCCTGGCAGGAACAAGTCTTCCATATTGACTCACGGACAGAATCTGGCAAAGGACGCTGCTCCTTCAATCCCCAGGTCAACACCGTCTCCGTCATGCTTAGTAGGTGCCTCCTGCATTCCTCAGTCTCTATTATACAAGCAAACGCTTCAAAAAAATGTGCATCTTAAGTAATTTAGTCTCAAATTCTGTGTTAAGAGTTAGATGAGATAATACCACTTGATTCCAATGCAGTTACACTTGGGTGAGGATTTCTTTTTTGGGAATAAACATAACAAATGAAACAGAGCAGAGTAAGGCAGATCATCTCATCCCACTGGCAGATTTTTTACCTTGTTTGAGGAAAAGCAAGCTTTTAACACAGAGTATCAGACAGAATGACTTGGGATGGAGATGTTTTGCAGTGAACACACAGAGACTATTGAGTGGCCACCACTAGCTCTGTATCTGTGACTTCAGAGACCTCCCTAGCCCTTCTTTTGATCTGTTGACGGGTCTCGGGTTGCTGTTGACACGGTTTAAGGCGATGCGTTGCACGAAGAGCTCTGCTTTCTGACACCCGAGCATCGCCATGTCAGCAGCGGCCCTGCCTATCAGCCAATCACTGACCTCAAGATGTCCAGTTACAAGTTGAGTGGGATCCAAGAGGGGGGAGAAGGGGAGAGTGGAGTGGAAGGGAAGGGAAGGGAAGCGGGCACTGCGCCTCCTGCCTGCCAAATGGAGTCAAGGTCAATGGCAGCCCTCTTTGAAGCAGTGATGCAGCACTGCAAGCCTCTCTGACTCAGAGGACAATCCCAGCCAGTGTCTGGGCTCGATTTAAAAAAAAAAAAAAAAAAAAAGTAACTATCTCTACTGTACCTCCCCATCTTCCAGTACAAGACCCTCTGCGGCTGTCTGGGTGCTGTCAGCACTCTCTCCTTAGAGCGGGGCGGCTTGGATGTGGGCCACATGACCCCGGCCCCGCCCCCCTCCCCCTGCTTACTCCACATCCCCCAGCACACATGGTCTGGAACTGATGGGATGATGAAGTGCAAGTAAAGGAATGATAAAAAGCATAACCCCGCTGTGGAGAGCGCGCAGATGGTTATTAGTAACACACAGGGCGAGTCTAATACACAACCTGTAAATCTGCTGCTAATTCTGTTAAAAAGGCCACCACTTACTTTCATAAAACACGTTTTATGTCAAGGCCTATAAAGCTGTTGGGGTGTATTGCTAATTTTGGTGCTTATGTGTATGTGTGTGTGTGTGTGTGTGTGTGTGTGTGTGTGTGTGTGTTCAGACCAGGAGCTCTTCTCAGGCATGTACATTGACTTCATGGGGACAGATGCTGCCATCTTCAGGAGCCTGACCAAGAGAAATGCAGTGCGGACAGACCAGCACAACTCCAAATGGCTGAGTGGTGAGCATACACACACACACACACACACACACACACACACACACACACAGTCACACACTTTTCCAAAAAAAAAAAAAAAAATCTGCATTTGACTAAGTTATTTAGTGTCATAGTAAGTCTTACACTCTGAAACAGTTTCACTTGATTAAAGCAAATTCTACTTTGTTTTAAGAAAAACAATATTTTAAGACCGAGTATGAAGCTGAATGATTTGATAATATGAAGATGTATGAAGATTAAAAACTATATTAACCAAACATTTTCAGTTCACACAAATATCTGAGTGTTTATTCTGGTGCACGTCTTCATGGAAATTGTGAAAGCCTGTCTGGTTGACAGTGTATCCATTTGCAACTCGCTTTCATTCAGAGCCAATATTCATTGATGCCCAGTTGATACCAGATGGAACGGATCCCAACGATGCCAAATTGTATTTTTTCTTCCGTGAGAGGCTAACGGATAACAGTGGAAATACCAAAAATATCCACACCATGGTGGCCAGAGTGTGTCCGGTAAGTGCCGCTGTCTCTGCCAAAATGATAAAATATTGTGTCTGTTGTGGCTTTGAGTCGCTTTGTGCAAAGATGTGGTTGCTTTCTGCGTGCAGAGTGACATCGGAGGGCAGCGGAGCCTGGTGAACAAGTGGACCACCTTCCTGAAGGCCAGGATGGTGTGTTCGGTTCTGGAGGAGGACGGCACTGAGACTCACTTTGACGAGCTGGGTGAGTCAAATGGAGGAACACACTCCCCTTCGTGACATCGGGATGCTCTGCAATCCCTTGGTGGCTTCATATAGTGAAAGTGTGAATGATCCTCTGCCTTATATAATATCTAGGTATCAGTACAGTATCAAGTTCAAAACAAAGTTTATAATTCCAAAAACAGTAAATAACCCTGCATGGAAAGTGGAGACCACCCTAATTCTTGAAAGATTACGCGATTTTGAGCAATCCCTTTCTCCACAAACAATCCTCAGCACTTTCTCTGTTTGGTCTGGATTGGGACAAAACTGTTTTATCAATTTTCATAACATCACTTGTGTTGTCTTTGGTCAGTTTGCATTGGTTCATGAGCATATCCACAAGGCTTTCTTAGCCTAAGCCCTGCAAACCAAAAACATCACGTCACAGACCTGCTTTCCGTCCCGTTCACCAGACTAAATCTGTCAACATGAGCGTTTATTAATTCCTACGCCCATCACTCGGCGGTTGTCATTGCTCCAAGGATGGAGGGAGGTGATAAGGCCTATAATGAATCTGCTGAAACGAGCGTCTGTTTCTGCGTATGTGCGCTCGTCCATGTGTCCACATTTGTGTTTTCCCTTCCAGAGAGTGTGTTTTTGCTGGAAACCGATCAGCCCAAGGGCCTGTTGGTGTTTGGAGTCTTCACGTCCACAAGGTAAGAGCGGCGGCGACGAAGCCAACTCTAACATTCCTGCGGCCCATAACAGTTATGCTAATCACTAACTGGATATCAGCGGAAGTGCTGTGCCTGTCAAGGGGACTGCGAGATAGAGACGTCATGTGTCTCATTGCAGAGCAGCTTTGGCGAGTGATGAACTATCAATTACAGGATTTTGGTGGCTTCACCATATGGCCCCCCCCTTGATGTTCCTTCCTCATTAAAGTAGAAATTCAAGCAGCAGTGCACCAACACCACTTTGCTGACCAAGTGCAAGTGCTAAATTTGGAGTAGCCCACACATCAACCTGGAATATATATATTGCATAAGATAGATGTCCCATTGGATGTGCTCCACCAATTGTGTGGAGTCTATCACAGCGGGAATTTTGGGGTGCAGAGAGGATTCATTACACAATTTTCCAGAGTAAATGATATGAGAGTCCAGTTCCTCACTTTTCAAGGAGTAAAAAAGGAGTAATTCATCTCTCTCCTGACATTTTTATCTCCAAATCTCCCGTCAAATTTTATTCAGTGGTGTTCACGTTGCAAATATGGAATTTAGATTTAGACTTTCCTGAAAAGAGACGCTTTTCCCCAGAACTCCTTGTTTCAGCCTGACGATGAGGAAAAGCAGCATAAAGTGAAAGAAGCAGTTGCACTCATGGGTCAAAGTAACATAAACCGAAATAAAGAGCGATTACTTCCCCCAGATTGTTTTCTATAATTCAAAATTCAACATACTCCACATCTACTACCCTGCTGCCCCCCTTGTTTTGTTTTGTTTTTTTTATTTACTGTTTCTTGATCGACTTCACTGAATCTCTTATCTATACACATTCTTATGTTGTGAAATACTGTAACAAATGAAGCTAAGAAACCCACCTTAAACTAAACACCTAATTTTGGTGTTGTTTGCAGTTAACCTTCATCATCCAGATGAAGGTGAATTCACGCTTCCCACGCTGATTAAATTGCACATATTCAGAAGAAAGTCATAGCCAGAAGGGTTGCATGGCAAGTTTGGAGGTTTAAAGGCATGCTCACTTGATCCATCTGTTCTGATCTCTAATTGGTTTCATCTGGATAACCCTGGGTGACACAGCCACAGGCCCCTGATCCACTTGTTACCTCAGGATCATATGAAGGCTACAGTAGTGCAGCCTGGCTCACCGAACACAGCCAAACCAAACACTGAGGTCCTTGAGGTCTCCCTGCACTTTGTTATTCCTATCGCTGCTCTGTATTTGTTCCTCCCTCTCCGCTTTGCGTGATATGGCTCACTTCCCCTGCAACAATGGCCCTTTCATGTGTTACCTTGGTGTGGTTTTAAATGACCAGGCCAAACCACATCAGGTCCATCAGGGGAGGAAACCAGGCTTGGTGTCCCCCGCTGGACTGTGGCAGTGGTTCCACCCAGATTGTATGTCTTGGACATCCTCAGAAACAGCGTGGCCGGTGAAGAGGAACGCTGTAATGTTTGAGCTGGGCGGGTCTGCAGGTCGTGGATGTTAGCTCTCTGTTGTGTTTCACGGAAAGTATGCGTTTCATTTCCACAGCTCCGTGTTTAAAGGCTCGGCGGTGTGTGTGTACAACATGGCCGACATCCTCACGGTCTTCAACGGGCCCTTCGCTCACAGAGATGGACCCAACTTCCAATGGGTGGCATACCAAGGCCGCATCCCTTACCCAAGGCCTGGGACTGTGAGTTCATGCTTAAGTATTACATAAAACAAAAAGGTCAAACGCTGCAAAAACCCCTCTTCTTAACAAGTGATTTCATTTGATACTCAAAATATTATTTTTGGCCAAATCTTGTTTTTCTTAAAACAAGTGAAAAGGTCTGCCAGTGGGATGAGATAATGCCTCTTGTTTCCAATGCAGTTTCACTTGAATCAGGGATTTTTTTTGGAACAAGTATAAATTTGTTGAAACAAGGCAGAATAGGGCAGATCAGCCCATTAGTATCAAAAAAATGACATTTGATTTTTAAAAAAACAAAAAACAAGTTGATTAGCATTGGAAACAAGTGGGATTATCTCATCGCGTTGTCAGATTTTTTTTGTTTGTTTCAAGACAAACAACATTATTGCATTTGAGACGAAATGACTAAATGTTAAGTAAATTCATGCATTTTGTGATAGCATTCCATGAAGCTTTATTGTTGCTTTATGTTATCAGATTGTTAAACTGATGCAGTGTAAATAAAATGGGTTAAGGATAAAACCTGTAATTGCACTGGTCAAAAGTGGAGCATGATATGAGAATAAATTTGATTTTGGCATACATACACACAAACACATACACACTCCCCTTCTTCCTCCAGTGTCCTGGTGGAGCCTTCACCCCTGATATCCAAACGACCAAGGAGTTCCCAGATGATGTGGTGACGTTCGTGAGGAACCACCCGGTCATGTTCAACCCCATCTACCCGGTGGGCAGGAGACCTTTGGTGGTTCGCACCAACGCTGACTACAAATACACAACCGTGGCCGTGGATCAGGTCATGGCTGCGGATGGAAACTACCAAGTTCTCTTCCTGGGCACAGGTATGGATTCACATGCAAAACCAGTGGAGGGGCTTTTTTATGTCAGTATCATAAAGTGATCATTAATCATGTATACCCTGTCAGCATTTACCAAAAAGACAGTAGAGATAGCTATATAAGTTAGTCATGGCAAAGAATTTGACATGATAACATTAAGGCAAAAGAGACTTTTACTTTGGAAAACATCTCATACCAAATTGTTTAGTCTAGCTCTAAGCTTTAAAAATTTCTATCTACCAGTGGAGTGACAAAACGGTTCCACTTGTTTTGGGAATGCAGTACAAATGAATGTCATTATCATAATGGAAGACAGCAGATTTTAAGGCAAGATCACCCCGCAAGATATTTTCACTCGGTTAAAAAAAGAAATAATATTGAAACAAGCTGAACTTCATTGGAAGCAAGTGAATTTATTACACTCCAGTGTCAGATTTTTCCAATTCTGAAGACAATTAAAAAATAGGATTTTGAGACTTTGCTGGATTGGATTAAATGAGTTGTTAAAAACACTTTTGGTAATGTGTGTGAAGTCAACAACACAACCACAACTTGCACCTTGGCCTCAGCAGCATTCCTCCTTTCTTAAGGCAGTGGCGCCACCACAGTCGCCTCCACTTTATATTTCTATATTATAATTTAACCAGGCAGGTCAATTAGCAGCAAACTCTAATTTACAATGACATGCTGAAACAGCGCTGCTCCACTTCAATAAGTCATGTTAACACAATACGTCTTTCTTATGGGCCATTATTGAGGTGTTTCATAAGCAAATGATTATACAGCGGAGTCCCATTTCTGCAGCTGATTAGCAAACAAAAGAGTAACAGAGGGGATTTTACATTGTGGGTGGGACGGCAAATTCCAAGACCTCGACAGATAACATGAATAATGTTACAAACAGGTCAAGATCTGTTAGATAGATCTGTTGAGAGAGGACTTTGAGCTTGCTAATAATGTCATGTACACTAAACATTACACATATAACAAGTAATTTCAACTTTTTCCACCACTTTTTTCCACCAAGTGAAAAATATAACATGGTAGATTAACTTCTATCCAGATTTTTTTTTATGTGGATCAAGTGACATTATTTTCATACTAGTAATTCAAAATGTTGACAGGTTTTGCTAGAAAAGTATGAATTAAGTGAAACTGTATCAAAAACAATTATCTCATTTCTTTGGCAGGAGTTTTCAATCATTTTAAGAACAGCTAAGAGTGTGAAACTCATTGATTTGAAGATGGACTTCTATTGTGTTGGCTAGGTCAGTGCATCACATCACTGAATAGATGGGGTGTGTCACCCTTTCTGAGCTACAAACCCACCTAAACAAATGTCAGTTTAGTTGAGGCTTTTCCACCCTGACAAGAATGAATTTCTTTGAAAGACACAGGCATAGGTCATGTCTATAGTGAAAATGCTGATAGGAAAATTGGCACAAAAAAGCAATCCATTTTTTGCATCCATTGTTTGTGTTTGTGTGCGTGTGCATGTGCGTTGGTGCATGTGCGTGTCCACGTGTGCACGTTTGCATTCAGCAGGCTGCCCAGAGACTCTCTCTTTTGCTCTCTCTCTTTCTCTCTCTCACAGCTGCTTGTGTTTATCAGGCAGCCTCCTCGTTCTGTTTCTCCGGCCTGGATTCTTGAAGGGCAGCCAGGCCTGTCTAACCGAGGCTGGGCCGGAGACGAGGCATTGTCTCAGGGATGGGGGAGACTCTTATCAGGCATTTCCAGGAGCTGTGGCTCGCTGTAACTCCCTCACCCCCTCGCCGCTGCTCTGGCTCCCAGGACAAAACGGTGTTATTGATGATGGTTGTGTTGCATTCTGCCCTCACCGCAGAACCTCATCCTCCCTTGTGTGGAGTTAAGCGCCTCCATCCCCTCTCCCAGCATAGTTGATTTTGCTGCAGATGCTGGACATGGCTATCATGCCCAATTCAACAGCAAACACGAACTAGGGGGGCCAGACTGGGAGTTCATTTTTGTCTCGAGCGGTTTCTGTGTTGTGTTTTAGTTTCGATGACCGCGGGCATCTGCATCCATTCTTGGTTGTTGGCGTGTGTGTATGTATCTCATGTGGTTGCTGAGTGACCCCTCTGTGTGTGAGTATGTGTTTGTGACCTATGTCCACTTCCTGCCCCCAGACAAAGGCACAGTGCAGAAGGTAATTGTCCTGCCAACCAATCGTTCGCTGGATGAAGATCTGATCCTGGAGGAGCTGGAAGTGTTTAAGGTCAGTCTTTTGTCTTTCCTTCCCTTTCATTCCTTTTCTTTCCCACCACACCTCACATCAAAGGCAGGGAGGACGGCACACTTGGCCACAACACAAAGGCCAGGGTCAGACAGGCAGAGACAGGGTGGCATTCAGGAGATGGATGTTGTGCGCACTGCGGCGCAGAGTGATGGGAAACACGCTGACAGACTGCAAGAGCCTCGCCGTTGCCCCGAGTGAACCTTCACACATGCTGCTTTATCTTTGCCCACTGATCTGGCTCAAACCACTAAAACCTGTGATCATTTAAAAACTAAAAGGCAGGGCTCCTTTAATCTTCAAGTGCACCTGGACTATACCGCTCCTTCAATCAGAAGAGTAATTTTGATTTATTCTCAGAAGACAGAATAAAATTCTCCTGGAGAGTTGCAGACATCTGGAGAGAGATTTATGCAAAGTGGCTCCCTTGCAGGTTCTGCTGCTCGATGCCAGCCTTTCTGCTGCGAGAGTCTGTTTGCTATTCAGGGAAAGTCCCATAAACTGATGTACTGCTGTTTTGATAGAAATAACACCTGACAGTATCTGAAAGCACTGAACATTGTACCTTTATGTGCTGTTTTTTAGAATCAAGCTCCGGTTACAAACTTGAGAATATCCTCAAAAAAAGTAAGTATCCATCTTTGGTTTCTCCACACACAAAGCACACTTTTATTGTTGTAATATGCCATCGATTTGTCTGCAGCTACTATGTAATGCATGAAACAGAAATCTCCTGTGCATAATAAGGCTCCTAAAGGCAGGAGAGGGAACTAATAAGCCATAATTGTTTCAGCCCTCTGTCTCATTTTCCTGTCAGCCGGCCACTTATTAAGACAAACAGGGCAGCTGACATTTGAACTGTTTACATTGCAGCAACAGCTGTACGTCAGCTCCGAGTTCGGGGTCTCCCAGGTCTCCCTGCACCGTTGTCAGGCTTACGGCTCGGCTTGTGCTGACTGCTGCCTTGCCAGGGACCCCTACTGTGCGTGGGACGGGCTCAGCTGCTCCCGCTTCTATCCCACTGGCAAAAGGTACAGACACAGAAGTTCATGGCTGATATTTTGTGCCAGTATTCAGTATCTTTAAATTTGACCATGTTCATGCCAAACAAGTCAAACAATTATGCAAGAACTGGCTAATTCCCCTGTAATTCCCCCTTAACACCAATTTTCATGCAAATATGTCCAATGTTTTTTTTACTTTTGAAGCGATCAAGTGAAAAAAGGAGTAAAAGACAACAAGAGTTTTTTTTCCCACTAATACAGATATTAATAGGCAAATTATATTCATAGACATTGCTGTGGACAGCTCTTCTAAATTATTAAGTGGTAAATAAACTCTGGCATAATCTTTATTCCTCTCAGTTTTTCTCTTTCTTAAACAATTTTGTTGGATGATAATAATCATGAGAAGAAGAAAATGAAGAGGAGGAATAAAAGTATATTTGCACATATGTGTGTGGACTCTGATTAGCATGTCACGTCAGAATTGATTCCAGGAAAGTGCTTCCCATAGATAACCCATTGTTGTATTGATAAATTATTAATCAATTATTGGTGTGTGCCGTCACCTGTGCCGCTGTGCTGCATGCACGGACTGTGAATAC
Organism: Myripristis murdjan; assembly: GCF_902150065.1. Classification (NCBI taxonomy): domain Eukaryota; kingdom Metazoa; phylum Chordata; class Actinopteri; order Holocentriformes; family Holocentridae; genus Myripristis; species Myripristis murdjan. The sequence goes on from NC_044002.1 coordinate 8,105,188, forward strand.
AGATTTCCACGTGGAGGACAGTAAAATCTGAGTCCGAATCTCAGTCTGTACAATAAATGTATAAACAAGCAGGCGCTCAGGAGAACACAGACCTGCGCTAAGTTTGCAGCTGGAATTCATGGCCCTGTTTGGGCTAGGCACGCCTGACTGGCCCGAGAAGTTAAGCACTTCATTGCTGGCCCACGAGGAACCTTAAAACCAATTTTCATGCAAATATGGCCAATATTGTTTGAGTTATCCTGCTGACACGCAGACAGAAGCGATCAAGTAACCCCTTGTCAGAGATTTCAACAAGCACGCTGCACAGTATGTTGTCCATTATATCAGATGGGTGACAACGAAGAGAAGATATTCAATTTTAATTCCAAAGTCAGTAAAGTGTCAAACTTATATATCAGTCAATCTCTAGTTTACATGAATGCACTAACTAGTGATATTGCAACCAGCAAATACTTGTATGTACTTCACAGTATTTCTCATGACCAAGATGTAGGTAGGCAGTATTGGTAAGGTGGTAACAGCTGTTCAAATTTTGAGTGCAAAACACTGCCGTATTGAAATCCTTCAGCACCCACTTCAGTGTTAATGCCACTAATTCTGCTTTTGTTGTAACCGCTCCATCTAGACATAACACAGACAAGGAGGCATGAGTGACACCTCTCCTCTAAGCTGATACCCCTCTTGTTTCTTTCAGGACCAGCTGTGTGTCTCGGCTTTTCAGTCAGACGCAGGTCAAGTTTAGTTTGGTCACAGAACAAAAGCACAGCCCCCGTTTTCCTGCAGTAAATGTGTCTGAAATGTGTCAGCTTGTTTACGTCCTCTCGGCCTCTTTCTGTTATACATGAGCGCGCACTGGAGAGTGGAATAACACGGTCAAATGTTCCTCATACTGTTTTGGCACAAACCACTCCTTCCCCTCGGTGGATAATATCAAATTAACATGTGGAGCAGAGTTGGGGTAAAAGTAGAACGATATGAATGCATATTTTGATTGGAAACTTTTGTACTTAGCTGCTTATTGTGCAATTGTGTTTGTTATTTTCAAATGTGAATTCTTCCTTTTTAGGAGAAGCAGGAGGCAAGACATTATGCATGGCAATCCACTTACTCAGTGCAGAGGATTCAATCTGAAAGGTAATTTCCTCAAGCTCTTTATATATTTGTACTTATGAAGGGGCCTCTTTAGTCTGACATTGACATGTCATTATATACATTGCCAATACAGATTCACATTAAATCCTAGACAAATATGTCCTCTCATTGTAAAACAGTGCACATCTGATGGGATTAACTGTCATCCAGGAAAACAGGCCTGTCAGGGATTGTAGTGATTTCCGTGGAAGCTGTCGCTCCATGGATGCACATATTGTGTGTGCGTGCATGTGCGTGTGCATGTGTGTTTGTGCCTGTTTTCGAGTAAAGGTGCAACATACTTCACTATGAATATGCACCCAGTCGACTGGCAGGATGCGGTTTAATGAGAGGAGAGGCTGTGCTCCCCAGAGTGTCCCATTTCCAACAGTTTACATCTTTAAATTAACTTGGGGAACCGACCATATGGCCATTACCGCTAATTAGCCTCTACCCTGTCATTCATCCAGCTGAGTGAGGAGCCATGTTGCCGTTGCAAAAATAAATAACAAAATGGTTAAAGGACAAAACTGAGGTTACATTATGTCATGTTAAGTAGAAACTGAAGTACTCGAGGTGGAGTTTGGCTGTGCTGCAGGTGCTAAGCTAAGCCTTTAGGTCAACACTCCACCCTCACTGTTGGGGCTTGAGGCAGATATGCATCCATCTGTGGGGTTTGTGTCTGTCAGCAAGTGACGTCTGATGTGTCTCTCTTGGCTGTGTGTGTGTGTGTGTGTGTGTGTGTGTGTGTGGTTTGTTAGCTTACAGGAATGCAGTGGAGATGACGCAGTACGGCGTAAAAAACAACACCACCTTCCTAGAGTGTTTGCCCAAGTCGCCCCAGGCGTCTATCCGCTGGCTTATCCAGAGGGACAATGACAGGAGGAAAGAGGTCAGTTCAAGGTCAAAGAGATCAGAGGCCAACATTGCAGCCTGCTTGACCTCTGACACATCACAAGCTAATCTTGAACCAAGCACGCCATAAAAATCCCTGGAGATACAGATGAATAGATATCTTTTTTCTCTATTGCAGAGGACTGCTTTGGTGTCTCCAGTCTGCGCACATGGTTGAATATTACATCAAACATTAAACATGTCATAGCAGTCAAATGAGCTCACACACTTGATCAGGGGCTTGTATTGCCTGAGGAATGACATTGGGAGCGTTTATTGGCAGCAGAGCATTATAACAAGCGGTGATACAGATCAAACATGATACAGACCTTGACTAATGAGTGGATTCTCAGCGGGGAGACATTTTACAAATATTTGACACCCCTTAAACAGTTAGAGCACCTCCACAGGCTGTGACAGATTAAATAGAACAGTGCAGTAGAGCGCCAGCGTGATAGAGACACATCTTTAATACGTTTAACTTTTAGTTCTGTGGAGCAGGCACACAGTTACAGCCATTTTTAGAGCCATTTCCCCTCAAGAATATCATTTGCCTTAAAATAAATCATTATAGTCCAGCGGTATATTATTATTGGAGTCCTTCTGCAGCTCATTTTATAGAGTAACCTATACATGCAGTTTTGGTGCCAAGTATAAGTTTAATCTGAGAGTTGTTTTAAATCCAAAAATGATTTTAATATGCGCCATGGAAATCTGATTGTACTTGGAATGGATCTCTGACTTGCTAAAATCCATGTGGATGGGGTTATGATACAACCTAATTATGCCTTTCACAGGTGAAGCTCAGTGACCGGGTCCTGTCCACTGAGCACGGCCTCCTCATCCGCACTGTCCAGCTGTCTGACCAGGGCCTCTACTACTGCCTGACCACTGAGAACGGCTTCAAACGCACCGTGGCCAAGATCCGCCTCAGGGTGCTGAGCGAGGCCATGGTGAGTGTGCTGACAGACAAGCGGCAGTCGCCCTGGGCGTGGGCCAGCTCGTTGCACCCCAAGGCCCTATTGGCAGCCTTCAGCCCTGCAGAAAGCCTGGCTGTGCAACAGTACTGCAAGGAGAGAAAGGAGCTGCAGAGCCTCCAGCTCCGGCAGAAGCAGCAGCAGCAGCAGCTTCAGCCACCTGGGCCTCTCAGGGGGGATCTGGCCAAACTGAAGCCCCTGCTGGACCGCAGGAAGAGTCGCAACCGCCGCAACCACCTCCCAGAGGTCTGACGGGGAGGTGCCAGAGCTGCTATGCGGTAGAAACTGATACACACATCTTCCTCTGCCTCTGTACCCTGCTCAGAAGTAATGAACGCTCTTATTTCCACCCACAGAGCTGCACCGTGGATGTCAGAAAAGGATGTGGGTGTGGGAGGTGAGGGGGTTATTTGGGGATATCTCCTTTCTCACACAGAATTCATGAGGTACTGTGACCAGGAGACTGTGAGACATACGCACACATGCACACACAAACACACACGCACACACACACAGACACAAAGTGGCCCTGTTGGTTTATGATCGCCACCAATAAACTGTGGATTCAGCTGACATTGCTTCTGATAATACACCTTCAGTCGCGACTATGGGCAGTGTTCTTATCTTATTGTAGATACTGGAGGGGAAATTGGGCTGGCGGGATATTAGCTGAGCTCACCATGGACATTTGCTCTGTGTAAAAAAAAAAAAAAAAAAGAGTAATAACAATAAAAAGAAAGAAAAAGAACGGGGAGGGAAGTGGAAACCTTGCAAATAAAGAGAGGAGATTGAGAAGGGAAATGGGAGCGAGAAATAAATCTGCATGTTTGACACTGAGCGCCCTTTCTCTTTATTCTAAGTGTTAAAATAGTATTTTATAAGGCTCTACTCACATTTCTCCATTAACTAACAGAGTATTTCTGCGCAGCAAAAACCACAGAGTTACTCTGGCTCTCAGTGGGCACATGCAGGTTAACATTAAGCCCACTCCTGAGAAAAATCTGCCACTGTAGCCCCCCAGCAGTATACTCTATAATACATTGTGTTATACTAGCACTGTCTATACAAAGCACAGATGGTAAGTGGCCTCATTAATTTTTTTTTTTACAAGGCTATGAATTAAAATTTATGAGTGGACAGGCCAAACTTATTATTCAGCACAGATGTTACCCAAATAGGCATTGTAGTAGAATACTGACTAGAGTCTGAAATGAAATGTGCGCTGATGCAAGCTCCTTAAATGAATCTTGTATTTATTCATATTACTCAGGCGTTGTACATTTGAGAGAATGTGCCTCGCAGTACTTAAATTTCTCTCTGCATATTGTATTGTACTTTTCGTGTTTCCAGCACAGAAGCATGTTAATGTGCATGAAATTCCTCAGTATTGACAGAAAAATACTCTTAATCCTAACTTGGATTAGTTTTGGGAAACCAAACTAGCAGAGATGCACATTTTGTATCTTTTGTCTTCAGGTAAAATGTATCGTTGTTTAATACCTGGAAACAAGAGTCTCCATCATTGATGCTTAGAAATTTTCCACCTCCTGCACAGAGAGGTGGACATGCTTTTAATTCTGAGATAATTATCATCAATGAGATAGTTGTGATATAGTCCAGTTTCCCCTCTCCCTTTACATATGTGAATAGCATCTTTTTTTTTTTTTTTTCAAAACCATAGCTAATGTAGATAGAGATTATTTGTTTTTCTGTGTACAGAGTATATTTGTTTCATCCTTTTAACTTAATGTTGTGTCATTTTTGTGGAAAAGTGTTTTCATTGTGAACCTTGTGTATATAATTTCAACATATTTCACCAACTAACTATGACTGTATCTGCAAATCGCAGAGGTACATGTTTTCATTTTGAAACAAGACACCCCTTTCTAGTTTAACCCTTCCCCACTTCCCTCTACAGATCTCTGCTCCCATTTTAATAAAAATGTGTGACCAGCATCATGTCAAGTTTAAGTGTAACTTCAGTGTTATTATGAAACCTGTGTATTTCTATTTATTAATGTAATGACAGTCTGAATAAACCTGTTTAAATCAATTTTAATTTTACACATTAATCACATAATCCATTTTTAGACCACATTTTCATCTGTATCATCTCTCAAAATGTAGAATTTCCCTTCCTTTGAACAGCCATTTATGTATTTGTTTATTTAATGGAGATAATGGGCTGTCCCAGAGATAGCTAGTCCCCGGCCAGGTAAACCCATATATATTATGGCATCAAATGTTATTATTTTGACAGAGGTAAAACGAAAGCAGCAGCATCTCTTTATTAATGCTGTGGTACCTTATACCACATGATAATAGTTACATTATACTACTTTTTCATGATGGGTTGGGGGGATGTGGGGTTGACAGAAAATGTATGGGTTTAATAACATACAGTATCCCAATTCAAATACATTTTAAAGGGAAATTTGCAGCCTGCAGCAGGTAGGATAACCCGAGGTTGCAAATAGCCCATTCCCAGAGAGAGGAGTGAGACCTGTCTGTTTTAATCTCAATGAAACACTTCCTTGAATGTGGGATGTGAATGCTGCAGACTGAACAGTAGAATCAAAGAAACCCAGGAGCCTGCAGAGGGTCATTTAAAACCCATAAAACTGGAGAGAGGGCTCCTGCCAGGCAGAAATACTGCTTTCTCACCAAACAAACTCAAGAGCCATGCATAACCACAAGCATAATCATCCCCTAGCCCATATTTACCCTTATTTTGATTTATGGGCCACTCAAGGTGAAAAGGAAACTGAATAATTTTGCTTCATCATGCACAATAGAGAGGTTTGTTTCAGCAGTGGGGGAGCGTAAGCCATTCTTGGGCTGAGGGGGATGTAGACTAGTTTTGATAGTATGCTTTGGTGTCACAACCAAAGAGAACACACCTTTGAGACCAACAGTAAGAGCATGGCACCGAACGGAAGCCTTTTTTTTCCCCACATTTTATTTACTCTGAAGGTGCTAGTTCAGCAAAGTATATTTCAGTTACAAGATTAAAATTTATTTATGTACAGTACATTTCTTTCACAGGACATAAAACATCTTCCTCTCTCTGTAGAACAGTAAAGTAGATTAATAACTTTACCTCTGAGAGGAGTCTCCTTACTCTCAAAATCCCTGATTGAGATTTAATGTTACAGTGATTATTGTATTTAAATTAAGTATGAAATGATAATTGGCAAAGGAATTCAGCTGTTAAGCTTTACAAAATCACAGTATCCCCCCTTGGTATCAAAGAAAGATAAACATTTTAAACAACAATGAACTTACAAAAAGTGCAAGTCAATATCAAATGGTCAAAGGTCCAGTAGCAGCGTGACTGCAGTGTGCTCCACATCTCCCGCACAGCAAACGGCTTTGCCTGATTCACTTACACTAACTTGCCATTGTTTTCCTTCCTTCGCACCACACAGTAGGCAATAAGACAGAGGAAGAAGATAGCCAGACCAACGCCCAATAGTGCCTGCTGTATCACATGCAGCAGCTGTATAGGGTAGATGAGCTCCTTCTTGAACATATCCGCTGTCTTGTCATCTACAACAGCCGTCTGGTTGCACAGATGGAACGAGAGAGAGAGACAGAGAGAGATAGAGTAAGAGCGAGAGTAAGTAACATGTACTCCCCTGATAAAACATCCCACTAACCATAAATTATTGCAGAGCTTTGTTTTTTAAAATAAAAATATCCTACCTCATTCAGCCAAACAACTGGGAATATGGTGTAGTCCTTTACTTTCTTAAGTACCCTGCATGGAAGGAGTTCGTTATTTAAGCATTCAATGAACAATTCTGCCTTGACCTTTCCTGAATATCCGAGCTGACTGAACATACTGGAACTTACGTGATGACGTTTGATGGTCCGTACATCATATTCACCTGGAGTCTCTTGGCAAAGCCCAGGGTGAACCCAGTGGTCTGATACATAAAACAAGCAACAACATGAGGTCAGCATCAACAATTCTGAAATCAAAATGAGCTACTGGGATGGAGAAATTGTATAACAGGACCAAAGTAACATTACATCAGAAACCGAAGATTCACTAAGAATCAAACATGTCCCCTTTGGCTGGAAAGGTTGCATTTTAAAGATGGAAGATTATATGTTCTTACCGGTTCCACGTCCAGGTAGGTGGCATGGTGCTCCTCACTGGGATTGAGTCCCAGCACATCCTCTATCAGGTAAGCGCTGCCATGAAGAAAGTGGGGCAAAGAGATGTAGATGGGGGCTCCTGTTTAGGTGACGAGGGAATAATGAGGGTTCAAAGAGCCAAGCTGCTGTGCATAAAATGACATTAATTCCTCATCAAGAAATTGCATTTTAAAGGTCTAATGCACAATTCTGTACAGCATGGGAATGACTTCAAATGCTGCAAATCCAATGCAAATGCATGTTCCTTTAAAAAAGATTCAGGTTCAACAGTTCAACCTGGTACCGACCATCTCGACAGGAGCTGACATCCAGAACTCCGGCCAAGGCGCAGTCCTTGGTGACCACTGGGTCTGTGCAGAAACACTGGTTGTCTGGGTTCTCCTTAGGGGAGGCCAGGGTTAACGTGGGGAGGACGTAGCGGTATACCTCAATCCCCTTCAGATCCTTGCTTTTCTCAAAAGTGGCCGACACAGACCTGAGGACAATGCAGTAGAGAGGTTAGATCAAGAATCTTCCAGCAATGGTCATGATGTAGATCAAACACCTTGATGTACCCAAAGGTAGAGTCTATTTCCTGATGTCTTGTATTCTGGCTTCTTTTTGAGGTCTACCATTGAACTTGGATCAGGCTGGCTAATGACAGCACCGTGGAAGTCTATGGCTAGGGTTTCATTATTGGCAACATCTGACCTCTAGTGGTTACTGAGAGTAAGATGTACAAAGGGTTACACTTCTCAAATTTGCCAACAAGGAGAGATTAATGTCACGAGAGCATATCACACAATAGCATCGATCAAATCAAATTACTCCATCAGAAAGAAAGTCCTTGTCACCTGCAGATGTCCGAAGAGAAGAAATAGAGAGGTTTCTTCTTGTCCAAAAAGGGAGGGAAGGAGGAAGCATCTGAGAGACAGAGACAAATAAATGTGTCAGAAACATACTTTACAGCAAGTTATAACTAGGGTACAGTCTATAGTTGTGCGACCTTTCTCTTTTATAGTCACAAACAGTAAATTCTGAATCATGAACTGCACCTGTTCCGTTGATCATGTCACAGTATGTGTTGTTCCAGTAATCTACAGTCCTGTTTGACAAAATGACACGAATCAGAAACCCATTTCTCATCTAGCATGCCGTAGCCTGCAACACTGAAATTTTCCAAAACAGCAGTGCTTCCAGGTTCCTCAATCTTCTCAGGATTTATATATAGCATTATTATATGATTATTCCAATAGCAGGCCAAGGCTGTGCAACAGTGTTCAATATCTCATTAATTTTATCCATAATTAAACTCACCTCTCACCCTGCCATCTGTCAATAAGTCCCACTTTCGATATGTCATCCTTTCCAGTGTAGACATTGTAGTAGCCATCATAGGTACCATTGTACTAGAGAAAATACACAGGTGTATATGACACGTAATTTCATTACTGATGTGTAGATGGAAAGGATTTGTTTCTTCTACATTTTGTTGTGAATGTGAAAGGTTAATATCCTTGTTTGCTTACAGGTACAAAGACTCCCACAGTTCTTTTCAAAATAGGGTCTGGGTAACCCCACAGGATTTCTTTTATTGTTCGGCGCTGGAACAAGGATGAATTGCTTGACCTTATTAAGCCCTCCAGAAGACTATGCAGACCTTTGGGAACCAGCGAATAAGCACCCTGAAAAGCCCAGAAACAATTACCTTTATCTTTGGAGACACTGAAAGTCAGCAAATGTATAAAATAGCATATAGTTGCTTAAATGGTAATCACTGTGTCAATGTAAAGAACAGTAAATCATCCCATAATAACACACAGTACAGCAAACCTGCTGTGCACACAACTGCCATTGCTTCAGGACATAGGCCAGAGAGATAATGTTCTCAGAGTGATAGATATTGTTTTATGACTGCAAGTTCAACATAATAAGTGAAAGACAAGCTGATGTTGCAATTAGTTACAGAAATTGTCAGACTTATCAATTTATGGGGTGGCAACAATGTGCACTGTACCCACAACCAAAGACAACAATTGTGTAATCGTGACGTCTATGTTTTTCACAGTGACTCAACAAGACTTTTGCCGCAGTACTCTTTTGCCATGTTTATGCCAATCTCATCATCAGCGTCTAGTCACCAGTCACAAGCAACCTTGTCATTTGCCCCAACCAGATTTTCATTTTGTTTGCAAATCCTCCTGAAACACTCTAAATATGTCATACTGCAATTTGCATAACTCCCTTTATACACCTTTCTGCCAGTCTGAGCTGAACTGTGCTGGCACAGCTAATTTGGATCCAACACTCAAACTTTTCAATGCACATTTGCTTTAGTGAACGGTTGCAGACCAAAGCTATCTTCTGCAGTGCAGACCAGCTTGATTTGGCATTGTTTGTCTTCTCTGAGAACATGTAACTATCAACAGTACAGATGCACAAATGCAGTATATTTTGTGTTGTGAACCTCTGAGTCAGGTAGAGAAGATAAGCCATCACCGCACAGCGGGGTGACACTCACTTACAGCCACAGCCAGGTTTAGGGAGGTGACTTGGTCTTCCTCTGGTCCCACTGACAAGGATGGCTCAAAGATGGCACCCGCAGGGAGCACAAAGGCTATAGTGTGGTTGGAATGAGCTGTGATATTCTCTTTGGGTAGGTATCTTGTCCTGAAACAGGGGAAGAGGGACTTCTTAGATTATATCAAATCAGATTAAATGTGATGAAGCAGCTGAGTTCAGTTTGGAGATTACTGGCTTTAAAGGTGCTAAATGAGAAGGTGCACATCATTCACATGTGTATACAGTGTGTTTTAAATCAAATTATAGACATATATTTTTTTTATGAGAGTAAGACAGGGTAAAAAAAAGGGTAAAGGAATCCACCTTACCTGTAGGTATAAGGTCCTCTCTCTGTCACCACTGGCTTTGTGCCATTATTCAAAACCTCCAGGGGGTTTTTCACGTCAAAAAGCCAGAACTGCCTGTACACCACTGCCTCTGCGGACGCCCAGTTGTCATAAGCTGCCGTTCCAGGCTCGATGACAGCTTCCTGCACCCCGCAGACACACAGACAATCTATTTTTAAACCAGCTTCAAGACTGCCAGCAGGCCAGCAGCCCCACTGCTGACACGTTTGAACGATTTTGGCCCTATGACAATTAAATAAAAGAATGTAAGTCATTCCAGTTTCACCCTGCGTTTAGCCTTGCTGCACATTTGAAAATCACAGATTGTGTTTGTTTTGGTTTTTTTCTGATCATTTTAGACAAAATACACTTGCTTAATGCATAGCTTCTTATTTACCAGATGAAACAGCTTTCCAAAACACTCACCTCTCGCTCTCTTTCTCCTGGTTCACCTTGATAACCACAAACATACTCTCTTTCTCTCTCCCCTTCTCTCTTTCCTTTGTATCAAACCAGAGTGAAACTGAGCACCATACCTTCTTCACTGTCCCCTCAATGATGCTGTCCCCCACTGGGATAAGGACGCCTCCCAGGATGGCTACCACCGCCCCAAACACAGCTCCGGCTATCAGCCCACACCTTCTGTTACAACGGCCCATGGCGGCGTGCGTCTCCCTCCGTCCGACAGTCCGTCTGCCTGCCTGGCAGTCTGTTCTCCTTCTGTCTCTGTGTTTGTGGTGTGTGCTAGTGTGTGTAGGCTGTCTGTGTTTGTGTCCCAGCAGTAGCAGCAGCAGAGACAGCACTACCGTCAGAGAGGAACTGACAGCCCAGCAAAGGCCAGGTAAAGGTACAGATGCCTTTGGCAGTCGCTCAAGGGACTCCTTATAACGGTGGTTATATAATGGCAGAGAATATTTGAAGGTTCAAAGGAGAGAAGGCGTAGTCACTATCAGTGAGCATTTTCTATGAGCTGATAATAGCCACTAACAGCCACACTGTGATAAAGAGGAAGAGAGATTTTGGTCAGAAGTGGGTCATGGGGAGGTGATGGGCACAGTGAAGTAGTGGGACTGTTCATTTTCTAATCCCAGCCAGAGCCATGCCACCATTATGTTTTATTTTATTCAGTTTTACTATACTCTATTCTTTGTCACAGTGATCTGCTGCGTTCTGCTTGAATCTATTCTGTTCTTTTCTAATCTCCCTCATCTCCTATCCAGTTATCTTCTGCTTGGTGCACAAGATGCAATTAGATACCAGGGACAAAGAAGATAAAACGATAAACACCACTGGAATTGCCTTAGTTTTTACGACCACTGTTCTGACTGACAAAGTCATATCTAAAGTCACTTTGGCAAAATGACATGTATGATATATTAAAGTTAATTGTTCTCCATGTTATCTTGCTGGGGCACCATGACACTGATGACATTGACATCAATGCCAAATTTACTGATCATTGCCATTTCACTGCATGTAATTTGGGTACTGTGCACATGTGGTCTGATTGATGTCAAAGTCCAAATATTCCTCCCTTTTGTTCATTGCTCAGAAATACAACAATTGACAAGATGCTTGAAGGAAAGAAGATCTTGTACCTCGTTTCCAGTTGCTTTTGAGTGATATTGTTCAATCTTATTTGTCCCTGATTGCTATACTTTCTGCTGTCTATTCATTCCTGGAAATAATAACTGTATATGATACTACGCCGTATTACAGCTAACGTTGTTTGGTTTTGCCCGTGTGCAAAAAAGACTGTATGCTGTTTGTAATGACTAGGCCTTTCTGGCCACACCTCCAGGCATTTTAAATGTTAAACTGGCAATATATTTCACGGCCAAGCATGGTGCTGTGCCTATGGCTCAGCCCCAAAACTGCCATCAACCTGAGGAGCACTGTAAGTCTCCATTTTACCACTGGAGGGCAGCACCACCATTCCGTCCCCACATACTGCAAGTCAGGAAAGCTTGGTTTGAATACCTGATGCCTGATTTGAATACCTCATCCTACTTTTTTTTTTTAAGAATATCATGATGACTATTCATATCATTCTCTATTTTAAAACAGATTCATGTCAGAATGACTTCATCTTGTCATTTTCAGAAGCACAACTCAAACCTCTGGGTTGACTTTAACCTTGTGTAGGCCTGGTCTATGGACTTGCTGTTGCTGTGCCAGCTGCTAAATGTGTAAATGTGTCTTTCATCAAAACTCATCCTTGATCTCTTGCCTTGCCTTGAGCTCATGAGCAATTCATGTGACTCATTTCTTCCCAAAACTAATCTGTGATTGTATTTGCATGTGTCTAAAAATAAATAGGTTTATGCCCACTTATGCAGAAGATTTTGAATACATCCTTGTTTTGGTGAGACCCAATTAGTCTGCCTACAGTTCTATCACATAATCACAAGGAACATGCTCCCTACTGAGGATAAGGTTGGCATTAAACACTGATTTGATCATTTCTGGAGCATGGAACCAGGCTACTAGTGGGTAACTCAGGCTGAGTTCAAATTAAAGAACCCTCCGCCCCCCCGCCGGTATCCCGCCGGTAAACACCCGCTGCTGGCGCCCCTTTGGCCCCTCCAGCAGATGGCGCCCTTAGCATTTGCCTATTCTGCCTATGCCACGGGCCGGCCCAGAGTCTGGTTATCTTGTTCATAACCTTCTCATTCAAGAGATAGAAGACTGGCCAGCACCTTAGGACGCACTGGGTGAACAAGATGAACTGTCCCTATAAAAAGCAAAGACTATGATTAATAAATGCCACTGACATCAGACTTTACAATGAGGAGCAATTTAAATTGTTTGAAATATATGTATTTATTAGTCATATGACTCAGTGAAGGAAATCTTGTGCATGACTTGGCTACTATATGTCTGTTTTACTTTTTTTCTTTTTTCTTTTTTCTTTTTTTTTTAAACTGGGAGAACTGTCTGTTTCCTGTAACATACACAGTCATCTTTGCACTCCATGTCCATGTTGTTTTCTATGCTAATAAAGTGACATAACCTTTTTTGCCTACGGAATATACTCTTGGACTCTCAACACGTTGCACCTGGATCAGCCCTCTACAAAAACATAGCAATCTCCAGTGTAGGAGGATTAGAATGGGAAGGACACCACCACTAATTTGCATGTATTCCTTAAAAGCTACACTGGAAATGAAAATTGTATGGAAAGATATTGTTTACATCCTATGGGTTTGTTTTGGGTGCCTGTTTTTGCAGTTTGCATCACCAACCAGCACAACATCAGTTAACCTATATGTTGATTTTGAAGACTCATACTTAACATGGGCTAAAATTCCTAATGATTCAAACCACAAACAGTGACCAGGTATGATTTAATGGGGTGATTCCTAAGGTTATGTGTTTGATTATGTAAGGTGCTTTAAATAAAAGCTCTGCATATGTTAAATGCCAGTGGATCTATTATTTTGCTCCATTTGGCTGAGATTGAACAACTGAATGCACATGATGATCTAAACACTCTTGCATGTAGCCTATCGGTGAGCAAGTGTAGTTAAATAAAAACCCCAATACAAATTGTGATTCAGCTGTTAAAAAAATCAATCAAAATCATTATTTTCAGTCGTCATTACAAGGCAAACAATTGCATAAAAAATAATATGTTCATACACTATCCCTTAAAATGTCATGTAATCATATGATTTATGATCACAAGTGGTTCAACTGGTTTACTGCTCAGTCGCCGGAAGTCCCCACAAAATAAAGTGAAAAGGAGGGGGGCTTTTATTGTTGTAGCAGGAAGTGGAGGTATGGTTTGCAATCGTCTGTGGAGGCAACACACACACACACACTCACACACACAACACAACACAACACAAGTCGCCGCTGCAGCGAATGGAGGCGAACGGGTGGGAGAGACATCGCCAAGGAATTGTTTTGTTATCGAAATCTCTTTCCAATGCTACCGGGAAACTGACACAACATTTCTTCAGTGGGTAGAAGGACCGCCGCGGCGTTTTTTTAAAAAATAAATTCCAACCGTCTCTTTCCCCCCCACCTTTGAAAAGAGCCATTGCTTGATATAAAAAAGGGCGTGTGTGCGGGGTGAAAGCGGTTTTAACCCTTGAATGTGGGTACTGTATATAGGCTATTTTATACATAATATATTTTTTACACCGTCTGGGTCTGAAGGAGACAGTCGAGGATGGGATGCACACTAAGCACGGAGGACAAGGCGGCGGTGGAGCGCAGTAAAATGATCGACAGGAATCTGCGGGACGACGGGGAGAAGGCAGCCAGGGAGGTCAAGCTGCTGCTTCTCGGTAAGGAGGAAGAAGAAGATGGGGGGGCTCGGTCGATGAACTTCCAGTGTGCGTGTTTTCCACAGCAGTGGTAGGCTATGGCGAAAGCCCACCTGCTTTCAAACATTCAAAGGCTTAGCTATTTTCTGGGGGGTTTGTTTGATACCTACCCCCCCAAAAAACGAGTTCAGTGTTAAAGGCGGCGTCAGTTTTGAACTGTTAACTTTCAATTCCGCATAGCACACTCCCTTGCTAGCAACAGCCGTCAACTGTCAACTCGGGTCACCAGCTGTGACATTTTCCCAAGCCAACAACAAAATCATTGAGTTAACGGCCAAACATGTCGACAAAATTACGTTTGACTGGGTTTGTTTGAATGTGTTTTGTGTAGATAGAGCTCAATTAAAGCCGTTTTTTCTCTCTCTCTCTGTTGACATTAGCTCCATCCAGCCCAGCCTGCCACTGGTCAGCTGCGACATTGTGTCTCTGTTTTGTCTCTGTGGTCATTTGTATTGACTAAATCCTATCAACAATAGCACATTTCCTCCTGTCTGGCCCAGTGTGTTGCCGTGAAAATAGACCTGTGCCTCATTAGGGGCCCAGACCCAAACTAACATGGAATGATGTGAGCCACCAGAAGTCCTAAAAGTGTGTGTTCATTCATTTTGTTTGTGCTAAAATGTTAATTCCGTCATTCCCCGCATACCGTGTGTACATTATTTCATTATTTCACAATGTCCCAGTGTTCGCTTCATTGTTTTGATTTGGAACGGTATTTTTCCTCCCAGTGTATGCAAGGCCACATTTTTATACCCCGATTCACTTCAAATCCAAGCAATCTTAAGTTCAAGAGTGCAATACGTACAACACTTAAGGAGTTGTCATTAAGCTGCATAAAAAGGACAAACCTCATGTGAAGTGAATGCAGGAAATTATAATAATGAGATCCAAGTCAAACAAGTATAATTTAGTTTTCTGGTAGTAGCCACACACATAGCAGCAAGCTAAATAAGTTCTTCATAAGTTAAATCATAGGTTCAACTTTGACATTTACAGTTTGCAATTTAGGTGCTTTTTTCTAGAGTGACTTGCAGTAAGTGAACATTCAAAGCATCAAAAGGGTAAGTATGTTATGCAGTTGTCAGTGAAATCATCATTAATAATTATAAATTAATGGCAGATGGTTATTTGATGTTAAGTGCTAACATTGTGTTTGCCCCAGGACTCATGTTCATCTAACATCAGCAAACGCCAGTTTTTACTTAAGATTGTGTGACTGCTACCAGACAACAAAACCGTTCCAGTTGCACTTGGTTTGAAGAATGCTGCCTGGCCTAAATTACTATCTGAATATGTGATTTTTTTTTTTCCTGTAACAAAACTGTCTTGGAAATATGAATGTCTTTTTTGCTTTCTGCTTCATTACTGTTTTCCAGTATATTCATTACACTGAGGTTTGTCATTTTCTTTGTCTTTCTGTGGTATAATGTTATATTCTTTAGCTTACAATGCATGGATTTAGAGGCCATGTAAATTAAACTAACTGCGGTGTATATATGGAGGGAAACACTTATCCTTGTCCATACAGCCTGGTAGTGAAAAACTTTTCCATGAGCACCTTAGCAGCCTGGGTTTGGGGAATGTTGACATGCACACATATGGTATGTGGGTTACCAGGGCAAGTAGTCTGAATCCAATACCTTTTGGAAGCCAATACATGACAGAGAGACACTGAACAATAGCTGCCGATGGCTTTTCTGAACAAACTTTGAAGCCAGATCCAGTTAATCAGCATTTCTTAACATCCCTTATACAATTCAGCAATAAAAGTGTCACCAGTTCTGTTGATAATCATTGTGCTCTGGCTCTGGAGGCGTAAAACATCATGTTCATTTCTTGGGAACTAAATGACACATAGCGTAACGTTTGTACTGTTGGGTTTGGGCAAGCATATACATATTTTCTAGTTAAAGGTAGACTGCATTCCTCAGGTGCTTGGAGGCCAGACTGGGCTTGCTGATTCAAAGCAAGCAAGTTAGGTCAAGTTTCTGTTATGTTGCTGTAGGGTGGAACTTGGGTTATCACCAACTGTTCTATACTTCCTAAATATTTCCCATAGTTAATAGCAGTTATTCATACAGTGGTATCTTGTCTGATTGCAAAACCTGACATCAAAGCAACAAATTGTTCAGTTCTCCTGTTCTCCTTCTTAGTGGTGTGCCAGGAAATGCGATTATACAGGGGAGATATTTTGGTACTACTGCATGCCATTTGTATTTGATCCATTCAGTTTGGTAGCCAGGTAACGTATGCAGCCTCGTCAGGTTACAGGCAGAAGTGATATGTAAAAGACGGACAGCGAGGGAGTTCAGGAGAAAGGAACAGAGGGCCTGTAAGCTGAGTATACTGCTAATGACTGAGGCATTAAAAATGGAAAAGCTCCACTGCAGTGAAGCAGAGGCCAGAGTAGCAGTTTGGTTTGTTTACCTTGACAATAAACAGTTGGTGAAAAGATACGTTTCAAAAGTTCTTGATTTACAAGCACTATCTCAGCATTTCTGAGGTGTGCTCCTTTTCTAAGCACAACCTGTCCACAAAGACAAAACGTCAACAGTATCAGGGGTTTGGCAGTAACACATCCTGGCAGGGCTGTAGAGTTGTGTTGTAAGCTAAAACTAGAGAACCACTGCTCTTCTGTTTATGTCATGGAGTTGACCCCCACTTGATGCTGCAGTGTAGAAGGTATATGCGTGCAGGGCAAAGACTTTATGACTTGGTTTTTGGTAGGGTGATATTTTATGCGATGCCCTCCCTATTCTACAGTATTGTCCTGAATGTTGGTTCTAGGCATAATAAGGTGTGTGAGCTGTCAGCAGTGTGATATCATTACACTGACGTAGAAGCCCTAATTTGCATGAAAAATGATTTGAATCTCAGCGAGTCTGTGAACACGCTTTCAAGTTGGAATAAGCTGGCTGCCTCAGGTGTCTTGTGCAGATAGGGAAGGTGATCTTTTTGGAGGGAAGTGAACACATTTCTTATTCAGCGCTTCCTCTGCACGTGGCCCTCATTTTATTTCCATCATCTCTAGGCCCCAATTACGCTACTATTCATATCTACATGCTAAAATAGATTGCAATCTCCACAGCCTAATTACTCTTGTTGGAGTTGCATTACGACTGTGCAGTAAGGTTTTTGCTTATATTTTCTGGCCTTTGCCTGGCTCTCGTCTCCTTTCTGCTAATCATTTTGAATTAAATGGCTATATATTTTACTAGATTCTGCATCTGCCATTGCCAAAGCTGCTTGCATTTCCTCATCAGTGTCACCATCATTAAACATTTAGTTGAACAGTTTTCCATGCCAGTATGTGTGGGGAAACAATCTTTTACCCATTGATCTGCTTGTTCGCAGATCGATTCCAGTGATTTAGCTTGGTCATTTCTCCTGGTGGGTAACACTGCTTGGAGGCTGCTGGAATCCTTCATGAGTGACTCACTCTTAAATCCCCCCAAAGGGAGAGGGAAAGAAAATAAGAGGAATTAGATAGTGAGTAAAAAGAAGCAATAAATCATAATGAGAAAATTAAAGTGTGAGTGGATGTACCGGAATGTAAAAGAGGAAGAGTCAAAGATAAATATGTGATTGAAAGTATGAAACAAGGATCGATGAAGGAAAAAAGAGGACTGGATGGTGACAGCTCATGCTGCTAATGTGGCATTACTAATGTGGTTAGCACACCACTGGGCCAAACTTCATAAGCCATCCTCAGTCCTTACACTGTTCACCAAACTAAAGTGGAAAATGTGTTAGCCCAGCAGCTGGGCAGCCCCCCTCCAGTCCCAGCCCCTAAATTTGCTGACCCAGACAGATGAGCCCTCATGCCACAGATCCGACCCCAAGCCAGCATGAGCTGCAGTGAACGTGTGACCTGTAAAGGAGAAATCCCTGCCACTTTTAATTGTGTTTGGCATGCAAGCTAGTATTACATAAAATCTCCAGGAGAATTAGCTTTGACATATGGCCAGTCTATAAATGGAGATGGCCCTGGCGTGGTAGCCATTTTAATCGCATTTGTCTCCATACTAGCATAGCACTATTGACATCATACATGCCTTATTGTCCCTCCCTTCCTACTAAGAGGAAAAACACCTGGGGGAAGTTCCAAGAGGAAAGATGCGTTGGTGGCTCATTGATACAACAGTTTCTTTTCTCTGTTAAAACCCCCAATTTTCACTGGAGGGATTGGCTTGGATTGTCTTAAAAATAGTTTCAACCACTAGAAACAGAAAACAGCTGCTCCAGTGGTTTTTAGTCTGTAGCTGTTTTGGGGTAGGCGTATCAAAGCAGTGGGTGTGTAACATGACTCTGCATGAAGGCCAATAGGTCGGGCCTGTGGTTCTATATAATCCTTAAAGGTCTGTGTGTGTGTGTGTGTGTGTGTGTGTGTGTGTGTGTGTGTGTGTGTGTGTGTGTGTGTGTGTGTGTGTGTGTGTGTGTGTGTCAAATCAGGACGACTTCTTCAGGCCTACAGGCTTTGAAACTATACAGGCCACACCCCTATGATATCACTGAAGTTGAGCACAGAGCCAGTTCACTTACATAAACACATACCTCAAGCCCCATTGATTATATTGTAGACTGAGACACTGAATTTATGAGGTTTTTCCAATTTTAACTGTCGGAACAGTTATTATTAGTCAGCAGTACTAATCCATTACGTAGTTTCACAGCCGGTGTCTTAGATTTTTTTGAGCTTGTACTGAATTCATATGAGGGTTCAGTGTTCAAAATAATTTTGAGTCCCACAGTAGAGTAAATGTTTGATTTCTCTGACACTACCCAAGAAACACTTGCAATTGCACTTAGTTTGTTCCCAGTATGATTCATCAAATACCATTGGTATTCAGTCTGTGTGACACAAGGTGATCAGAATATCCCAGTATTTCTCAAGACATCTGAGGCATCTTTCATTTCCACTGAATTTGAGTGAAATGTTGCGTGAATCACTTTTGTTTCGTCTTCAAATAGAAGTGCTCAGTGGGAAACCAGACAGCGTGTTCTGTTGACTGTGCTTACAGGAAATTTGTAAAGCTATTATCTTTTCATGAAATTGTTGATCTGTAAGCCTCACCAGGTTGCACTTTGATTGATGTGGGGTCTCTTGTGATTGGCAACAAGCACTGCTCAGAGCAACCAATCAAAAAAGAGCGCAATGTCTTGGAAAAAGACACCGTAGTGGAAGCCCTAATTCTTACTGAGAAATCAAGTTAAGATCAGTTAGCTAAAAGTTTCCTCTGGAGGGAGGGGCTCCTGAAGTCCGGAGTGAGATCATCGTCTGCCTGAAGTAGATTTTCATGTGCACCACATCGAGAGGTACTGTGTCGGTATGTGAAGTGGCTGTGGCATTGTGAGAAAGACTCTTGGGCAGGCTTAGGGATGTAACTGTGCCTGCCAGTTCACTGCCCAGCCATGCTCAGTGAAGCAGCGCATGTGCTGTCTGCGTGCAGGTCTCATAGGGATTCACACAGCACAGTGTTTGGCCCCAAAGTACAGGAAGTTGCAACTGTACTGACCCCACCCCCCCTTGAGGGCACTTCAGCACTAGTGCGGTGACACGTAATTAAAATAATGTGTCCTCAGGTGAATTGCATCTAATTATACTGAAGGTGAGGTGCTAAGGCTGTAGTATTAGCATGCAGTTATTGCTCAGGGAGAGTTTGCAAGAATTCAGAGAGATCTACACACACTGCAAGAGGCTACATGTTTTCCATTATGCTCAAATCTTAAGTAAGGCCCTGACAGAGCTGTAGCATCAAACAGGTTTTTCAAAGATGTGTTGTGTCACTGCCTTTGTTTTGCAACATAAAGAAAAGTGGAACTAGATTAGGGCGATGATTCGTTGTGCAAGACCAAACCCCATCACATCCCTGCTAACAGTATCACAAGGTAACAGATAGTGCCACATTTCATGATGTGATCCCACTTCCCCTTTTTTCTGTATTTAGAGCACAGAGAGGAGCTGGGGGGTGTACACAGGGAATAGCCACTCTCCTGTGATTTGAAAACTCTTCCCTGGTGGGAGAGCTTTGCGTCAATGAGGAAGGGCCAATTGCCTTGCTATGACAAAGTCTGCACTGCTGTAATACAAGGACATTGAGTGCACATTAGCACATCTGATATAGTTTATGGTAATATACATTTGCACAGGAATGTGAGGGTAATGTATGTGGTGCATAAAGACATCACAGAGAGATGGATTGGCTAAAGAAATATTCCAATAAAAATGCCCATGCAGATAGCTGAGTACAGTGATATATTAAGTACTGGTGCTGAAAAACTGTAGCAGATGCATAATACATGTTCTTGCTGGAAGCCGGCATGTTACACACTCACAAACACACACACAAAACCACAAACCCTCCTCAGGTGACTGTGGCCTCATGCTAGAGATGTCCTGGCTATAGCAAGAGCAGTTGCCATGGCACTGTGGTGTTTGAGAGAGCAGGCCCGCTAGTCGCTAAGCAAAAGCCATGCTGACAGTACAAGTCCGCCTCATTCTCTCCCTCTCCCTTTCTCTCCCTTTCCCTCCCTTTCTCTCTCTCTCTCTGTCTCTCTCACTCTCTCTCTCTTTCTCTCCTCTCACTGCAGTATTGTCACGTCATTCAACTACCCTTTTGTCAATCTAATTAGCTGACAGCACTAAGTGCCCCCTCTTCCAAAGTGACATGATTGTTTGTTGCACTTCACAGTGTTGTCAATAATAATCTATTTTAGCGTTGGTGTCACACCATGTTAAAGCCAAGACCTTTGACCTTAACATGGAACAGGAATGATGTGAACTCACATTCTGTTGTACACTAATAGATTCATGTGTACGCACAAACCAGAAAGCGTCAAATCCCTAGAACAGTCATTTGACCAAACTCACTGACACTTAGTCTGCAATTGGAACTGAGAGCATAACAGAGGTATAATGATTGTTGAGGTCTCTTATGACTTGAACATCCAAACCATACAGCCTCAGGTTACACACATAAACACACACTTGTCTTTGTTCTCCTGTGTGTCGGGGTATTTTTGCTCAGACTAAAGTGTCATGGTTCCTGGACAGGTTGTTTGACGATATTACATCATACTGTAAAGCCTATGTCAGTGCTGCTGTTGAAATATGCCAGTGAAGGAAGAGGGCTCATGTTATTTGCTTGTTGGCATCAGAGGTGCAATTTTTGGGTGAGTACAATCACAGGACGGGACATCAGCAGGCCACTGACTGTCCAATCAGTTGACGACTTTGTTGTCTGTATTTTTTTTTTTTTTTTTTTTTTTTTTTTTTTTCTTATTTTACAAAGAAGTAAATATTCCACCACACAGTGAATAGAAAATCTGGCACAGATCATTTATTTGTCCTGCAACTAAATGCCTATATTCATCATTAGTGTCTTTATCAATGCAGTGACCTTTCACCCTCCCACACGAAGAAGGTTTATCATAAGTTGGATAAGAAAAGAACACTTGTTACTGGCAACAGTAACAAGTTCAGTATCAAGCTCACTCTCTCTCTGTTTTTTGTTTTCTTTTCTCAGGTGCTGGTGAGTCAGGGAAGAGTACAATTGTGAAGCAGATGAAGTGAGTTCATTTTACTACTATCACAATTACTCTGCAGGCTGAATGGGTAATCTTTTACCAACAAACACCAATCATGCTTGTATAACGTATTTCTTCGTAATGTGCTCTGTGAATCACAATACAAACAATTATGATGCATCATGGATCATGATAAGTAATATGGAGAGGACAACCAATCAGAAAGCATTACAATAAGCTATGCTCTGTGGGAGAGCCCATACATCATCCACACACTATGTGTGTCATGCATATGAATGCATAAAAGTGAGTTATATTATTCATAAACACCTTTTGAATGCAGACATCAGTCAACAGACTTACAAGTATCCACATGAAACAACACACATAGTGAAGACACAGGGCCCTATCTTGCGCCAGACTCCCTAAACCCGCTATTTGCGGATTTAGGATTTAGGAAGTTCCCCCGTAAAAGTTGCTATCTTGTGCACCTCCCCCTATCCGCAAAACACCTCCGCTACTCGCTATATTATGCATAGGCGTGTTTTGGGCGTTACGCCAGTTAAACCAATCAGTGTGCCAGGTGCCATTGCCTTTAAGGGCAGGCTGCGCTATCCTAAATCCTAAATCCTAAATCCTAAACCCGCGATGGAGAGAGGGAGGTAGATTTTCTCAGGGCTTCTACTGAGGCTAAAGCAAGTTGGCTTTATATACATATGATATATTATATTATAGGCGAGTTAATTCGGGAGGTGGAGCCACATGTGTCCAAGTGGACGTGTCACAAGGTTGTACTGATTGAGTAAAATCCCCGGGCCACACCACACACACACAAGAGGCAGAGGTGGAACTATGTGTAAACTAATTTATTGACAAGGTAGATTGGGCAAATAAAATATAAAAAAAATAAAAATATAGCACAGCTGCTGGCTTATGATAAAACAATAAAACGTGCTGGCGTAAGTGTCCAATTAAAACAGTCTTTTCTCTAAACAGTCTATATGAGTAATATACTCAGTCCATTCCGGCGGCGTCCCGGTATCAGTCCGACCGTGTGTGTGGTGAGGCTCCGTCGGGGCGCGCATTGAAGCTGTCTGGACACGCTCTCGTAACAGCACACACTTTAGGGATAGCGCATGAAACACGCCCACGACGCACCTCCAGGCGCAAATGATGCAGTCGGCATAACGGATAGCGGGTAGCGGGTGGCGCAAGATACCGTTTAGGGATAGCGGAAGCTCCTAAATCCGCAATTTGCGGGTAGCGGGTCGTGGCAGCGGATAGCGGGTGGCACAAGATAGGGCCCACAGTCTCTGCAGAAATGTTATTGGCAGACAAAAATGGGATAATTTACAATACTGTGAATGCTCATGTACAGCACAATTTGTCTGATAGATATCAATGTACATCTTATTAGCTTGGGTTGGTAAGGAAAAGTTTGATAGAACCTTACAGTTCTAGCACAAAACTTCACATTTTATGCGTTCAGCTGACACACTTATTCAGGCTCATTAAGACTGAGTGCAATAGTAGAATAAGCCTCAGTTCGTAATTCACTAAAATGACAACAAAACAGAAAACATGGAGCACAGAGTTCAGGGCAAAAAAAAACTGCCCCAGCAATAGTCCTGTAGCCATTAGCATGATTGTGTAAGATCAAAGAGAAGAAACAAACAAGGAGAAAGATGGAAGGATTTTTTTTTTTTTTTAAGAAAACAAGTTCATGTAGTAAAAGGGGGGCATCATTCAGTGGGCAAAAGGCAATGTGAGGTACTTCTTGAAAAGATGGGTTCGCAGTCTGACAGATGGCAGAGATTTATAATTTTTTGAACAGTTTGGTTTCCACTGTAACAAGCAAGTTCATTCAATCCAGAAAAATCAATTGACTGCTGGATCTTTTGCAGGATCATTCATGAGGCAGGCTACTCAGAGGAGGAGTGCAAGCAGTACAAGGCTGTGGTCTACAGCAACACTATCCAGTCCATCATTGCCATCATCAGAGCCATGGGGCGCCTTAAGATTGACTTCGGTGATGCTGCAAGAGCTGTGAGTGACAGAGCAAAATGGAATTCGGTCAAGAGAGAATAAACCTGAAGTGGATTTGTGCTTCTGGACTATATGTCGATGATTTCCCCAACAATCTCTTAGCAAACATTTAATCCCTTTTAAAAAAAATACTTGGCTAAACTTTTAAATGCAGTCACAGAACTGCTATTTTGGGGTGTCTGTAGGCCTTAATCAGTCATCAGCCTTTATTGCATTTTATTTTTGTTGACACACCAAATAATCCAACTTAGCCAAGCATAAACTCTTTTTTGAGAAACGAGTTTAGGAGTTTGTGCAAAATTCCAGTGTTGCCATTCACATTGTCCTATTCACATATTCAAAATTTGCAGGGAAAAAGGTGGATGGAAACCCCACTCATGACAAAGAAATAGAAGAACATGTGATTTTGATCATTAGATGCCATGTGTCTCCAGCTGCCTCCAAAAAGTATTTGTAAATATGTGGCTAGCATTTTGACCTTGGCTGCATGTTAATGTCGATTGTAGTGGGGATGTAGCAACTTTGATAGTTTGTTTGTGATGTTGACATTGACCCAGCTCTTTCTCCTTCTCTCCATCACTGTCAGGACGACGCACGGCAGCTGTTCGTGCTGGCGGGTTCAGCAGAGGAAGGCTTCATGACGGCAGAGCTGGCCGGGGTCATTAAGCGTCTGTGGAAGGACGGGGGTGTTCAGGCCTGCTTCAGCCGCTCCCGGGAATACCAGCTCAACGACTCGGCAGCATAGTGAGTCATACACACAGACAGCAGAGGCAACAGTTGCGGGACTCACCAAAATTGTGAGTCATCCACACATAAGACTCAATCAGGAGAGGTCCTACACACACCGGTCTGTGTCAGCAACTTCTAATGATGTACTTGAAGTGTTTCCAGGTCCATTTGCAACACATCAGATGCAAAAGTCCCACTTAGAGCCATTTTTTCACAAACACACACAAAGCTCCTACCACAAATAGCTCAACACAAGCCTCCAGCCATGTTCAGCAGCCATATGTATGTCTGGACTTTGAGTGCTAGCCTGTCAATATTTGCCCTTTCTACCAAGCTTGCAGTGTGGCAGCTGTGTTTGATCCTGACCTGACACTAGCAGTATTTTCTACATGCTTACCAGAGTTAAAGTAAATTTAGAAAAAAATCACAAAAACAGAGAAAATCCTTTGGAGCATTTCCTCTCCTGCCAAACTACCCAGTTATTTTTCTTTAGTAGTGTGTATTTTGCACACATTGTGCAAGAGTCCATGGCATTGGAACAAGTGAGGTCATCATAAGGTAGCTCCTGTGTTTTGTTGAGAGAAAGCCCATTTGCCATGTTTCACTATTGCAGAACAAACATTACCAGTTACCTCACTGGCTGAGAGAGTTGCAGTTGTTGACCATTTTCTATTTGGTTCTTATAATCCCGCTGTCTGGGGGCTATTCATGAATAGGAAAAAAAACATTACTAAACCATTTTTTAGTTTTTAAGTTCACTAATCCTAGGAAGACAAACAAAAGGCTTGTTGGAGTGCATGGGAGATTACTTGTGGTTGTGAATGTGTGTATGTTGCACACATACCGAGGTCACTATTATTCTTCCAGAGCACTTCCTCTAAAATAACCTTGAGGTCTTAGTTTTCGTCTTTGTGTGTCCATAGTGTGTGCATATGTAGGCTTGTGTGTACTATGGGATTTCTCTATGAGCCCTGCACTGCAGGTAGCAATATGTGTGTACCTTTTAGCTTCTCATGATTATCAGGGTTTCTGCAGGTCCCTGGGAAGGCTTTTTAAACTGTTTTAAATGTAATTACATAAATTAACTCCTGACAAATACTTGAAATTTCAAACAGAGGTCTTAAAAATATAGCTTTTTGTCCACTAATCCTCAGCTGCATTAAGTTATCTACTTACACATTTTTTTTTCTTTTTGTTTTTAAATTATTATTTATGTACTCCACAGCCTAATTCTTAGGTTGGATTCGGTCTTAAATTTTGCTGCCATTGAAAATACTTTAATTTCACTTGCAAATGTAGTCATTCTGGTCATGCTGAATGTGTGCTATGAAGTGGCATAAGGATGAAATGTTTTCAATCAGACATGGAATCCAACATGGTTTATCTAACTTCTGAGTCCTTGTTGGCTTGTCATCCTTCAGGATATGTTGGGAGTTATCATTTTGACTGGCAGCTATAAACTTGACCTTGACATTCTTGACACTCTTTGTCTCACTTGCTTCCTCTCCTGCACTCTGTCTCGTACCCATTTTCTCTGTTCCACCTTTTCGCTCTCCTCATTTCTTTTTGTCAGCTACTTGAACGATTTGGACAGGATATCCCAGGCAACCTACATTCCAACTCAGCAGGATGTTCTCAGAACCCGAGTCAAGACCACAGGCATCGTGGAGACACACTTCACGTTCAAGGACCTGCACTTCAAGTGAGAACTTCCTCTCAGTAACCACTGGATTAGCCTAAATGGGTCTTAGTGTTTTACAGGATGATGTAATCAGTTTCCTTTCCTGTTATGGACTTATTTACTTCCATGGAAATTCCCTTGGTACATGTACAGCTGTAAGGTAGTATGGCATAATGTATGAAGGTGCTTTGCCAATTAGCAATGACTCATTTCACTTCTGAATTTCCACTGGCCAACACAAATGGGAATTTTGAGCTGTCAAGTCTGTATTATCTTCTCTGCTATAGTTTTGTGGCTTTATTCAGGACATTAAGAACTAAACTGAACATTTCAAAAGAGGCGATAAAATACTTTGTATGCCTTTTGACAGGGCAAATAGGAAATACACTGTGTACTGGACAGGGTAAAATTAAGTACCATTTGTTCTGAAGCTTTCCTTCTCTGCCATTATTTTTGTCATCTTCAAAATATACAAGTGTTGGCTGACCACAATGTATTCTCTGAACTGCTAATATCATCTTTTCACGCAGCAAGAGTAGAGCTCCCCTTTACGACCACAGCCATGTTTCCAGCCATTTATTTTTGCCCTTTGGGCTAATAAAACCAGTTTATATATACATGCACTGCTGATCATGCCCTGTTTACATTGTGCTGCTGCTTTCCTCCCTCCAGGATGTTTGATGTTGGAGGTCAGCGGTCTGAGAGGAAGAAATGGATCCACTGCTTTGAGGGCGTCACCGCCATTATCTTCTGTGTGGCCCTCAGCGACTATGACCTGGTGCTGGCTGAGGACGAGGAGATGGTGAGATATGAAGAATAATACTGACAAGTATTTAAAAAAAAAAAAAAACACTGCATCCAGCTGAAATGGAGCTTGGTTAAAGAGGTGGGAAAATAGGGAAACATTCAGGTCAAGTGTAATTCCAAATAATGTATCACTGATAAGACATGGTCTGCCTTTCCAGTGCAAAGCACAGTGACCAATGTTGCCCTGCTCTTGTCCTATAGAACCGAATGCATGAGAGCATGAAGCTGTTTGACAGCATCTGCAACAACAAGTGGTTCACAGACACCTCCATCATCCTCTTCCTCAACAAGAAGGACCTGTTTGAAGAAAAGATCAAGAAGAGCCCTCTCACCATCTGCTACCCAGAATATGCTGGTAAGACTGGCAACACCTACAGGAAATTTCCTATAGATGCCAAATGAGCAGCATGAGTCAAACTGCATCAGATGGCGTACTGTTTTTTTTTTTTTCTTTCTCTCTCAAAATTGCACTAATACACTATTGCATTAAAAAAGAAACTGCAAAACATATTTTCAGTGATAATAACTAAAGCTTACTTAAGCACCGCGTAAGTAAGGACAGGAGTAGAGTTTTCTTTTTGTTTGTACATTAATACTTAAATTAATAGTTGGGCATTTAGCCAATTAGACATGTGCCTGAATGCCTTGTTTTATAAAAGAAAATTTATTTTGATGGACAATAGCAACCTGTATGGAATCCTTTAGGTATGTAAATACATGTTGACAGGAAAGCCTCAGAGTTTCACACCATTGTTAATCCTGCCTTTTATCAAAACAAAGAGCGGAAAGCCCAGTTGGCAGGATGTATTCTACACATGTTGCTCAGTCCTCTGTAAATCTATAATATTACAAGGCATTTTCAATTCCTTGTCCTATATTGTGACTTCCTGACAATGTCGCTTTCTTATCTGCCTCCTCCTTTTCCAGGCTCGAACACGTATGAGGAAGCGGCTGCCTACATTCAGTGTCAGTTTGAGGATCTGAACAAGAGGAAGGACACCAAGGAAATTTACACCCACTTCACCTGCGCCACAGACACCAAGAATGTGCAGTTTGTCTTCGATGCTGTCACTGATGTCATCATCAAGAACAACCTGAAGGACTGTGGTCTCTTCTAAAGATAACGATGACGACGACAACTGTTTTCTTGGTAAGGAACTCTTCACCTCCATGCTCAGTCATTCTTCCATTTTGTAACGACAAAAACGCTCCCTCATCCCAAGCTTGGCTCACATATGCTGGACATGTGTGTGTGCATATGTGTGGAGAGCCAGAATCAATGTGTGTATCATGGATGAGGGCACATGGGTTTGTGGTCACTCTAACACCAGGATCCAGTGGGAACTTCTGAGGAAACCATAGAGGCTTGGTCTCTCTAGCCCTAAGTTGTCTGCTTTCTGTTTAAAGATTTGGCTTTAAATAATTTGGTTTCAAGTGCTTTAGTGTTCAAAATTGTGGAGAACTGTAGCATTGCTGCAAGTAGCCACAGAGATGCAGCATAATCCATCAAAATCAAATGCTTGCATAATTTAATCACAGAATCACTGAAATCACTGCCTTCTTTTATTGGAGGCTTAATTAGATTTTCTGCTCCATTTAGATGTTTGTGAAATGATAGTGGCAAGGTCGAGCTCTCCCAAACCTCTCATTAAAATGACCCCCACCCACCCGCCCCTTTTTCTTCTCCTCTCACTCTCCCCTTTTCTCTCCTCAGGCAGCGGAGCCAGCATATTGCGCATCTTTGTGGGGAAGATGAGAGGAGTCTGGAAGATCAGTCACGGACCAGTGCTGTACTATATGCCACTTTTAACAGCTTTATTTATGTTTTTGTCTTGGAACATTTTGAACTAGCGTTATGACATTTGTGTAGGATGTTTGTATAATTGTAAAAGCATCACTGCGGTTTTTCACACATTTTGTTTCTTCCTTTTTTTATTTTGAGGAGACAAAGGAGATCGTATTTTTTTGCTGTTCCATTTGCCGCTGTCTCTGGAAAAGGAAACTTTGCTGTTGGTGGAAATACTTCTTTTCCCTCTTTCCCTACAACAAGAGGGTAAAGGTGTAGCCTTTGAGTCCAGTTTGTTGGTACTTGTGCCTTCGCATGCCTTTTACTGCGGTCGTAGTCCAAATGCTTGTTCTTTTGCCTGCTGAATTGTTCCAAACATAAAAAAAGAGGTTGAGAAAAAATACGTTTTCATATGTTGGTGTCCCTGCTATCTTCTATGTGCACACCACTGAGCTAGTGGGAGGAGAAAGATTCCCTTGGTCTAAAGGTACATGGGTCTCCATGGTGATCAACATGTAGCCCCCACAGGTCCCCTACCCCACCCCCTCACCCGTCATGACGATGGAAGGCCATGAAGGCCTCAGTATAATACTGAGATGTATATTGTTACATTTACCTCGCCAAAATGGGGTTCTGGTTTTTTAAACAGTGTACAAAATATCCATTCCTCTAAACCATTCGCAAAATGGTTAGCTATGGCACTGAGCTTATATTACGCTCAAGTGTTAAAAGAACTACAAAGACCAGAGTAGGCACATTTTACTGTATATTTTAATGTATTCGGAGGAGAGTTACGGAGCCTTTGGTGTCAGAGAGCGCGACTGAACCACAGGAGAGATGGTGATAAAGATGGGGAAGATGAGGTGTAAAATGTCAGGAGGGTTCAGACACCTTTCTTGGATCCTGTTTATCGAGAATTTCAGAGTAGGAGTGCTGCTTTAGGATCGATCGATTCTTTCTGGTGATTATAGCAAAGATGGTCAATGAGCCTGGTGAGTGTGATTCTAGATCAGCACTACTATGCCAAGAAGTGTAATAAATGGGGTCTTGGGTCTGTTCAAATAAAGAAACTGCCACAACTGTCAATGTATGTGTATGTTCTCCTCGGATGGAGAATCTTTGTAGACTCATCTCCCTTATTTTGCTAATAAAAGCCATTTACAAACCACATGAAGTCTGTGTCATTACATGTTATGTGTGTTCAGCAAATGATGTAAGCTTATTTCAGTGCAAACTAAATGATCAGTTTAATTAGCTGCTGGAGCACAGAGCTGGATAAATATGAACATCTCATCCCTCTCTCCACCTCAATCTCTTGGATCTTTTATTTAAATGTCATGCTGGTATCATATGCTCTACCACCGCCTAAATACCTCTGAGTGGTTGCCATGTTATGCCTGTTAATGAGTTGAGATGGTTTCCTGTTAAAGATGCATACAGAAGAGACATGTTTTCTTTCATTAGATCAAATACCACTTTGATAAATACTAACCCCTTCTGGTGTGGCTTTTCTTTAGTGTGGAAGTTTTATTTTGGTGGTCATATCATGTGCTACTTCACATGCTTACATAGAGGAGATTGCCGTCCAAAGTGCCCTGCAAAAAAAGTCTTTATCTTAAGTCATTTAGTCTTGTATTCAGTGTTCAATTTTGATTTTTCTTAAAACAAGTGAAAAAATATGTCGGTGACATCGGATAATCCCACTTTTTTCTAGTTCTGATCAGCTAATCAGAATTTTGTTCACAGAAAAAAATCGGGAAACAAGAAATTGCACTGGAAACAAGTGGGATCAGATCACCCTAATGACGGATTTTTTTCCACTTGTTTTAAGAAAAGCTGGATTTTAGCACTGAATATGACTAAACGATTTGTTAAAATGGCCTTTTTGTGGTGCATAGGCTGCTGTTACACATGCATTTCTAATGTGGAACAAAGATTCTTGTAAACAGGGCTTTTTGAGTCTGTGTATTCCCACAGAGACAATTAGAGACGTAATTGCTGTCAGTTCTACACACAACATCCCCATATTTGTTTTCCCCTGTTGAGTTCTTGTCGAAATGACTTGCAGCATTAGTCAATACAGCAGCTTGGAGAGAAATCGAGTTTGTTCCATGCTTGTATGTTTGGCCACACAGAAAAAGGTTAAGACACTGATATCGAAGGTGCCTATCTATTTTTTCCTGTTTGCTTATTGCCTTTGAGATAAAGCACGAGTACAGAGTGAGGCTGTCGCCACGCTCTGATCAAAATATCTGAGATGTTTATCTAGCTAACACAATTTGCAATGTAAATGTGCACTGATAGCAGTTGCACATAGCATCAGAGAAAGCCTGCCTTGTGGCAATACCTCTTCCTAGACTAGAGCGATTTGGAAAGTAGCTTTCCTCTCACATAGGGATGGGATGGTGCTGCTGTGGTACAATCACATGTCGACTATAATACTCATCCATTTGCTATGGAGGCTTCACATGACTCCCTGTACAGTACATTGCACCCAGAGAGAGAGCAGACACTTCATCTCCCTCTCTCCATCTCTCTTTTGACTCAAACGATGCCTCTGGGCCTGACTTGCACGTACGCCCATGGCAAGTGATTCAGGCGCCATAAATACTTTGCATATGCGTGTTGTCTGCGCACATAGGGACACCCTGATTTGCATGGGTGTGGGTGCTGGGAAGCACCTGTGAGGCAGGCGATCTTCACTCTGTCATTTCCACGTTGGCGTTGCTATTACAGGTTGACAAAGAGGTGGAAAGAGCATGAGAGAGAAAAGGGAGAGGAGTATGTGCATTATGCTGCATTTATGTGAAGCTCGGGCTTGAGGGATTTGGCTCCCATGGGGCCTGCCAATTGGAAGAGAGGAGATGTGTATGTGTGTGTGTGTGTGTGTGTGTGTGTGAGAGAGAGAGTGTGATGGGAGGGAGGGTGGGTGCGTGCTGTATTTTTAGCACCTTCAAGGATGAGAAAAGAGAGGGAGAATAAAGCAAAGTGAACGGGGGCAGCCATGGTGTTGTAGTGTAAAAGCAACAAGGGTGACACTGTTGAGGTTTCTCTCAGCAGCCAACAGATGGGGGGGGGTGTTTGAAGTGTGTGTGTGTGTGTGTGTGAGAGTGAGAAGGCAGAGGGAGAGAGAGAGGGTGTATAGAGAATCGAACAATAGAGGCATTATTTCTGCGTTGTTCCAGCGCTGTGTTTGCTGTCTGCTCTCCCCTCAGCTGGTTTCTCTGGGGGCAGCAGTTGCCAAAGGAGATAAGACAGGCTTATCAGCTCTGCAGCCATGTCGGACAGGACGCATTGTAAAACCAAAGTAGGCACACTTTCGGTCTGGCCGGCATATTTTTCCAGGTCCTGTACTGCACACACACACACATGCACATATAGATACATAGAGGCTCATTCAAACATACAGTAGACACATGGGATATCAAAGCAGACCGCACCCAGGGCCCCAGCTTCCTCAATATAGAGCCCCTGATTTTTTTAAAAAAAAAAATAATAAAATCTCAGTTAACCATTTGAAACCTGAAAAAAAATATACTGGAAAACATGGGGGAAACAATGATGAGCAAATTAGCAAGAAATTATCTGACAATGAGCTAAAATAGAAATAATTAAATTAAATTAAATTAAACAAATTACTAAATATTACAACAAAATGACATGGACATGAGAAAAAAAAATAACTTGAAAAAAAGAAAGAAAGAAAATGACCTGAACATTAGCACACACACAAAAATGAGTAAAACAAATTACATGAGAACGACTTGAAAATTACCAAAAGAAACAGCAAGAAATTACAAAAAAAATAATAGAAAAGAACAAGAAAAATATATTTTTAAAAAAAATGCAAATACAAACTAATTGTTAGAATACAAGGTTGTTACAAGAAAACCACGAAAAATCCCTCCAAAATATGAAAAATCAAAAGAAATAAAGCCTTTTTTTTTCAGAGGGTGAAATAAAACCTATGAAAATAAAAGCCCTGCTGTCCACAGGCTCCTGGGTTTCAAAGGGTTAAAAAAAAAAAAAAAAAATCCAGTTCAAAAGAGAATGCTGCCAAGTCTCAAGATCTTGTTTCAGAGAGGTTGTCCATCTTTTGGGCCTACATTGATCTATTCTTGGTAAACCACAAGGGCCCCCTAATGGTGTTTTTTTTCCCTAGGGCCCCCAAATGTTTAGGCACAGCCCTGTGTGTTAGCATGCATGGGAACGGACAGGCACTTTTTTTCCTCTCTTTTCTCACATAATCCATATCTCTTCAACTTCGACCCTTTTGCTGTTTTATGCAGCTGGAGCCAAACGCATCAGAGCCAATTAGCAGGGAGAGGCCACTAGTTGCAATACAATAGGACTCTTTTGCTGCGATATTTAAGGAAGAATAATAGACATTCTGTGTAATTTCCTGTCTTTCATCTGCGGAGTGTTGTGCAACCCGATGGCCAGCAGGCTGAGAGGCATTTGAAACACTCCTTTTCTGCCTTGTTGTGATCGGCTGTGTTCAATTTGCACGATCACAATTCTGTTTTTTGTGCATGGATGTTATCTTGTGATATGGCCAGCAACATCAGTCATCATCTTTAACCCAGTTTGCTGTTTTTATGCATTTGTTAGACAGATTGTGTGTTTGACAGATTGTGTGTGTGTGTGTTTGTGTGTGTGTGAGAGAGAGAGAGAGAGTGTGTGGGTGGGTGTGGGTGGATGACTGGTTGCAGGGATGTATGAGTTAAATGTTTACTTCTGTTTGGCACATGTCTTCATGTTTTGTCTCTCTCTCTCTCTCTCTCTGTGTGTGTGTGTGTGTGTGTGTGCGTGTGCGTGTGTGTTTTGTGCAGGATGCTGCATGCTCCAGCTGGAGGCCTGCTGCCTCTCGTCTCTGCTCGTCACCTGATCTTTGTTGGCCATGTTCATTCAGTCCACAGAATCCAGCTTTTATCTCATGTACACACACACAGACACACACACAGACGCACATACACCTCCCCGTGATGTCATTGATTCCGGGCTCCATGGCAACAGTGAGCAAGGAAGCGAGAGGAGAGAGAAGGAAACAGAGAGATATTCTTTTAGACTGGCATTGCCTTCAAGCCGAGGGGATGAAGCTGTTATAAAAATAGCTCCTGATGTTTCTGGGTGTCCGACGACAGCGCTGGGTGAGGGCTCGGGCGGGTGCCGGGGTGGGCGCGAGGCAGGCGGCGTTGAGGTATTTCAGAGGGAACATTGTGTCTTTGTCAAGTGGCAATCTCAGCTCTCTCAGGGCAATCAAAGAATGACGCCAGCAGTCCGTGGCCTTTAGGAGAAGCTGTTTGTCAGAAATAGGCATGTTATTTCAGGCCTCTATCAATGTGGTAGGTTGAGCGGAAAGCAAGAAGTGCTGTCAGTTAAATGAAAAGAAGTGCGAAGGATTTAACAATGGCTCACAGCTGGCACGGCCGCCATTTGGCTCCATCCATTTGATACATTTCTCTTTCTTATCCGTCCTCAATTATTCCTTTTTTATCCATGTGATTAGTTTAATTCCTTCTGGCTCTCTGATTCGTTCTGCCTCATCCTTGCTCTCTGCTGCTGCTGCTGCTGCTGCTGCCGCCGCCTGTGTGGAATATTTATTTTTTTTCTCTCCAAGTATTCCTCTCTGCAGTGGAGTTCAGAGCTCAGTTCATGTCGGACTGTGTGTATATATGTTGGTGCCTTATGTGTATTTATATCAAATGAGGCCTGTCTTCACGAAAGCTCTGCTTAGCAAGTGAAGGCCTGACTGGGTTTGGAGTTGGGTTTCAAAGCCAAAGTCAGGGTGCCACATTCTCTCTCTCTCTCTCTCTCTCTCTCTCTCTCCCAGAACAATGGTCCAGTGAGAGCCGCACTGTAAGCCTTGATGAAGACTGTTTGGGATTAAGCAGCCCATTTCCACCCTCTTAACATTCCTGCATGCCCACTGCTGAGGAACGCTCCAGCCGGTCACATGAGCTTTCAGCAGGAAGGCAGGAGACTGCGGTGCCCACATCAGCACCCATGTTAGCTGGAGGCACCCTAATAATGTGACTTTTCCTTGGCACTGAGGTGTAAAATACATTATTCTTTCAGTTTCAAGTCACCCCTACAAGAACATGTTTTTGTATTTTTTTTTTCGGTCCCCTCCTTTGTGTATATGAAGTTCGTACCGCTCCAATCCAATCAAGACAGAATGGCAAGAACATGAGACATCAGTCAGGATGAATCTCAGCAATCATTTAGTCTTGTACAGTATTCACTCCTGAGGCGATTTCTCTTAAAACAAGAGAAAAGTCTGCCAGTGCCAGGATCAGATAATCTCACTTGTTTCCAATGCAGTTTCACTTATTTGAGGAATTTTTCTGGGATCAAGCATAAATCTGTCGAAACAAGGCAGCATAAGGCAGATCTGCCCACTGGTATCAAGCAAATGACACTTGATTCAAGAAAATTGTGGAAACGATTTGGTTAGCGCTGGAAACAAGCGGGGATATCTCATCCCACGAGCAGATTTGTTTCCATTAATTTAACAAAAACAAAATTTTAATACTGAATGTTACACTTAAGATTGGATCGTGTGATCGTTCACACATTAGACTGTAGGTTTTGGTGATGAATGGAGGCAAGGCCAACTTTGGGGGTGAAACAGAAGAGGTCATATGTTGTGTAGTGTAACAAATTACCGCTCTTAGGGAATAAAATGTTCACTGATAACATGGCTTTGAAAATGAGTTACAAGTCATTGTTGTTGTTGTTGCTGTTGTTTTTGTGCCCATGAGGGTCTGTGCAAAGCAATCTGCATCTTAATAAATCATTTAGTCCGATATTCATACTAAATGATAAAATCTTGTGGAAAACCTCTGCCAGTGGAAGGAGATAATCCCACTTGTTTCCAGAGCTGATCCTCTTGTTTCCGGAATTTCCTTGAATCAAGTGACATTTTCTTTTTCCTAGAGGCCTGATCTGCCTTATTCTGCCTTGCTTTAACATATTTACTTGTTCCCAGAAAAAAAATCCTGAAACAAGTGGGATTATCTCATCCCACCAACAGCGGAATGACTCCGGATGTGTTTTTTTGTTTTTTGTTTTGTTTTTTTTTCTGCAGTGCATTGTGAAAGCATGTCGGCCTCGTCCACACCAGCATGGCGTTCACTGCGGCCATGTCCCTCCTGTGTCAGCGAGCTGCGTTGCTTCCGCGATTCCCCACCGCGAGGACCTCCCACCCCGCTGACTCAGTCTGATCGTGGGCAGGCTTCCGCTTTCCTGTCAGTGAATCACTTCTTGTTCATAGGATCACGGTGCAAATTATTGTTTTGTCATACTCTTCTAATGACAACAAAAGCAGCCTCCATTCATTTGCATGCCATCCTCTTTCCAGGGTGGCTCCGCCCTCTGTGAGCATTATCTAAGCTTTCCACCTGCACCGGGTCAGAGGAAGGGAGCATGTTCGGAGGCACCCACTCAAATGTGCGCGTGTGTGAATGTATCTACGAGCAGTAAATATGTTAATGGAACTGCTGGGGCTTTCAGCTGAATACATGTTGTCATCTGTGTTCATCAGCTTGTGTGGTGGAGCATAAAGAGTTATAGTAGTTAATGGAATGGGAGGTGGAGAGGGGGGGACTTCAGACCAGCACTCATCTATATTTAATGCAGTAATTGGTCATTTACAGGCACTTCCACTGGAATCTGATGCCTAATTACAAAGGGAAAAAATCTCCCAGGCAAAGCACAAAATCAATAGGAACCGTAATTATCAGCCTCGCCCTCCCCTTCTGTGTCTTTCTGGAACATTTCAGTTCCCACATCTGCTTTGTGCCAGAAAATTGGGTTTAATTATTCATCGCTCTATGATTGCCCACCCGCACGCCCACACACCCAACGCCCATCACCCTAGCCTCCCACACCCACATCCGGAAATTGCTGTCAGGGGCGTTGAGCCGAGGCAGCCTGGGCAGGAGGGAGGGAAGGGGACAAGCAGCCGACTGTCAACAGTAAACAGTGTCAGAGTGAATGCACCGTGCCCTGTGTCCACTTAATGGCTTTCTGTGGTGCCACAACACATTAGCAGGCTGCACTGCAGTAACATCCGTCATATAATCAACCTCAGTCTTTTACTTGTTTCTAAGGCAAACCCACTTATTTCCAATGCTTTGTTGGATTAATACACATTTTTAATACTAGAGGAGCCATCCATTGTATTCTGACTTGGATCCAAATAAGTGAAACTACAACTGGACACAAAAAGAATGATCTGACGTGGACTTTTGCACTTGTTTTAAAATGACTTAGCACTCAATATGAGGCGAAATGACTTGCGAAGATGGATATTTGTTAATGGACTCTGTGCCACAGTTTTAATGGGCTGCCTCAGTCCCTTCCATGCACCATCAGACTGAGCAGCTCCTTCCTTCACTCATAGCTCCCTCTAGAGATTGCCTCGCTGCACTGCACCTGTGTCAATTACGGTGTCACACTGTGGCTCCCAATCAGAGCAAGCATCCTGAGCAATAATATCAAAACTGTAGCAACATCATGAGGGCGTTCGGATGCTGTTGGATTGGACTACTGGGGCGTTCTATGTTTGCATTTGCGGGAAGAGGCATTTCTGCACCTGGTGGCATAAAACCTTAACGCTGACACATCTGATTGATGTTTCCCACAGCCATGACTCACTCCCCCCACTGCACACGCACACACAAACACACACACACACACACACACACACACACACGCACACTTCTAACAGATAATCTCATCTGTGACCAAGCAAAGATTATACGTGTCTATGGAGAGGTGTATTTTTGTGGGTGTGCATATGTGTCCCCTACAGGAAAAAACAACATGTACTCACATATACTTAGGAACACGTTTGAGGATGTAGATAACATTCATTTGAAATATATTTTGGACACTTGAGATACATTCCCCCTTCAGTCCATCCATTTTCTGTACCTGCTTATTCCTTTGGGGGTCACGGCATGTGCTGAGGCCTATCCCACCATGCACTGGAAATACATTTTCTTCCTAAAATGTGCTGTCAACAACATGCATCCACAAAAATATCCTTATTATGTTTGGGCTGTTTGTATATTTTGAAATGTACCTTTAAATTTTCTTTAAGTGTGTGTTAATGGTTAGCGTTTACGTATTTGCTCGATTGAGTCATCCTCGCCAAATCTATTTCCCTGCTTTTAGGGATGTGTCATTCTTTTATCTCTAAATCGTTCATTGATTTTAATCAACCACCCCGTCATTTCCTTTGAATTCTCATTTTGTCAGTGTTAAAAGTTTTTTTTCCCCCTCTGACTCCAAAGTGTTTTTTATTTGTGAGTCTCGTGAGTCCCAAAGAGGAGCCTGTGGCAGCTCCTTTGGATGTGTCAGATTCAACAGTATTATGGTTCACGTTCATTTATGCACAAGTGTGTGGTGCTGATGATGAAGAGAGGAGAGAAACAAAGAGTTAAATGTCATGAGTCTGAGTAAACAGAAAATTTAGCACAAGCCATTATAAGAACATCTAATCAGACTGCAAATGACGGTGGTATAAATAGTCTGACTTGGTAATGTGTATCCTATTGTTTGACTGGAGGAGCTGTAAAACCTCATTAACTCTCTCGACACTATAACCTTACCTGGAATTATTTCTGTTCTGTGTTCTCTGTGCGTGTGTGTGTGTGTGTGTGTGTGTGTGTGTGTGTGTGTGTGTGTGTATTTTTTTAGAGCAGTAAGCTATTCATAGAATCATTTCAGGTGTTTCAAATGTATTCAGGGTCATCTTATTATAGTTCTCTCCTGTATCTGGGCGAAGGTCTGCGTGAGAGTCTTAAAAAAAAAAAAATTAAATTTGCAAGTTGAGCGGGGAATTCATAAAACTGCTGTTTTGAGCATACAATTAACCCTCAAACATCTGCCATGCAGCCAGAAGAATGAAACACTGATGGGTCCTTCTAAAAGCTTTGCCTGTGGGGGCTCTGCAGCTAGCAATTAACCTGGAGTGATGCTTTGCTCCATGTAGGAGGGGAGAAAACTCACAATTAGTGACTCAAACCCTTACATAAAAAATGCCCACTGATGACTGAGGAAAAAAAAAAAAAAAAAAAAAAAAGAAAGCTCCAGCGGTGAATCTGAGGTGTGTTGTGATGCTTGCAACACTGTATTTTACCCTGCAATCCATCATATTATAATGTTAGGACAGGCATAACTCTCCTAACAACATAATAATAACCTAATAACAGGTATCCATTTATTGCTCATTATCTCCTGCGTGAACAGACTCTGCATGTTATTGCATCTACGCTCCCATCACCTTCACTCCCAAGCCTGTCATTTGTCATCCTGCCCATGACTA
Source organism: Myripristis murdjan (assembly GCF_902150065.1). Lineage (NCBI taxonomy): Eukaryota > Metazoa > Chordata > Actinopteri > Holocentriformes > Holocentridae > Myripristis > Myripristis murdjan. Next base: position 8,144,488 of record NC_044002.1, read on the forward strand.
ATATCAAGTTTCATACACGATGAGTAGAATAAATAGCCTTTCCTGGACAGCAGAGCATTTGCACAGGTTGAATTTCTCTTTGGCCACGCACACTGAGGTGACGGAGGAAGACGTCCCGAAACCTGCTGTGGTGGTTGTCGGCGGCAGGGTCAGGGTGGAGTGCAGCCGTAGTAATCTGCTGATGGCTATTTAAAGCCTGCTGTATGACTGGCATTACTCGGCTTTCTGTGTGATGACGATAAAGACCCCTGTGTTGCTGTGGAAACAGCGCATCAACCAAGGACGCGCGTGGTTGGCATCCATCAGAGGATATGTAGGCCTATCTGTGTGTGTGTGTGTGTGTGTGTGTGTGTGTGTGTGTGCGTCTTCTCGAGCCCTCTCCACCTGCTGTCCCACAGTATCTTTTCCTCACAGCAAAACAGGCCCAGGCCAATCATGTTCTCGAGGCCTGGCTAGTGAAGAAAAAGAGGCGGCAAAGGAGGGAGGGGTGATAAACAGATGTCTCCTTGAAGTAGAACACTGTTTTTTTTTTTTTTTTTTTTATGTTTCACTGTTTAGCTTCTATTTTGCCGGGCCCCCTCCCCCACAGTGAGTCCGGAGTTTGGATGAATTTTAATGGGGGAGATGCCATGTGTCCACAAAAAAAGCAGATTTGCTGGTACTGAGCAGCGTGATACACTGAAAAGCCGGGTCAGCCCGTGTAACAAAATCAGCAAGTCGATATTCTAAAATCAATATGTCATCCGTGGCTTTTTCATCTCGCCGTGCGCCAGTGTTGTCTCTGCTAGATCCGCCTACAAGGAGGCAGTGCATTTACATTTATGTGTGTATCTGTGTGTGTGTGCGTGTGTGTGTGTGTGAGGCAGAGAGCGAGCGAGGAAATGATTGAATAAGTGGCCGTGTGAAATGGAGTTTGTTCCTGACTTCCTGTGACTTCCCACTGTCCATCTCCCTGTCTGCCTGTCTCTGTGCGGATGCCAGATAAGCTGCAGCATGAGCCATCGATCTGTGCTGTGGGGTGTGTTTGTTTTACTCCCCCCCCCACCCTCCACCCCCTCCCTCCCCGCACGCCGCCCTGATTGTGTCTCGACACAGCGCCCCGTTGTTTGCCCACAGAAGGGATCATGTCTGCCGTAGTATATCTATCCGCTGCCTCCCATCCTCAGCGATCGTCCTTGGCTCTTGTCAGACAGAGAAGCTCATTGGGAGTCATATCACAGGTCTGCCCACAGGCGGTGGACTAGAAGTGGAGGGGTGGGGTGGGTGGGGGGGACGAGGAGGGAGGGGGTTGTATATTATTAGTTATTCCAATGTTCTGGGCACATGTGAGAAAATAGGAATTAAATTCTGCTGCGTCCCATTTTTTTTTCTCTAATGCACAGCAGTAATTAGGGAAGCATAAGTGGATTAAGCTGTAGCTAGCCCGCGGTTGTGATATGGCTGTGAAATGTGTTTTCAGTGAGTCGGCTGATAGGTCGATCACTGGGACGCTGGGGGGGATCAATAGGAGAAACTAACTAAGGCATGAATCGCTGGCAGAGGTGGGAAGAAGCTTCTGAATCGATATGACAGTCACTTAGCTGTGGCTTCCAGCCCCGCGCCATGCCGGTGATGAATTCAGCGTGCAATGCAGCGTGTTTGTGTGTGTGTGTGTTTCAACTTTGTTTATCCAGTTAAAGTTGACTGAGCTGGTATTATCTTTTTCCAGCGACGTCCTGGTTCATATTTGTACAGTGAAACAGAAGACTGTCCGCCTCCTGCCTGAATTTTAAGCTCGCACCAAATATTTAGACAGTCGCACATTCAAACAGGTCTGCCCGGTGCAAGCCACTGAGCAGCTCACCTGTCTGGCTGTGGATTTGTCACCCTGCTCTTAGGCACTTCAGCAGGTATTAGTGATGGAGAAGAGTGATATTCAGTGGATTCAAACTGGCAACCTTCAAGTCAAAAGCCCACTTACCTCAGCTCTACACTGTGTGAGTATCTCTGTCTGAAGTGTTTTTATAGGCCTACGCCAAATTCCTGCGTGTTGGTTTTACACTGGGCTGTGTGTGTTTGAACCTCCCTGTGCTGCAGATTACAAAAGTGATTCACACAGTCTCTGCATCTCAAATCTCCTCCAAGCACTTGCTTGGGCTTTTCTGCCAGTAGATGGCAGCATGGCAGCTTTACTCCTCTGGAATGGCTGGAGGAGCTTGTACTGGAGAAGAAAACACATCAATCCCCTGAAACTTCCCCCTGTTAGTCTTTGAATCTTTAATTTATAGGATTCTGGGAGCCTATCTGTTCTCCGGCTTTGAAGAGAACAAGCTTGGAAGGCAGCGTTTGGACATCAGTCGATTTCAAACACAAAGATGCCCAGTGCCCGTGTTCAAACCACAGACAACAGGTTTAAGATTCAGGATCGCAGATCTTAGAGTGAAAACAAGATATGATTGATTTACTCCTGTGAGTCTCCAGCAGTACTTAGAGGTCGTGTCTGAGGAAAGAGGAGGTTAAAATCTCTGTGTGGCCAGCAGTGTGTGCTGATTTAGCCGACAGCGTGCTAGAAGACAGTGTTTTTCATGCTTCAGTGGAGCGTGAGGGGAACATGCGTTGTCTTCATCAGAGGAGCTCGCTTGCACACTCACCCACTATCTCCACACAAACACAAGGAGCAGAAGTCGATGACATGTCAAACTCACACTAATACACAGCGAGACCAGTTTGTTGCTCCCTGCACTTGGAACACACTCTTTGTTGTTTGGCTAATGCTTCATTTTATAATCCGCCTTAGGCTGTAATGACTTTGTGATAAGTGGGAGCAACTTGAGTAAACAATATGGATTGCCCTCTGGAAGCAATTTAGACACTGCAGTGCCTCTCTCCCCTCCTTCTGTACCACACAGTCTGGGGTGAGTGAGGGGTGGCAGCTGCCAGTTTGAATCCAACAACTATGGGGATATGGGGTATGAACAACTGGGGAGGTGCCCTTGAGCAAGACACTGAGAGTACACTGCATGCTTTTGTGGATCAAAAACAGGTCCTGGAAGAGCTCTATGTTCAGAGCCGCCAGGCGCAAGAAATGACCCAAAAATTAGTACAACAAATTAAATGAATAAATTTAAAATTTAAAATAAAAAAAATACAATAAAATACCAAAAAAAGAAAACAAGAAAATTAGCCCCAAAATGTTAGAAATCACTGGAGAATTATAAGAAAATTAGCAACAACAACAAAAAAAAAAATTATAAGAAGATTATTGGCAAAAATTGACCAGTTAACGAGCAAACAAGTTTAAAAAAAAAAAAAAAAAAAAAAAAAATTAAAGATCAAAAATTCTATTTCAAGAAAACATAACATAACGGCACAAAAAAGAAAAAAAAGAAAAAAGTCATAGTGTGAAATAAAGCCTTTGAAACTAAAAGACGCACTGCCCACGGGCTCCAGGGTTTCACAAAAGGCTTGAACAAAATGCTGTGATCTTTTGTACACACCGAAGCGACACGTTGAATCAGTTCAAAACAGAACGCTACAGAGTCTTATGGTCTTGTGTGAGACAGGTTGTTCATCTTTTGGACCTACATTGTGAATTGCTATTCATGGTAAACCACAAGGGCCCCCAAATTATTTTTGCCTAGAACCCACCAAACGTCTGGGGACAGCCCGGTCCATGTTGCAGCTTTATGCCCTGTTTCCTAATTTCTTGCACATTTGGCAGGAAAAGGCAGCCTCATATGATCTTAAAGTATAAGAATGAGCCCAGTGTGAGCTACAATGGCTGGCAGAGAGACAGACAGGAGGCCACGATACAGATCAGTAATGAGTTTCACTGAGGGACAAAGAGTTTCCATGAGTAGAGGTGAATAAGGTGCAAAATGGAAGGAAATGGATATAGTAAGTATAGTGCGCAAAGTTTCCCCTCTCCCTGCACCTGGGATGAAGATCAGTCAGCCAATCCTATCGGTGCAGAGTGCTCCAAAGTCGGATTGAGCCGCAGCTCTGATAGTGACTCTCGATGTGACTCTCCATAATCTCTGTGGATTACAGCGCCATGACTTGCTCAGATGAGCTGTAGGCTGTTACTGCTGCAGAGGCAAGAAAAGAGGCAGCCTGAGGTTTAGAACACAGTTTTAGATGGAAAAACACACAGATTTACACATGAGCTGCTGATGTCTATTTGCACCACTCACATATAAACATAGCCTTGTTATTCTCTACTCTTTTCTATTTTCTGCTCTTCACAATTATTGCATATATTTGTATAAAAAATCACTAATTTCACCCTGTTTATATTTAGATTTTTAGCATATTTGCATATAATTCATTTTTTTTTTTTTTATCTTAGTATGTTATGCTGCTGCTATTTTGCACACTGTTTTACATTAGTGCTATAATTCATGCTTTGCTCCACTGGCACTATTTTGATTTATATTTTGCTGTATCCCATTGCTGTTGGCTGAGGTAATGTATTAATACTGTTCTGTTAAGAATCAATTGTCAATAATTTGGGACAATGAGACAGATCACACCACGAGTAATATGAAAGTAATATTTGTTTAAAAAAAAAACATTGATTAGCATTATTTCTGTGCAGGTCGGGCTGCTAACCCAAAATGTGAGACTGAACAGGCGAAAGCAACAAAGAGGTCACAACAGGGAATTGTGCCTTGGAAGAGTTTCAGCACTTCACCTATTAAGGAGAAGTGTTGAACTTCCTCCAAGTGTGATGTGTCAGAGGGGTACAGATGATGACATAAGAATAACCAACGCCCAAATCAATTGCAACAGCCTGAAATATATATGGAGACCAAAGATAACCTCCTTCAAAGCCAAGATTTAGATTTTCAGCTCTACTGTAATAACGCATTCTGCTGTATGGATCTGAGACATGCAGAACCACCTAAAACATAATCCAAACTTTTATATGCTGTTTGCAGAGAGGCCCCCACCATCCATTGGCCCAACAAAATTAGTTCAAACTCTATGAAATCACCAATCAAGAACCCTGGTAGAACTAAATAAGGTTAATTAATTGATTAAGGTAGAATTAAGTGGATGAAGGGCTAGCATGGAATCTGGCAAAGAGGAAGGCAGAGGACAGATTGGAATGGAAGAGGCATTTTTGGCAAGCTTTGAGACATTTTTGCCTTAATTAACCAGTTGAGAGAGAATGAAAAAGTTAGGAAAGAGAGGGAAATAACATGACAAAGTCCCAGGCTTTCAGAAGCATGAGATTTTGAGACTTAATATTAGATGAAATGACTTGTTGTGGTGGATATTTTTTGCACAAAGTCTGCCATTTATCTTCTCTGAACACTGTGTGTGTCGTGCCCCAGATTGGGAGAGTAACCCACATAAACATTAAACGTATGTGGGTGTTATAGGGGTCCCATGGAGGCCTCTAACATTAATACCGACCCAATTGGCTCCCAGCTAGCTTGTTGTTTTGGCAAATGCTCTCCGTTGATTACACCGCCAACTGTGAAGAACGATCAATTTCAATTCATCACGCATTCCCCCTGCTTCAAGAGAATAAGTTATGTGACCGCATCCGTCCTTTAGCTGATAGAGGCTGCATGGGTCTAAAAACAGAATAAAATATTCCAAACATGATAAATGAGCAGTTTGCATCCAACTTGCAGTGACAGGAGTATTTATTTTCCAGGTTAATAAAAAAAGGCAAATTGAGCTTGGAGCTTCTGATGGCAGCGGTGAGAGGGATTCATCTCAATTCAGTCATCAGTATGTATAAAACGGTGTAGATTTAGCTTGAGAGATGAACAATGTGTAGATGCAGGAAAGTGTATGTGTGTGTGTGTGTGTGTGTGTGTGTGTGTGTGTGGGTGGTGGGTGGTGGGTGGGAGGGTTTCGGGTGCAACCCAATCACCAAAGCACATCAAACAGTGTCACAAGACAGTGGAAAACAAGATTGGCCCAGAGCAATAATTCTCCCTTTACAGGCATTTATTACCAGCTGGATGATGATGAGATGCATTTTATTCCAAATAATCTTGGCAGTCTGTCCTCTAATGCCGAGTCGGTGCCCAGAAACTAAGAGGTGAGTGACCCCGCGCCACCCCGCCACCCCTCCTCCACCACCACCAAAAAAAAAAAAAAAGGTGATTTCGGTTTTGAAGACCAGGAAACGACAGCAGTGCACTGCAACAGAGAAACATATCAAACATCGAGTCGTTTTCTAACCTCTGCAGGCTTAGAGAAGGTCGTCCGCACTTTTATCTCATCTTCTTCAGAGTACTGCTACTCCCTCTACTCCCTTCCTCCAACAAAGTCACTCTCAAGTCTGCGGCTCATTAAGAATGCAGCAGCAACGGCGTAACTGGTGCCGTATATCCCTACTTTTAGTGTCTTCACACTTTCTACCAGTAAGATCAAGATCTAGTGTTGCTTTTAAGATTTCACCAATCATGACTAAAGCACAGGAGCCAGAGCAGCCCGAGATCCTCATGTGGGGTCATCTGATTGCCAACGGTGGATATGTTTTAGACATCTGGGGTGGCTAGACTGCAAAACTCTCTGTGATCGAGCATACTCTCTCCATTTCCAATATGCAATTTCCTTGAGGCAATGTTGGTATGTATGCTAAGAGGAAGATGCACATTCCTCTCACTCATATCATCAACATTTATATAAACCTTGTTGTGTTTGAGAAATGCTTGTTCACTCGGTTTTTTGTCTTTCTGCTTACTCAAGTCTTCTGCAGGGGAACTTTAATTCCTGACCCCTTAAGAAGGAGTGCACTTCCCTTTAAATGTTTTTTTCATCAGTTTCAAAGAAGGGAATGTGTACTTGTTTATGAGCATTAAAGCAGTAAAATTGATTAATATTCTGTGAAAGTACGATTGAGTACCACTTAGCTGCAAATGAGGGGGGGGGGTTGATGCCACCTGGGTTAAAGTGGCACTCATTCCAGAGACCGCACCTGATTGGCCACAGACAGCAGGTGTCAGGGTGTAAAAGGTTTTGGAAGACAGCAAATTCCTGCATGTTCTCCATGGACACGCAGGAAGCCCAGTGTTTTGTGTGATGTGATGTTTTTTTCCCCCTCCAATTCTCTGCAGAAGAGGGTAAGTGGCCAAGCTCTGTTCAAAGCCACACTTTATTTAAACTTTTGGCAGAAATCCCAAGCTTTCCAAATATACTTAATATGGCCTGATGAATTACAGGGAAATGTGTATAAAATGATGCACAAATCATCTAAATATTTTCTGTCTGACGTGACGGTGCAGCCATAAAACAATGGCATCTTGGGTTTGAAGGCTTCACTCAGTAAGTTTGATGTAGCCTCAGTGAAAAGCTGCAACCAGCACATACAGAATACACGCGTGACAATTGTCGCACAAAATGTAAGAAAATGTTTTTTCGAACTTTGAAGCTACTTACGAGGAAATTTCATAGGGAAATCATACTTTAAGGTATTCTAAAACCATATTGCCCATTAACTGTGTTGGTTGCTGTTGCAAAGAAAATGGTGCTACACCTGCAACAACCAAAAAGTTGAAATAGTGCAGTTAGATGAGTAGAACTGGAATGAAGTGCTATATTATTTGTGCATTAAAGAGCAACCCCTGATCTATGCTATGAAGCAATCCAGCAGAGTTCCCATGAAATCTGACACAGTGACATACAATCTCAAACGCAGCGTAGAGGTCAGCAGCGGCTGTGAGTATCCTCGCCGATGGTCTGCTTCTTTATGGTAATTAGACTAATATCTAGAAATGAATGAGATAATGTTTTATTGATGTTAAAATGTCACCCATAACTATTTATATATCCTTTTTTTTTTTAAACCATGCTGCCCTAGACTGATTAATATAATGGTTCAGCTTTGCACGCATTTTCATTTTAACCCCAAGAGATATGTGCTGTATGATCATTTTATTCATCATCATGACTGTTATTATTGTAATAAGAGGTTACAGCTATTTTAAGGGATGGTTGAGTTGCAAGAGGGGGCTGACTTTATCTTCAAAGGGTACAATGAAGCCTACCTCCTGACCATGCACACACACACACACACACACACACACACACACACACACACACACACACCTATCCTGAAGGCCACGGGTGTTTGACTGTTATGAATACTTGCGTTAGATGATAAAAGCATCACTAGGTAATTAATTAGGGGCCCGGTGTTATCTGCACACACAGAGACCGGAAGCACTGACAGTCAGGAGGAGAGAGATCTGTCATCCCTCCTCTGAGGTTCAAGGAGCTGTAGAGACATAATTATTTGCACAGACACACACTCGCACGCACACACACACACACACAGCACAATCCAGTGTGTGAGTGCACTTTTGAGTTAGCCATATCTCTTCTCCTCTTCACCTTGTCTGTACTTTCACCTCAGTTCCCCTAAATAAAAACTTCCCCTCAAAAACCCGGGCTGAGCGTTCACCCTCTCCCTCACCGCGTCTTGCACTCAAAGCCTCGGCTAGTCTTTTTATGGAACCCCTGCACGACCTCTCCACCTTTGAAATACAGCAAGATCGAGCCAAGTCACTGGATTTACTTCCCTTTCATTTCATGCCTTTCTTCTATGCTTTTATCCTTAAAAGATGCAGAGAAAAGGAGAACGAGAGACAGATATACAAAGGGGAGTTGTTTTTTTCTGTCTCTCTCTCTCTGTCTGTCTCTATGAATCCAAAGAGAGGAAAGAGGCAGCGGGTGGGTCTTTTTCCTGTTCATTGCAACACCGCTGAGACAGATGGACATGCACAAACGCAAAAAAAAAAAACACATGCACACACACTGATTCATGCACTCATGCGCACCCGCTTTCACTTTGTTTCATTCTGCATCGACCCATTCCCGTATTCGCTGTCCATCCAGACTCTATGTTAAGAGCAGAGTGGCACTGAGTGAACACTGGAAAGATGATATACTTTGTTCTGGCTCCCTAGGGCAGACTGAAGTGGCAGCCAGCGGTTCAGGCAGACAATTTGTTCCCTGACTGCGAGCGTGGTGTGTCGTGTCAGGACCTTTTACAGTCAGCAGTCTTACTGACCTTTTGCAGGCTGGCGAGGGGCTTATGGGATCCCGACGGTTTCCGACTGTTGTGTTGAATTTGTTTCCCTGACCTTCTGCAGGGGTGGATCAACTGTGGCTCCACACTGGAGAACTATTAGACATCCCAGCAGCTAGGGAAGATAAAAGGATAGAGATACGAACGGTCACACTTGAAAATACACCCACATGGTTAGCGGGTGAATAGGAGGAAGAATGCTGGCGTTACCTCAGGATGGTATCGCACCTCTGGCAACAATTCAGACATACTCCCGCTCTTCAAGTCTTATCTTATATCATTCACACTGATAAGCGCTTTTCCACAAGGAGGAAAGAAGAGGAAAGGGTATAAAAGGGATAGGTAACGGGTGTAAGCAAAACAAGCACTGTAGAGGAGAGGGAGGCAGGGGAAGAGAGAGGGCAGGAGGGGTCAAGCGAGGTATAACAGGAGACAAGAGCAAGGTGGCACTGCAGACACTCTAGGAGGCAATATAGCTCCATTCAAGTGAGAAGCAGCCGAGTTAACAAACAAAGCCCTCCAACTTTTCCTGGCTAATGAATGCAAGTGGAAAGCTGTACATGGTCTGCTTGTATTTCCTCTCTCTCTTTCTCTCTCTCTCTCTCCCTCTGTCTCTCACTCTTTCTTTCTATCTCTCTGTCTGCATCCTTTTGCACACTGAATGACCCCCCTTCCAAATGCTGCTCTTCTGGAAACTCCTTGTTCCTGATGCTTGACTAGAGAGCAGCAAAGTGCACCTTTCCGCTTTCAGCCACTCTCTGAACATGCATTAGCAGCAGGCAAGATGCTGTGAGAGCAACACGCATGACAAAGAGGAAGTGGCTGTGCCTGCCGTCAAGGACAAGTTCAGCCGAGCAGCGTCGCCACAGCACCGTGGCGTCTATATGTCATCGTGACCCTGCCCTCTTGAGGGCAGCAAGACGCACTGCAGTTTCACCTCAGTAATGAGCTGTCTCACTGTTTGTGCCACTTTTAAGCCCTATCTTTATCAGCAAACAGAGAGAGAGAAGCTGAGCCGCTGGTGAGATCTGCATGTTAAGACACTGTTAAGTAACACCTTTTTTTCCCGGGTAGAGGTGAAAACAACCAAGATAGATTAAGTCTACCTCACTCAGTGCAGCAATAATGACTATTTACAATAATGACAGTGCACATTGCCAAGGAGCATTTTTGGATTCAAGTGTAACTTCACAGCATAATCATCGCTTTGATCTTTGGCTAATATGCCCACTTAACCCCCTATCTACAGTCAGCGAGAGAAATGCAAAGAGGCCTTTCTACACTGCAAATTCATATCGCTCAGCCTCAGTACTTAATTCCAGCTTCTTATTACCGCACCAAGCGGGGACATCAGAGCCCATTTAGGAGGAGGCTTTGAGAGCTTGTTTTTGGCTGCAGTCCTAGTTATGAATTTCTCATTGGTATTCCTGCTCTACAGTTGTTGTTGACTGAAGTAAAAGCCATTCCCTGCAGAGTGTCTGCCTCTATTCTGTAACACTGCGAGCCAACAGCAAGGGATCTCACCTCTATTAGCTACAGCCATAGTCCCTTCATTTATTTATTCTATTTTAAAACTGCATTTGATGCAAGCAAGTTGTCCCTCAAGGCGCTATTGTCGGACCCTACCAATTTCCTGTCAGCGTCCTGTTTTCCACCATGGTTGTTGATTTGTGTTTATCTAGCTCTTAACGTTGTCACAGTCTGTTTTTAATCAGGAGCCGTGTTTGTCCGAACCTAATTCAATTATTCATCATGTTTGCTCACCAAGCTGCTCTGACGCTGCTGATGTGAATAAAACTCCAGCAAGCTGAGAAACAAGAATTACAAATTCATCAGTTTGGTGAGGTTTGCAGAGGTGTATTGTAACATCGCCGAGGGTTCCAAGTGTCACACACAAGATCAAGGCCCATAAAAATGAGATTAATAAGGAAGGGGTTTTTATTTCTTTTTCTTTTTTCTTTCTTTTTCTTTTTTCTTTTCTTTTCTTTTCTTTTTTTTTTTTTTTTTGAAGACAAAGTTTGTCTTCCGGGGTTGTACCAAGAAAGACAAAAGCAAAGACAGAACAAAAGAACGGTAATGAGATGAGGTACAGGCTAGCAAGTGGGGGTAAAGTACAAAATACACACTCAAAATACTGTGTGTGTGTGTGTGTGTGTGTGTGTGCATGTGCAAGTATGCACTTCAGAAAGATGAGAGATGGAAAAGTCTGGCCTGTCACTGCTTCAATCCCATCCTCACTTGAGATGTCATTCTTGCATTTTCCATCTCCTGACAGCTTTTTCTCTGCAAGTAGGTCACTTCAAATAAGGCTGTAATGAGAAAAGTGAAGTTTTATCACTTCTCCTCCATAATTGACAAAATGACAGTATGGTTGGCAAAAGCATGAAGTCCTTAAACCACGCAATCACATAGATTGTTTGGTCCTACCCTCTACTAGGACCGACATGAGCTTTTCCCAAATTAGTATGCAGTTAGTTAACAGACATTAGCTCCCAAGCTCACCAGCCACCAAAACTACACGGTAAAGGTTAAGAGAAGGCCATGGTTAAGGTTAGGAAAACCTTAACTAACATTTACTAATGTTAGGTACACCTCCCACACTTGACACAGGACTTGAACTCGGGTCTCCCCAGGGAAAGCTCACCTTCCTCCTCGTGTACTTTATTGGTCTTCACACCAGATTGTCATTATTTATAGGACACCTGGAAGTCACTTAGCATTAAAACGGAACTATAGGTCGTAATAAGCTGGTTGTACAAACAACCTATGGGGTCGTTTTTTGACGGAGGGCATTCTTGGGAAAGAGACTTTTTTGCGTGTCCATAGGTACACGCGCACATCTATGTGTATGTTTCTAAATGTGTGTGTGCATGTGTGTGTGTTCATGTGTATCTGTGTTTCCAGCCTAGTGATGCATATACAACTCTGCGTGGTATGTAATTTCACCCCAGGGCTTTCAGTCTCAATCTTTCTCATCCTCTGTGGGTCTAAATTGTCATCATTCTCACTGTTATTTAATAAAAGATGCAATCCTGTACAACACACAGACAGACAAAAGCACTTTCATAACGATACATTCAGCCAACTCATAATAAAGCCTGTTGGGGGAGGGGAAGGGTGATGCTCTGGAAACCCCAAATTCTTCTCATCTCTTTCTGTACTGAATAGCATCAGGGAGAACACGCGTCCTCTGCTTACTCTGCATCGCATTTCTTTTCAGCACTCTGTTCAGTTGCACCATTAACGCTGTGGGCCCAATTATACATAACACTAGAGCTGTCTGCACATCACTGTTAGCTTTTTTTGGACATTCAAATGTACACTGTTTGTTCAAATGAGCTGCACTGCATCATAGACCATGACCTTTGCAGCAAGGGTGCTATTTTCAATAGGTAAAAAAAAATCATTTAACTCTATTTTGCCCAACAGGTCATATGTACCGCTGCTACTGTTGCTGCAGTTTAAATGTATTTCACAAGTATGGCTTAATCCATAAATATTTAAAAAGGGCTTTATTTGTGCTCCATGCCAGTGGCAGTCTGTTGTGGCTGTTTTATTGTTTTTAATACTTTTTAATTCTTTTTAATCTTCCTTGGACAACACAAAGTGGCAGGTGAAGTCGACCTTTAACAGTAAAGTGGTGATAGAGGCTCTGCTGCTCTAGAGTTAAAAATCTCAGTTTATATTCCCTGTGGCTTAACATAGTCACACTTAACTTTTAACTGCATTTAGTCTCACCCGTAATCATTTGTCTAAATCATGCCACATCAACGGGGTGTGTGTTGTGTGATATGACCATCAACGTCCAACCAAGCACTCTTGCTCAGTGTGTGATGAGGAGTGTGTCCATTGCATTTGATACACTACTGAGTGTTTTAATGTGTTTGTGTGTGCGCGTGTTGGTCTGTCACTGTGCATTTCTATTTGTGTGTGACTCTGTTTGTGTGTGAGCTCGTGCATGCGGCTGGATTTGGAAGGCCTTCTTGCTGCTTACCATGAGAACAAGCATCAGTTTCAGCTCTGATGTGAGACTATGAGGCTTTTGATTTGGCTTTGAGGCGGGTGGAGAAGGAGGAGGGGGTTGTGTCTCCACAAGTGTGTGACGTCCGAGGGAATTAGATATGGAGCTTTGAGGGCCATCGTTCCTGGTGCGGAAAGCAATCTGTCAGCATGGTATTAGGAAGGGATATTTCCCTCATAACTGAGACTGGTGTTCGCTTGGTATTATTTTACAGAGACTGAGTCACTGCAAATAAGGAGGAGGAGTGTGTGTGTGTGTGTGTGTGTGTGTGTGTGTGTGTGTGTGTGTGTGTGTGTGTGTGTGTGTGTGTGTGTGTCTGTGTGTGTGTGTGTGTGTGTGTGTGTTTGCAAAAGAGAGAAAAAGAACCTGTGAAACTGAGATATAAAAATGAATAAAGGGAAGCCTTTTACACTTCACCAAAATAATGCCTGGATCGGTTTAAGGAATTTCAAAACACTGTTTCCTTATCCTCTGAAATGAATATTGACATAACAGACAACCCGACATCTCTGTTTGTGCCTTTTCCATCTGTTCTTAGCGTCGGTGCCCTCATCTGAGGTAAAACCTCCAGTTCCTTGGGTTGCTCTGATAAGAGCTACCGCTGTTCATCGGCTCTCTGCCATTTAGCCCATAATGCCTTTCTTTATTCCACAAAACAATTTAGTTCTCTGTTGCAAAATGGTTGGACCTCAGCTTGAGATAAGGCACAAAGACCCCCTGAGGTGTCATATTTGAGCCCTTGGAGTCAGACTGGTTGGCTATGAGCTGGATCAGAGTATAATCAGTGTTGTGGCACCTGTCAGGCGCAAGGATATGAGCTGTTGGCTGCAGGGTCAGCTCAGGTGAAGAGATCCTGAATGCACAATTGAAGAGAAACAATACTCATTCTTCTACAGTGGCAACATATCAAGGAGCATTTAGCTTGTTAAGGATAATACAGATTTAATTAAACATTTAACAAACCCTTTTATTGTTGTTGCCAAGGCATTAAGACAGGCACTAAAATTTTACCAAGAAAATGCCAACACTTTGCTGACACATAAACTGAATTATCCCTAAATGTTAAATGCTGAAAGTGAAGACAGGGGGTGTTGTGTCGTGCTGCTTGCCTGGCTCAGGCTTTCACCTGAGAGCAGACTGAGTGAACACAGTTTTTATGGGCTCATTTTGGGGATATATATTACAGTGAGACAAGGACAGCAAGCAGAATTTAACTTTTTATTCTAGTTTGTGGCAATTTTAGTAACAGTGGTAGCCACTGCAGCAGCAGAAATAGCAGTAGTGTAGCATTAGATTAGATTAGATTAGATTAGATTAAACCTCAGGGAACCCTGTGGGAATTAACCATTCATTCAGGATCTTTTATTGGATATTTATAGGTTGGAAGCGGATGTGTGTGTTTGCAGGAGGCCTGCTAGTGATTCACATTATTAGTTGTGCAGATGGCAGAGCCACAGTATATTGACACTTTGTGGATTGTAAATGGCAACAAGGATGTTAGATGTCTTGCTGCCCGTCTCGCTGACATTTTAACCTGATAACCTGACATCAGATTAAGTGAACACAATTTGTCTAGTTTTAGACAACGTTTTAGAATGACAGCGAGTAGGATTTACCTTTTTATTCTAGTTTGTGGACATTTTAGCCACAATAGTAGTAGCAGCAACAGCAGTAATGGCAGTAGTGACAATTTTGAGTTAGATTAGATTAGATTAGATTAGATTAAAATTAAGATTAAATTTAAAATTAGATTGGGTTAGATCAGAACAGATTAAAATTAGATTTTAGATTAGATTAGATTAGGATTAATATTAGATTAAATTAGATTAAGATTAAATTAGATTAGTTCAAATTAAGATTAAGTTTAAAATTAGATTAGATAAAATTAGATTAGATTAATAGTAGATCATATCAGATCAAGTTTAGATTAGATTAGATTAGATTAGATTCATTCAGGATCATTTAGGATCTTGAGTTATAGGTTGGATGCTCATGTTTGCATTCTCTAATTATGTGTACAGGTGTAAGAACTACATAGACATCTGTATTATAAGATATTCACATCACTTGGGGCATGGAGGCAAAGTACTGGCAGCTGTCCGCAGCATAAATAATGACTGATTCCAGTGCTGCTAGTGAAGCCACATAACAAGGCAGGGCACATGCAGCATACAGGTTCAGTGTGCCGAACAGTTTTACAACTCTTTGGTCCCATCCCAGTCCCCCTCTCAAATTCATGGAGGTGAAATTGGGAGGACGGACGCAAACAGTCTTGCGCTTCACGTCACCCTTACCTGTCGCCCCAGATGACGCCATCTTCCTGGCCAGCTCATTGGTAAACATTGTGTGTATCAGCAGCCAGATGGAGAGCACGGGAGGCTATCTGCTCTCTCACACTCACTCGCTCATGTATCAGTCTGACTGGCTAAGAGATGTTCCAGACAGTGAGCGCAGGAGTCCATTCTAGGAGCGAGATGGGACTGAAGTAATGAAGGTTCTTGTAGAAACTGAGGCTCTGTCCTTACTTCACCCACCCACTCCACCATCCTCTAACACCCCCAAACCTCACCCCGATCCTTCATCCCAGTTCTCACCCACCTGTGACACAGAAAGTTGTCCAGAACCTGCAGCAAAGCTGTGTATTGATCTACTGCATCAGATGTTTGAGTTTTCCTTGCTTCCTTGGAAGTAAAAGTTTCCTCTTGTTTTATGTCCTCTCGTCTGAACTGAATTTTAATTGCGTTGACACTCAAGGCTCGGGCAAGACAAGGCTATAACTCATCCTGTGTGAATGCTGATGGCAGAATTTAGCCTTGAATGAAAACATTGGAGTTCAACTCTATCGGATGTTCAAATTATCTGCTAAGCTTTAACAACCTTCAGTCCCAGGTCATATGCAAATTTAATGACATACTTTTAATGGACTTTGTAAAACTCTGACATCTGTCTCACTCTAACGCCTTCCTGTCTGGGCCAAGTCCCAAAGTCATTTTACATGCCATCGCTGTTTCACATGCAACATCTGATGCATTGTGGTAAATCAAAACATGTGTAAGTCGTCATCATAATAAGGGAAAACAAAACCATTATAAACATTTTTGGGTACCACTTTAACAATAACACTGCCCTTATAAAGGTTTTAAGAATGGTTTATAATTAGGTTATTAATTAGGTTGTAAACTCTCTTTATAATTATACTGGTTATTAATGATTTATAAAGGGATTACAACCTAATTGATAAGCTAATTATAAACGCTTTATAGGCATAATCTTATTGTAAAGTGGAACCAAATCAAATACACTCTCACAAAAATCATTTAACAGTTAAATTTTATTTAGACCTTGGCCCAAGACCCTGTCCTCACATCAGTGTGACACCGCTTACTATGATGTGTTCTATAAAGTTAAATCACCCTGCATATAACACAGGCCTATAATATTTAATACAGTTTTTGCTTTGGATCTTAATTCTGTAGTAGCTGAAGCATAATACTGATGTGGGCTAAAATTGTCATTAGGCTGAACATTAATAGCACAATACAGACTCATAGCAGGGAATACATTTTGTGGATACATGCTGAATTGTGACAAAATGATGGAAAAAGAATAAAATGGGGATAAAATGAATTTTACATGCTGAAGCAGCAAAAAGTAAGTGTTAAAAATGCATATGGGAATACGTTGCAAATTTATTGCTTCAATGGAGAAGTAGGTTGGCTGAGCATTTGGGTGAAAGTTAATGCATAAAAGTTTTGACTTTTTGTCTCCACTCAGAATGAAGACAAATTACTAGACAGAAATATGAGAAGCGCATAGGAGTGATAATACAGGTTTGCCAAGAATGCGATGTGGTGTGAATGTGTGTAACTGTATGAATGTGAAGCAGGGAATTGCTCGTGTAACAGCATAATGCTCAGTCAGCTTTCCATGGATATAAAAAAAAGTTAAAATAGTAATATTAATCTAAGGATGAGTTCTGGAAACTCGCCTACATCACATGGATTCATGGTGAAGTCGTTTGCTGAGCACAGTCTGCTCTGTTTTATCTGTCTGCCATAGCCTTTAGAAAATCTTCCTTCAGCTTTAGGGCTTTTTTCCTAAATATATTGAAGCCTGAAGGTGTTAGCCAAATCTCTGCTGAACACTCAACCTCCTCCACCTGCAGCCATGTCTATTCACAAGCCTCTGGTGTCTGTTTAAACCAACATCCATATCATTTAGCAAATTCGTCACTGAGCAAACACTGTGATGTTTTTCCCTGCATTTACGCAGCTCTTTGAGAGTTCTGCCTGAGCTTTACTGTGCAAAAAACCCTTTGATCTTACCGTTCCTTGTGATAAATATTCATCGTGATGGTAATCTTGTCAGCTCCTGTGTTTATGGTTGATGGATCTCTTAGTTATTTTAATTGCCTTTCATGAATATTTCCCATTGACACATCGCTTCATAAGGAGTAATAGTGGTTAGCAGCAGAGAGGATATGATAGGTGGATGATGTATACTGTGGCTGGCAGCCTCGAGGCAGCTACTCCATTCTGAGTGACTGACGGCTTGGGCTGAAGGTAAGAGGACTGCTAAATCTTCCTGCTGCTGTGGACTGAGTGATTATTCTTTCCTGCAACAGGGGAACATAAAGCATGCTGCTGGCACTGACAAGGCTGGGGCTATATAGGCTTGGACGCACTGGGGCTAGGCTCCAGGGAACCTGTCCCCTCTGGCATGGCATGGATAGCTCCATCCCCTTCCCCATCCTCACACCCCATCCCACTTCCACTTCCGCAGCCCACCAACCTTGAACAAGGATTACATCTGTCACTCACACGAATATGGTCAAGGTGAGGATTTGGGGTCGGATTAGGTGTCCTGGATGAGTGGGCTTTGGGGGGGGAGCGCTGCATTCTTTACATACTGTAGCGTTGACCACATGGAGGAGCACAGGCAGATAAGGACAGGCTGCAGGCAGACACTTGCAAATGAACGGTCACGCACTGAGTCACATGGAGGGAGATGGGGCTTGTGCTTGGAAAACAACTCAGCGTATCTCGACTACTCTACCGACAAGCTGTCCTCGTTCCCCTTAACCGGCGTGCCTTCGGAGCTTTTTTGGCCAGAGGGGAGGAAAGCCTGGGTGAACTCTACAGCAGGGGTCACTGTTGAACTGAAGCATTCACCCAACTTAGCATTCATCTCTGTCTCTCTCTCTCTCTCCCTCTCCTTTCCCTCCACTGTCAGAGAAAATTTAGCATGACAGAGCAGGAACAATAACTTGATTTAATATCTAGGTCATGAGAAATCTTCTAATCTTAGCAAAGAGAATATTTATTGACTGGAGGGTGAGTGACTTGCAGTGTAAGCTGCTGTTAAAGGATAGATTGGGGATGAATAATTAAGTTGTGGGATGCATCTGCATGACAGATGAGTACAGTACAGCGCGGTGAGCTAGGTGCTACCTTGTCAGAAAGGCTTGGGGGAGGATTGGGAAATGCACTGATGAATAAAAATAAGGCAGGTGATTAATGTGGCAGGTTTGGAGAGGATCTGGTTTGGAGTTTTCAGGTTGTGCTAGTTAACGAAAAGCCGATATGAAGGCTCTAGCTGATATCAGAGATGGAGGATTCTCGCTTTTTAGCACAAATGGTATCATACATAAAGCAGCAGGTCTTTAGAAGGCAACGCAACACCACCTGCTTGCTTTTATTTCAGAAATTTTAGTATTAAAAAAACATTCTTTTAAAACATGCATGAGCAATGTGAAGGTGTGAAAATACTGTGCAGAGCAATCAATTCATCTCTGCCTTTGTATAGACTCATACAACCTTACTTTTCTTAAAGCAAAGTGAAAAACCTACAAATGGGAAGTTTAGATACCAGTGCAGTCAACCATGGTGTTTCAAAATAAAATGTTTTGCTGGTAAAGAGACTGAAACAAGTAAAACTGCATTGGCCATAAGTGAAATGATCTCACGCCATAGGCACGAAACAAGCAAAACTACAGTAGTGCTAACATATTATTACACTACATTATTTGTTAAGATGCATCATTTTTGCAGGTTAAAAGACTTTTACTTACTCATCTTTTTTGATGACTGAATCTAATTTTTATTAAAATGAGTACATGGCGGTCTGGGGGGAAAAAAGCCTTCAGTTACCGATAACGAGCACCACAAAAAAAAAGCCTCAAAGCCTCCAGTGACAATAGATAATTGGGAGTCGCTGATGTCGGGAGACTTTTCATAAATACATCGAGGTATGGAGGCTGAAAATAGGAAATGTTCCACTAAAATGAAATGGCTCTTTAGATGTGTTATTTATGTCTCTGAAACACACGTTTTCAACACTTGCTTTTCTTTGCTTGCACTTCAGATACAATGCATGATGAAGTGCATCCCATTTGATCGCCTAATCGTTCCAAGTGACTCAACCGGTTCCTTGTAAATCACCTACGATCATTTAACCATTTTTGTGTGACAGTGATGTAACAGTTGCTTCTTGCTGAATGTGAAGACAGGATCCTGAGGAGCTGATCAATGAGGGTCTTTAGGAAGGCCACTGTGAGCAGAATACAGAAGAGGCCTCTGGGAAAACTGGCCTGGGGTCGCCTAATCATTCAGCAGCAGACTGAGGCTCAGTCAGTCCGTTAGTTGGAAGCGAGAGATCTGTCTTTAAACACAAACTCCTTCGCTTTGCACAAACAAGGACTAGGGGAGGGCGAGGGAGCACTGGCATGTGCAGGAGTTACACAGCCCGAATATCAATTGGAAGACGTTTGAAAGCCACGCTAACCTCTTTAGCCCTGCTCTCACTGCTCTGATTTCCTGAACTTCAAAATCAACTTTGCTCTCTTAATCTCCTTGCATTCGTAAAGGTGCCAGCGAGTGTTGTCAGTGCCACTGGCTGCAGGCGATACCTGAACTCTCAGCCCTCCGGCTGAACTCTGGATGCCCCTTCTCTCTCCAGCAGTTGTCAGGGTACTAAAAGTCCTAGACCCTTCTGCTCTGGTGTTTGCATGGTGTTTAACACAGAGATTAAAGAGTACTGCCGACTTAATTTAAGATTATGCAAGGCTGTGATGAAAACACCCACAGTGTCAGTGTCACAAATGTGTCAGTGAAAAAAGAGACAGTCCCAGGCATTCTGAAACCTAAAATCTAAGATGAGGACTGAAAATTTGAAAGCACGCATCACTGATAAAGTGGTGTATGTCTGCACAGGAAGCTGCCTCTCTATGGAAATGCTTAGTAACGTCTATGCTTTCATCCAGGCCAAAAAAACACACCTCCAACTTCCACCCATGAATGGTGAGATTGGGCACATTTAGTGTATTCACTGAGAAAATGGATGGATGAATTTTGGTGTCATGCCACCTAAGTGGCTCATCCCCCACAAGATTATACAACGCATTACACTGTATGAACCAAGAATGAACCATGCCCGGTGGGAAAGGCTGTGACTGATGTGTCCTGGCAACGTTTCACAATCTGGCCAACTGGTTTATTCACCCACCTAAATCCCAAAAAAACAAACCCAAATAGCCACTCAAAACACAATTCCCATAATGCTCATTTATACAGACAAATAAATCCATTTACATCTAACCAGTGATGCTATTTTATGAGATGATGTACAGTACATTAGTGTTACAAAAGGTGAATAAGAAGCTAACACATTCGGTTTTACAAAAATTTGGCATGTTGCGGGGACATACGCTGTGACAGAATGAAAGGCAGTAGCTTCTGTGTAGTTTGATGACCTGTCTCGCCGCTTTGTCAGATATGCTTTGTGACGGGATATGAGAGGCGGCTTGTGAAAGTCTATCAAACTGTCAAGCTGTTGATTGCTTAGCGATAGTGTCACTGCTCCTCACTGATGGATGATGGACCCTGCGTTAAGACCAACTGCCTGAGACAGATGACTGAATGATTGTGTGGATGCAACTTTCCCCCAGCGGTGAGGGGAACAGAGGCTGGCTATGCACTCCAAAGGCAGTGGGCCTCTTTCCATCTTTCTGTGCTTAAAAGCAGTTAAAAGCCCTCGGTGTGGGAATGGTACTCATTGCTGTGAGCTGATAGGGATGGAGGGATGAAGGGGAGGAGGGGAGTTGTTAGAGAGACCAGCACTTGTGAAGTGGTGGTCTCCTGAGTGTCAGACCAAAACTACACCAGGATTCTGCTTAAATCATCCTGTGTAAAAGCCCCAAATATATCCCTGAGCTACCTCAGAAATGGGCTGCATTATAAAGTGAGGAGAGGGGAGAAAATAATGGAAGAAAGAAACAGAAAGGGAGGAGGGTTATGAAGTAAAGAGAGGTGAGAGCCGCTGAGTAAGGAGCAGACAGCCATGAGGCTGAGGTGGCTAAACCCAAATGCAGACATATGGCAAGCAGGTTGAAACTTGCCCTTTAGTTGATAATTTATCTGTGTATTTTTTAATTTTTTTAGCAAATCACTTAGTTTCACTACAACTGTTCATGTGGAGCACCCATGTTAAGCGGGTCTTGTTTTTTTTGGTTTTTTGGAAATAAAACACTTGTGTGGAGGGCTGGTAGAGAAGGAAGACTGGGTCGTGACAGTCGGTCACCCAAAAGAGTTGTTCTTTTTGAACTAATCATTCGTGAACAATACACCTCAAGAGTAAAGTGGCAAGGCTGAAGGTGTCACGGCAGGGCAAACAATGATCTGGCGGGGACGGGTGGCTGGTGCAAGGTTTCTCTAGCAGAGTGATGATGAGGAGATGACTGGCTGGTGGTGTGCGGGGAGAGTGCAGAGGAGAGAGGGAGACATGACCATATCACACACTGGGAGACAGAGGGAAACACTGGGGAAACACTAAGGCCAGACAGGGATCGTGACACAGACAGTCGACACAGTGGTCATATTAAAGATAAAACAGTTATAATGGTGTACTATTATGGCAGGCAAATCAAATCAAAACTGTTATGGTGGTGGCACCATTAATATGCATAATATCACTCCAGGGTGTTTAGTTTTTACTGGTAGTGTAATTAGGAGCACACAGACTAATTCATCAGTGATAGAGGACAGGATGTTCGGCTGTGGAGCCACACAGGCTATAGCTCTTAATTCACAGAAGTTATGCACACTCTTATGAGGCTGGTTAATAATTGCTCTCTGCAAAAAAGACCATCTGTCTTAACAACTCATTTAACATTAACATTAACATTAACCAATACGCAGCATGTGAGAACAGACACTTTTGTGCTACAGTCCAGGGTGAGTATTCAGACAGTAACCCAATTCAGGCATCAAAAGAATGATGCACTACCAGGTAGTACATCTTTCTCACATCTGTAAGGGAATGGCAACCCTACAGATGGTGGCTGTAGAGAGTGGTCTTAAGATCTTACTCAGCTTAAATCAAAAATTCTCCCACTGCAGTGATTTATTACAGGAGTTTTGCACTGATTTGAGGAAACAAGTGTGAAGAACATGAAACACGGTAATAACAGGGCAGATCAAGCTGATTTGGAAACAGTGAAATTATCTCACTCCACAAGCAGATTTGTTCACTTGCAGGAAAAAATTTGATTTTAAGGCTCAGTACCAGATTAAATGACTTGTGAAGATGGATATTTTATGCAGAGCATTTTCCATCACTCTGGCTGGCTTTCTTACTCTGTACAGTACAGTGTGTCTCTCTTCAATACAGACCCACTCTCCACTTCTCTGTCAGCTCCAGCAAAGCCAGAAATGATTCTGGCAACCACATAAGGCTGAGCTGCACATCTCTTGGCACCCCTTTATCCTTAGGGGGGCGAGTAAGTGGAGGCAGAGCGATGAGCTGGACCATTACTGGGCTGCAAGGTCAAGCAGATGGCAGCAAAATAAACAGGTCAAATGCCTCAGATGCAATCAGCCTGATTAATACAACCTGACCCCAGCAACGGCGTGGAAGGAGCAGATCCTGTTCAATCATTCTGCACTGTATCAAGAGACACACCAGAGCAAGCAGCCAAATAATCAACAGGGACGCTGTTGAAGCTAGAATGGCCACATTCGCTCTGGCAAAGTGGATAATAACTTCCTCTTTCATTTGCAGTGGAAGCCATCACCAGGCAGTTCTGCTTTATTCCTGACCAGCTTTAATTATCCCGCAATGAGTCCTGTCATAACCATTACATCATGTAGCAGCGCAGTGTAGCAATCCCAGGGGCAGCATCACTGGCTGAGCCAATGAACTCCCATCTGGTCATGAAGATGGGACTGATGCGTACATGGAGTGATTTCCTGGGTTGTGAAATTCCAGAAATATTGTCTCAAACCAATGGCACCGGCTGTCTGTCCACTGTGCGTGTTTGTGTGTTCATATTCCAAGCGAATACGACAGCAGGGTTGACATAGCAATTACAACAATGTCTGCGTGTATATCCGTGTATAGAGCATATTCTAACTGTTGTGCGCCCGCCGTGCCAGGCCAAAGCCCACCCAGATCCCCTCTGCTCTGTTATTCCAGCCTTTTCATTCCCCGCTTTGTTGATGTTCTCCTCTCCTCCTCGGCACCTATTCTGCCACGCGCAGAGCATTCCTCTCCTTGTTCAAACACTGCCTCCAGAATTCCTGTCCTTGTTAAAATACTCCCTTCTCTCTCTCTCTCTCTCTCTCTCTCTCTCTGTCCTCAGTCCTCACTGCAAGTCTGTTGGTGCTCCCACCCCTGGAATGCAGAGGCACTTCTCTAAATCCCACGGAGAAGAAAATGATGTATTGTCTGTTGCGGTATCCTCGTCACTGCTCAAGGAGAACAGCTCTGATTCAAGGAGGGAGAATAATAATAATAACAATTGTAATTCTAATGCAGTGTTGAATGTGGATTTATGAATAAAATCACCACAAGCTTTTTTTTTTGGTTTGTTTTTGCTCTCTCTGAGGACACGAGAACTTAAATTTCTATCTATAATTCCCCTGTACAACACAGTATAAAAATTCAAAATGAGTCAATTTTAATCTTATTTTGCTCTATTTGTGTTCATTTTTAGTTTAAAAAAATCTGCAAATGGAGTAAGATACGCAACTGCAATCACAAAAACAATCTACCATAATAATCCATAAGTGTCATATTCAGTGTTAAATTTTGTTTTAAACTGAATGTCATTTTTTTTCTAAAACCAAAAAAATCTGCCAGTGGGATGAGATAATGTTGTTGTTTCCAATGTTGCGTCACTTGTTTCAGGAATTTTTGTGTAAACAAGTGCAAAATATGTTGAAACAAGGCTGATCAACCCACTTATATCAAGAAAATGACACTCAATTCAAGAAGCATCTCAAGTCTAGCAGTGGAAACAAACACTGACAGTTTTTTCACTTGTTTAAAGAAAAACAATATTTTAGCACTGAATATGAGACTACATTTTTTTTTTTTTTGGCAGCGCAAGAGCGTATCTCGTTCCATTTGTCTAATTTGTAACTTGCAGTGTGCACCTGTTTCCAAGGGTTTTTGTAATTTTCTAGAAACATCTGTAACGACCTTGACACAAGAAAGAGTAAATGACACTTTATCTGATCATACAGCATATCAATACTTCTCTAGTTGGTGCAAACCAGCGTCGCTGCATCACCACTGAGAAGAAACTCACCGGATGTGTGAGTGAGGTGTTAGGACAGAAAGCAGATAGGAGGCATTAAGGATGTCACTCCCATGACAGGAGAGAACTCATGACACACTTTGTCTGAAAATGGATTATACTCTGTGAAATAATAACTTCAAACTCTATTTGCCTTTTGTCTTGCCTTTTTTCTTTGTAAGGGGATTTTAGTCTTAGAAGAAACTCACTGTAATATTTTTTTGTAATCTGCCAGAAGAAATTGCTCTCTCTCTCTCTCTCTCTCTCTCTCTCTCTTTGTGATGTTTGGATTAATGTGTACCATTAATGCACTTGGAGCTGCATGGGTAACAAAACGTAGGACTGAAACTTGAATACCCTGAATGGTGGGAAGAAACTCAACTGCTAAATACTGAATGACAACACTGGCGTCCTTGAAAGTTTCACATGAAATACAAAAACACTCCATTCACCAAAGAACTATAGAGTGGCAGAAAAAAAAACTCCTTTTCAGGCAAGTTCACCTGAGGCTAGATGTTCAAACAATTAGTCAAAAACATTTTTAAACTGCTTTGGCAACAAACTATTTGAGTAAAGTGACCTTATGTAGATCTCCTTGCCCAGCCAGAAATAGACTATAATTGATGTAGTACCACTTTCAAGGGGAAAGGAATGACATTGTGGCTGGAAAAAAGTAATTTGAGTTGAGTCACATCTAACTTTCTAAAGCATACTAACACCCCATGTTATGCTGAGTTACAGGCTGATTCATCCTGCTGGGCAAATAGCTTGTTGCTCACTTATTTCAGAGAAAGTAGCATTTGAACTGCAGTCTGCACAGCAGTGTCAAAGTGAAGAGACGTTTTTGTGGTATGAAAAACCCTATTATTGCTGCTCCGCTGCCATGCCAGTGGAAATACCGCTACTTTCTCTCTCTCTTCTTTTTTTCCATGGAAAGCTGGATTTGGGAAAAGCCTTGCCTCTCTCCTCCTCTAGCCTTCACATCCGGGTCATTTGAGTTGGCTGGAGCTTGATGCCGCCTTCACGTGTACTTCGTAAACTTTTACACGTCAGAATTTGGAAGTTGTAAATACTGCTTGTCAATACATTTGTTTCAGAAATTATAATTTATAACAACAAACTCAACTTTGCCAGACTTTTTAAAAAATGTGAGTAATAAACATTTCCATGTCTGTTTTGTATTGAAGTGGCGAAGTGAAAGAAAGAAAATGTAAGATAATATAACGATGTCTTAATTAACTGAATTATCAAAAGTTATTGGATACATCTTATGACTAATGACGTGCTACACTGGTGTTTAATTCACCTGCTCATCACCACCCTTTACCTTTACCTGGGTGTCTATTTCACTCCCACCCTGTTATTTCATTGCTTTCATTTAATCTTTATGTCGTTTTTTTCTGAAACTTTTGTCTTGATTATGAAGCACTTTGCAATCCAGAAAATGCTATGCCAATAACATTATTGCTATTAATGTCTTTAAACATAAATTACTGTCATGGATTTCGTCCCAAAAAAAAAAAAAAAAAAAAACTCTCCTCCTCCCACTTCACTGGGCTGTTCTTGGGCGCTGAACTTGTTCATTCCGATATTTCTGACAGCACCCGAAGGCGGCACAAGTTGAGCAGCTCTCAGTGTTGCGAAGACAGGCTGATCCAGCTGCTGTGTGTGTGTGAGTGTGTGTGCTGACATGGATACAACTGGCGTTTACTATTGAAACTGGATACGACACGGGGACACCGGGGCACTTACAAGAGCGATAAAACTTCTTCCATGGCCGCCCTCATGTGAATTCCCCTTGTTTCAGCCATGTCCAAGAGCCTGAAGAAGAGGAAAAACCACTGGACCAACAAAGTCCATGAGAGTGTCCTTTGCAGGAATGAGGAGGGGGAGCTGGGGCTGGAGTTGAAGGGCGGCGCAGAGAATGGACAGTTCCCGGTTATCGGTGAGCTTCTGCCGGGCAGAGCGGTCTGCCACAGCGGTAAACTCCTCCAGGATGAACTCCTGCTGGAAGTCAATGATACCCCGGTGGCTGGACTCACCACCAGGGACGTCCATGCTGTGGTCAAACACTGCAAGGACCCCGTCCGCCTCAAGTGTGTCAAACAAGGTGAGCTTTTTTTTTTTTTTTTTTTTTTTTCTTGGATTAGCATTATCGCAGCAACTTGGCTAGTTTGGGCTAATTTTTCCCCCCCCGGAGCGCTCTCACGAAAACAGATAATTGAAAACCATCCTTTCGTGTGTTGACATATGGCTTTTGTCTCCCCAAAACTGAAGGAGTCTCCTCCAAGCTCGAAAATTTAAAACACGGCCGGGTTGAAAAGACGATAAACTTTCCTGGCTGTTGTTGTTGTTGTTGTTTTTTTCTGTCGTTTTAAGTTTTCTGGTACGCGGAAATCATTGTTTTGCCGCGCAGTTGTTGTGAAAATATGTTTTGGTGGTATTTGGGTTTTGTTGGTAACTGTTAAGTTGCTGTTGCTATGTGTACATGCAAGTGGCTGGTGCCGTGGCTTTGAAGGGGGTGTGTTATGTTTGGGGCAGGCAGAAAACACACATTCCAAAGTGTATCACATTGTTGGGCTTGTATTTTTTTTAATGAACACCCCTCACAAAAAAAGCTCCATCAAACTCCTATAATGATTTTCTGAGTTACTATACTCAGTGCAACATTTCATGAAGCAGCTACCGCAGCTTATGCAATAGAATATCTAATAGCAGCAGTAGATAAACATAGCATAAAGCACCTTAAGATCTATGAATACAGAATATTATTATCATTTTTGATTGAGAATTAGTTATCAGATGTGTGGGTGTGGCATCTACTTGTAAAATATGTTTTTGGTGTGTGGTTCCCAGTTTGTTTTCTTTCTATAAGGAGAGAAGCACACTCTATAAGAAATTTAAAAATACCATAAGGTCGTCACAAACCCTATACTGAGTAGCACTGACATAGTTTAAGACCTCTCAGGAACATTATAGAGGTGTTTGAGGGGGAAGTACATTGGATTGCTTATGCAAGCACTGTGGTTTCACTGGAGGCTCATGAACCAAAGCTTGTGCTGTCAGACGACTCCATAGTGGTTTTGGGAAATATTCAGATGTCATGCTCTGAAATTGAAAGAAAATATGGAGTGGGATTGTGAACTGCGCCGTGCAAGTCTTAGTTCGACTCCTCATGTGTAATACAATAGATGAAACCTTCTGTCTTACACCTCGAGCCAAACCTTTGAAGATGAAGATGGGCCCACGTTGCTGAGCCTCCAGTGTACAACTTTTCACGCACAACACACACACACACACACAGTGCCGCTAACATCCGTTGGAAAGGTGTACACACCATGTCAGTCTCTAGCCTAATCTGTGTAAGGTGCTATCTCCAAACCTCATCCAATGAAGTTTCTTCTTGTCAATGTGTCTCCTACATGTAAATCTTTTATGTATGTCACGGACACACTCCTCTGGCCTTCCGTCTCTTTGATCCTCTCAGCTAATGACATCGGATGTCTTGCATTGCAAGCTGGGTGAAAGATCTGGAGGCTCTCATTTTGAGGTGAAAAATCAGCAAAGCCTTGTAAGAAGCTTTGGATCAAAGTCTTGGCCTGTGTGTGGGGATGTTTGTGTGTGTGTGTGTGTGTGTGTGTGTGTGTGTGTGTGTGTGTGTGTGTGTGTGTGCGCATGTGTGTGTGAATCTGCATCACACCAAGGATTTATTCAAAGGCGAGGCCTAGGCCTATATCAAATTAGTGTGTTGCTTTTTTTTCCACATGAAATACTCCTATCCTCCAGCGATTGCTGAAGTGATTGACATTCTCTTATTGCTCTGCTTGTGTTCGCTGCGTCGGTTGTTTACAGTGTCGAGTAGAGTTTAACTGATTGATACATTATGTCTATATTATGGAAGAAAACATGGCTTCTTTTGCAGTTTCATGACTTGATTAGCTGTAATGACTAGTTACCAAATCTTTCTTGTGTTCTACCAGGACAGTTGTCTGATGTATTCATGCTCGTGATGGTGTGCACAACCATTGCTCTGCTGTCTCAGAAAATATTGTAAAATGAGAACAGGCTCTGAAATGCAGAGTAGGTGCTGCAGATGCAAATTATGTGAAGATTATGTTCCCTCACTACTAAAGAACTGTGAGAAAACACCACAAATTGAACACACCATTATCACACATTCGACACATGAAGAGGTTAACTTTGGCAAATAAAATATTTTGGCAAAAGGTTAAGTAACCAGGGTAGCTTTTGGCCATGGCTCAATAAGAAAAAAAAAAAAAAAACCTTTGCTCAGAGTGGATAGCTTCTTTGGCAAAGTTGGGGACTGATCCCAGATCTCCAGAGTTAAGTTGAAGGCAAATGTATACACTTACCCATCAACCCGACGACAGCACCAATGTATTCCTCCCACTTTCTGTGCACAGAGCTTGTATTTCCACTTTTGGACTGTGTGCTTCTGTTTCTATTTACATGTGAAGCGCTCGGTGCATGTAATTTCTGTATTGTAAAGCAGTTTGAGCTGCATTTTTTGTCTGAAAAGTGCAATACAAAAAAGTTTATTGTTATAGTTATGATTAGGCTATTATTATTATTAAAATTAGAACATCAAACAGTAGGACCTCAATTATCTGACCCTTGATTATACAGAATGACCAGTCAACCACATGGCCATTTTATTTTATTTTATTTATTTATTTATTTCCCCCTTCCCACTGCAAGCTGTACACTACTACAATACAGTAGCCTACCGGTCTAATTCTGCTGTTGTTCCAGTATTGTTCTCCAGTAAATCGGTCTATTATTCTTGTGTGTGTGTGTGCGTGTGCTCGTGCTGCCGCCTCAAGTGATTTCATATTGTCACAAAGTGCTTGCAAACAACTTCTGTTTTACTAGCAGGCTGTTATGTAGGGCCCAATGTTTGTTCTAGTTAAAAGGCTATTTGTTTTCAGTGAATGAATTTATTTTTCACTGGTCAGTTTGTTCCTGCATGCGTGCGTGTGTGTGCCACAGCTTCAGGAAGTGATTTTGTTTGATGCTGCTATTGTTCCAAAGTGTTTTCGGACAACTGTTATTTTACTGCTAGGCCTACATATTAAAAGCTATTTGTACCGCTAATAATTTTTTCCCTAAAAAGACACTGTGCGTTTTTATTCATTGTTTCAATTATCTGAGATTTCAGTTATCCCAAAATACCTCCATTCCTGAGGGGCTCAGATAATCAAGGTTCTACTGTACTCAATTAATAAAATTGTATAAGACCAGATTGTCCCATTGCTTTGTGTTGCTTTCCTAATTCTGGCTTCCCATAAGGATATTTTATTCTCCTCTTTTGTCAAATATTGACAAACAACCAACAAGTAAACAAAAAGCCAGACATCACACTGAAAAACTCAGATCTTGGACACAATAGTCCAGCAGTGTCTCAATAAAACAGCCATAAATTGCCCTTGGTTTCCCTCTCTTTTAGCCTCTGGCTAAGAAACGGGGTCGGTGGCCAGTTTACATGCATGGTTGATCTCCAAAGGTTGTTCATGGCCTTTGTGAATAATACATCAAGTCTCTTTTTGCAATAGCGCCCTGCTTCAGCAACACTACAACTCAAACCAACAGTGCTCTCCCCTTCTTTTAGGACATCTTGCCCGTATTGCCAACTTCCATTATGGCTTTCTCTGTAATTAAAAAAGCCAGGTCACGATTTACACGCTTTATCGCTTTTCTGTTATGGTGACTGTGAATCGTATTTATGAGAAAGACAAGGTGTGCGCTTAAGCATTCAATTTCCTACACGCTGTAATACGGCTTGAATTTTTCATGACGTATGAAATCTAAGTGTCTCATCCCATTTTGTCCACACTCACACACACACATTCAATATTAGGTCTTTTATTAGTCCCCGGGGCGAGGATTAGATTAGATTGCCACCAGCAATCAAGTCTGCCCTGCAGGACATAATTAGGATCTCCACACCTCACTGATGGGTACATTAGAGAACATAGGGCACAATTACAGTCCCAGAGGCAGCCACTGGGTTCTGGGTTACCTGGAATTCTCACTGGAGAAAAGCATGATGCATCACGTTAGGATAGGACCAGCGGACTTAGTCCTTCGTGTTGCTTGTATGGCTGTTGTGGCCACTGTTGAGTTGATGCCAGTGAAGGGTAATGAAGGGTAAACTTGTATTTGTTAACCCTCTTTTCTAAATCCATCCACTCTTCCCTGGATAATCTGTAGGAAGGGTAAACATGCCATATCTCTCTCTCTTGCTCTCTCTCTCTCTCTCACTCTCTCTCTCTCTCTCTCTCTCTCTCTCTCTCTCGCTCTCTCGCTCTCTCTCTCTGTCAAACACACAAAGTGTCAGTCAGCGTAAAGGATTAATGCAACCAGCTATGGAGACTGGTGCTGCATCTTTCATGGCCATTACAGTGAGAGGTTCCTGCTGTAGTTGGCTCTCACAGAGCCAAGAGCCATGTGTTGGCGGTGCCTCGCTGAGAGGTGTCGGACACAGGTAAGAGGAGACGTTTCCAGGTCAGCTGGAGGCAGCCAGTGTGCTCGCTGGGTGCCCACTTGGCATTAGCTGGTGTTGGGGAACGATGTTTTAGTAACCCGGGCATGGAGCGATTTAACAATGCAATAAACAGGTAGCAACCATTGCTGTACCCTCCCAGTGAAAACATGTCTCAATGTGTGTTTTCGTTCTTTTAAAAGTGTGTGCTGAACACCTTTTCATTTGTTACAGTTTTGGCTCACTTATTTTGATGGGGATTTAATGGGTGCCTGGGTGGAGAGTCTGGAGATTTGGGAGGAAGGCTGTGCAACTTGCTGTTGGTGTAAATGCAATTTTCACCTGAAACTCCCACATCCTTACAAATTTCAAAGCTGCAACGGGCAACTTTGCACTTTCGTGGATCCAACTGGTAGTAAGACTGAATTTTTACGTCCTTCATTACCCAGAAATCATGCAACACCTAACAACATTTGTCTCAGGAGGTGGTGAACGGTTTCGGCCATCTTTTTTGAGATCAGCTTCCTATGGACGTACCATTTGCTTGCAGCTGCTTAGGAGAAAGTTTTGTCTTTTGCTCTTACAAGTTTTGCTTTGCCACTTTGCAATGAGACCTCTGGCTGGTGATCTTACACAACATTACAGTTTTGTTTTGGAGAATACGGTAAATATGTTTTTTCTGTGTCAGGGGAGATGGAATGGTCTCCTCTGTTGTAGTGTGGCTTGAAATGTTACATGCCCTCTGATACAGGGTGTACCAATAGACCTTTCCTTCAGCAGCTATTTTGACATGAAATTGCAGGTAAACACAGGTGTTACTAATAACATTAAATAAGGTTCTGCTCCATTTAGGTCTAACAAAGCCATGTTGGTTCACTGGAGAGGCTGTAGTACACCTAAATGGAACAGAAACCTAATTAATATCATTTGTAACCTGTGTTTATCCTGCTATTTCATGTCAAAATGGCTGCTGTGAAAAAGGTCTTCGCTTTCTCTCTTTCTCTAACTCCACTCTGATGTGGAAAACCCTGTCCTGACAGCAGCACTTGCATTCTGGTATACTTTGCATGTGCAGTGTGGTGGTTTACCATTGTGAAAAGTAGTCCAGCTGCTGCCTCAGAACAGAAATGTAGGATAAAGTTATTTACACACCATCAGCTAACGCCGAAGATGCACCGTGAAGTAGGCTCAAGGGGAGAACCAGTATGTTATGACTCTCTAGTCAATGGCCCGTTTCCAAGTAATGGAATGATTGATGTGAGTGATTATGAGTTTGGACTGGACACTGGTCTGCTGGGGGTTTAAAAGATGGGATGGGGCGAACCCTGAAAAGTTGTGTTGGAGAACTGGGTAGACGCTGTTGCATTGGAGCGTGGTAATGATTCTCAGTGCAGTCAGACTCATCTGTTTTCATGTCAAGGTCCCACTGAGGGTGTTAAGTTGCACCAGCAAGTGCAACACAGAAAAGTGTTGTGATACACACACATACACACACACACACACACACACACGCCCAGTTACATAGAGAGTTGGATCCTCTAGTTGTGTGTACAGCAGCATGTCCCCAGGGCTGCCACAACACTTACCACTTGCTGTTCAATCATGCTTGACGGAGGTTGGGTGGGGAAATGCTGCTGTCGTTGCCTCTGTTACACTGTCTGACTGCCAGGCTCACCTCTGGGGACAGGTAATGATAAGACACACACACACAGACACACACTTAACTGTGTTTCCCTCCCTGTCAACATCAGCCATCTGCTGTGGAAATTGGGTGCATTCCATAGACTAAGAAATAGAAAGATCGTGAACTACTTTTTGTGTATGAGTGTAAATGTTTCTGTGGTGAGTGCATGTGCACAAATGACTGCATTGGTGAGCGGACTGCCCTGAGTTTTATTGCACCTCTGATAGTGAATTAACATTACTGGAATGTCTCAAGCAATCAGTGAACCTGTGTCGTAATTGAAAATAAAGTGTGCGGTGTTTCTCTCATAGTACTTAATGGTGAAAGAACGAGACAGGCTCTCTACATTCTTTACAGTGTTTTTCTCTCCATTTTCTGAGCGCTGAGTGTTGGAAGTTTAGAGCTGCCAAGCTGCGGCCTTCACCCTTTCATAAAATGATTAATATAAGTCCATAGGCATTATACCATTATTTATTATAATTTGTAAATTATGAAGCCATTTTATTTTGACTTTGATTTTTGATAAAGCTGTCTGAGAGCCAACTTCACTGATTTTTACCCCTTTCAGAGAAAAAAGGCATTTGTGCAGGATGCCACTGTATAATGCATAAAAGACACACTCATTTTTGTGTTATACAGAGGATTTACGCATATATTTTAAAATCCTGGATACCACACAGACATACACACACACACACGCACTCACTCACTCACCCTTTTCATGGGTACAACATTTTGGAGGCACAGGATAAGAGGCTTGACTGCATTTTTCAGTGAGGGAAAGTTTTTATTTGGATATGACACTTGGCAAAGCTGCTGAACAGTCTGGCAGTTCTGTAGGCTAAAGAGGAAAACTCACACATACTGATTGTTTTGCCAGTCTGTGTGTGGTACTTGTGTGTTAAGATTAAAGCAAGCATATAGTGACACACTGTCAGCCACAGGAAGCAGGCATGCCTGTGCAGCCTGATGGCATTTTTGGCAGATTATAACATTTGCGAGAGCAACATAACATCTGATTGGAATAAAAAGACAATGTAAGACAATGAAGGGGGTTTGCTGATTGACAAGGGCTTGATCTGTTCTTAATTTGGCGCCACATACATAAAACATAGCCCAGGCCATAATATACATTAACTGAACTGCTAAGTGCCTCTCCACAGTCTACACCCTCTCTGTACACCTATTTGTTCGGGAGTCCATTTACCTTTCTCTGGGTCACAGAAACCTTCTATCTCTCTCTCTGTTTTTTGTGTAAGTGCTCAGGTTTATTTAAGTGCATGCATTCCTTTCCAGTTACCAAGAAAGTGAAGTAGAGTAAGCAGCTGTCAGTTTGGACTCAGAAGAGGTAAAGCACTTCAGTATTTTTGGGCCTTTAGAAAACAGAAATCAGTCATTTCTATGGACAGGCTCTTTGTGAGCGTGCCTGCAGGGATTTTTGGACTCTAATAGAACCAATAAAATGTTAAAAGCTTTTTAAATGGACCAGTTGCAGCCTGTTATACTGTAAATGAGCGCAAAATGTGTTATCTTTGTTATGTATGAGCACTATTCAGAATTGCCTGTCCTCGCAGGGTTTATCAGGTTTATTTTTAAGCTGCCAAGAGTTAAATTCTGCGCTTGTAAAAGGATGTGATAATTTTTTTTTTGTGCAAATCTCTCCAGGTGGGCCAACATATTCTGCTCAGAATAATTTTGAATCTATATATTGCACTGTACACTACAGCAATCTGGGTGTACTAAATGCAGCAGTATGTTATTCACTGGGATTTCAACTTCTTATTTATGATTAGAGGGATGTTGAGAGCGGTAGCAAACACCCACACCTCAAATGCACCCACACACTGGCTTAACAGCATCACTATTCACATTTCAACCACCGTTAGAGTCTAAGCAGGATGTCTGTCTCCCTGCATAGGTGTAGATGTACTGTGGCGCCAAAGAGAGAAAGCTTTGCTCACTTGGACATTTTGATGAGCAGAGGCACAAGAAATTTGAATGCCGCTTTCAACAGGATGTTAACAACACTGAGACTGCACACAGGCAGAGAATTTTAATGAATAGAGCAGAAATCCAGTGTAAGGACAATCTGTTTACTTGAGAGCTTGCATCCCTCTTGGAGGCAAATGCTTATGTTGTGTTTGACATTGGCATTAATGCTTAAACTGGCTGTGTGCATGCATTGTGCTTTGAGCACTAGATGTTGATGTAATATACATTTGCATACGTATATACAATGCTGCATTCACTCACTGGGTTGTTTGATTTATTTCTCATAATGTTCTCCCCTGATGTTTGTCATCAACAACTCCATCGCCTCCCATTAGAACAACATGATAAAAAAAGTTACTGATGATACCACAGTCATTGGCTTGATCATCATCATCAGCCTATAGGAGGGACGTGTCAAGCCTAGTGACGTGGTGTCACGACAACAATCTATCTCTCATTGTCAGCAAAACTATGGAGATGGTAGTGGAGCGGAGGAGCGAGAGCAGAGAGCACCAGCAGTGCCTTCCACTACACACCGACAGGACTGCAGCTGAGAAAATTTGTTGGCGTCCATATCAGTGATCCAGGTCATCAGCAGTTGTATTTCCTCAGGAGGCTTAGGAAAATGAACATGCCACCTCGCATCCTCGTGCAGCTTTTGCAGATGCACCATGGATAGCATCCTCACAAACAGCATGACAGTGTGGAACAGCCACAGCACAGCTCGGAACCAGAGATCCCTACAGCGTGTCATGAAAACATCTCAAAAGACTACAGGGACAGCACTCCCATCCCTGGCAGACATTTACCACCAGAGAGTCTGCAGGCAAGCCCAAAGCAGCACAGGACTCTTCAGTCATGCCAACGACAGGTGGTACCATAGTGTGAAATGCCATGCCACTGCCCGCTCCCCACTACATGCCCAATTTTAGCCTTGATTTGTACCTGAAACATGATTAAAAAGACTTTGCCATACTTTTTTGTGTGTACATATTTATTTGTTTTCTTTTCGTTGACATCGATTTCATTTATGTATTTACCTTGTTTTTATACATGGCAATCAGAGAGGAGTGTAAGAACAGTGAAATGTAATGTAATGTAAGAATATAAAGTTAAAATTTAATTGTGAAGTGCAACTTGCCTCTCTGTGCATTTGACAATAAAGCCCTCGAATCCTTGAATCCTGAATCCTCTTCTGTTCCAAGGATCTCGTCTTTGCAACCGATTAACACTGTCAGCTCTTGTGAATTTCTTTTTTTGTCTCCTCTTTTATCTTACATGTGAAGATGCGATGTTTTAGTGTCCTTGGGGCCCTCTTACTATCAAAACCCAGTCTAAATCACCCAGTGGAACAATGCAGACCCAACACTCAATGCTGCGGGTGTAGGCAGATGATGAAGCAAGAGTAAAAGTCAGATTCTGGTTGTGAGGCATCGATGAATCACAAAGTGGCTATGGATTGCTGTTTTCTCACCTCTAACAATTTAGAGATATCCTCCTGGATAACAGGATTTTTTTGTAGAGAGAGACATTGTGAAAATTTATATTACATATAGGTAAAAGTTAATATTTCTACACCCTGAAACTGCCGGTCGTTGTAGAGTGGTATGAATATAAATGAGATATAAATGGGATGTTTTGGAGTAAAGGCATTGGGGAGGGTGAAATAGGCTGACCTACTCACAGTGGGAGAGAATATTCAGCAAACTCCTTGGCCCACGCCGGTTGTTGCTGATTCACCGAAAAGGGGAGCAATCAATACGGAGCAAATCAAGTCATTTTTAGGGCCTGGGTGGTTTATGTCAGCCCATCCCTGAATGCTTCTCTCCCAGCAACGATGGGATAGCCACTTGTATTTTTATTGTTCATGTGTTTTTAAACCTGATTACCAACAGCTGATATTCATAATAAATCAAAAATAAATAGTATTCTTTATTTCTTCCAGCATTTTATCTTTGACAGTGTAGAGAAGCCGCTGAAACTGGATTTAGACCATGAAGTGCTAAAATTCGAGTGAAACCCAGGATGACCGGACAAGTACTATTAATAAAAAATTATTCCTGCTTATTTGTTTGAAATCTGATCAAAATGCATTTAGTTAAAAGGAAAATTAATGAAAAATTTGATCTTCTTCACCCCCCCAGCTGTTACGTAGGCCAGTAGTGGTGCTATCTTCCTCTCATCGTTACTGAGAGCTGGACACTGTATCAGGCTCCCCCCAAGATAACATTGGTTTTAACATCACTTTACAAGTGTCATTTTCCAAAGCTAAATTGCACATACAATCACTGAGTGTACGTGGACACCTGCCAGCTGAGAGCGATAAAAAAATCTGTTACACATCATCAGACTTAAACTTTGTTTATTTAACAGTTGGAGTGGATTCAGGTGATTATTTTTAACAATGTTAGCTGGGGGGAAGTCCACCTTAATGGCAGGAGGTTAACAGCTGGCATTTGGAGCATCCAGCCAGTATCCAGCTCTCAGTAACAATGAGAGGAAGATAGCACCACTACTGTCCTACTGAACAGCTAGAGGGGGGAAGTGAGATCATATCAGTTTTTTTGAAAATGGGTAAACTATCCCTTTATGGGCTTCCCATAGACAACTAGTGTAATATTGATCAGTAGATATGTAACCACAGTACATCATATTAATCATATCATTGGTAGATGAGACAGATAGGTCAATATCCAATCATACATTGATCTGACCCCAGTGTTTATATAGTGACAGCAGCGGTTTCACGTTAAGAGCTTGCAGTCAGGGCACTAGTGAGACATTCACTGCTGGGCAGTATAGATTCTACAAGCACCTCTGGGACACATCATTAGCCACCCTGTTCAATAAAACTTGCACCTATGTCTGTGTTGTAACAAGTCAACAAACAAGTCTATGGATTGGCCACATTTTTTCTTGTCCTTTGCAGAACATATTGAACCTGAGAGCAGAGTCGAGTGTCCTTGAGGCCATCAGCTGTTTCTGGATGGCTTTCACTTTTTTAGGATCCTTGTTCATGCTAGGCTTTTATTTTACTTCAGCAACCTCCCACCCTGTTAGTTTTGCCTGCAGCGAGGTCACCTCCAGCTGCTTTAAGCCAACTCACATTAACACTCCTGGGAGGCTCACACAGGCATCTCTGTTTCACTTTCCCTCTCTCTTTCTTTTTCTCTCTCTCTCTCTCTCTCTCTTACCTTCTTTCTTTCTGTCTCTTCCTCCATTCACACACTCATTTCATCCCCTTTTTCTCCTTTGGGAATAGAGGGAAGCACAAACATGTTTTAAATGGACCCGGTGAGGGAGCGAGATGAAGAGACTGACTGCTCAGCCTGTCTGTCCCTGGACTCGTAAACATTATTCATGCCTTCCTACCAGTCAGAGGAAAAGCGAGGAACCTTCTTAAAGACAGCCTGGCCATGAGAGAGAGAGTCACACACACCTGATCCTCAATAGACGGAGAAAAAGGGAGGGAGGGCAAGAGAGAATTGATAGGCAGGGAGTGGAGAGGGGTTGGCACTCTGCATTTCACACTATTCTGGCTTTAATTCTATTGACAACCATAGCAGCGCCATTTCCCGTGTTCTTTCTCGCTCCGTCGGATGGAGGACACGTCAACTTCAGGTGGCATCTTATGCTTCCTGTCACGCACGATCCCTTACAGGTCATTTTGTAACCTTTTCTGTGGTTTCATATGTATATAATTCAAATTACACACACTGCCCTCACATTTCCACATTTAATTTGGTTATTCATCATTTTACAAAGCAACAACCTTCTTCTGAGACAAAAAAGGCTTATAAGCCCATATCTATTTCCAACTAAAGGTTAATTGTCTTCTTGACAGAGAAAGAGCAATATTCTCATGTGCTTTAGAAATAATTATTAATGCAGTTAAAAAAAAACATCTTTATTACCTCGACCAGTGAGGTTGAAAGGAGGTTATGATTTCACCCACTCTGTCTCAAAAAGCAACAAATTAGATTTGGTTTAAGTTTGGATAAGTACAGCCTGTGGCCAAAAGACCAGTTGATCAGATGTTTGTGAAGATATTTGCTGTCTACCACGTGCCTTCTAGTGATCTTATCAAAGATGAATAACATATTTGTTTCCACGATATTGAGAATTGTTTGACAAGTCCGTTTTTGCGAAATTAACAGTGTAAAATTTGGAGGGCAAACCTACCCCAGAATAAGGTTTTTTGGGGTTTTGGCCATGTTGTTCTGTGGCCATGCAGTGTTGTAAATAACGCATGGCTCTCGGCTATTATTTTCTCTCCTTTCCTTGGATTCTTTAAACATTGATTTTATGCTTCAGGAGCTCCACGCACACCGAAAATATGTTGTCCAAAAAACGCCCTCTCTGACTTTACGCTCCAAGCATGGTTGAGTCAGAGGCTTCAAGCTTAGAGTTTGTACTAGAAAGGAAGACTTAGACCTCGCTGCTGATTGAAATTTCACTCTGCTCCAGGCTGCTGTGAGTAGATCTGCGCCGAAGTTCAGATTTCTATTGAATTTTAAAGCTCATAGTTCTAATTTTTAGGCCTGGCAATATTGCTGTGAGTGCATTTGCACCCAGTGATAAAGGCTGAGAAAAGCATGTGGCATACGCTTCTTTTCACACTTTTCCACCACAAACGCACACTTTCCCCCGTGCCTTCTCTTTGCCCTAGGGCAGCAGAGCCATGAGATGCTTTTGAGCCTTAGGGAGTCAGAGGTAGGAAGGGGACCAGGCAACCATCTGGCACCACATCATCCTCATCTCTTCCACAGGAGTCTCTACAGAACCAATGTTATTCACCACAAGGTATGCAGTAATTAGACTGAGGTCAAGGGAGTGTGTGGCCTCTCTCCCTCCCATCCCAGTGCAACATCCTGTCAGAAGTGGGTCGGCAAGAGTTGCCTGGCTCCCTCCAACAATTAAAAAAAAAAAACAAAACCAAAAAAAAAAACACTCCCCTCCCTCCAGTCCTGCTGTTTGCACTCCGCCTTCATTAATATCCCTCTCTCACCCCTCCCTCACCTCGCTCCCTTATTTTGCTCTTCCTTTTGATTATTTTCCCTGAGCCCTCATTTCTTTTTCACTCTCTTCAATTCACTTAACTTTTTCCACTGCATTTACACTCCGTCTGTCTCTCTCTCTCTCTCCCTCTCTCTGCCCCTCTGACTTAAAGCCCACTCTTTGGTCATAACTATGGAATGTGTGCCTCTTCATCTTTTCAATGGAGCAACAGTGAAAGGCCACTGTTTACAACTCTCATGTTGCTTGTCTAGAATTAATGCTATCTCACCATTCACGCTCCCCATTCAGCGTGCACACACACAGATAGATACACATAGCCAAAAATAACTTACTGCGCACTGACCACAGAGGAGACTATAGTTCATGCACTGAATAACAAGTTTTTCCCATTATGTACCCTGGAAAGATAATTTTGCTCGCTTTGTTTGAGGAGCCTTTTGTTCACATTCTCAGTGCACTCAATTTCTCTCAGATTCTTGTCACTTGGGTCAACAGTAAATGTGTGATTCTTTTTTATCCCCCACTTCACAGGGTGACACACACACACACACACACACACACACACACACATATTTATGTATGTATGTATACATATATGTATATTTGTTCTCTCTGTGCTCTTTGCATGCCTCATCTCTATGCCTGCTGTGTATCCTCAGGGTAATCAAACCTGTTCCTGAACCTTACTTGCGTCCTTACTATAATTTACATTTGTCTGACGTGTTTAGGGAAAAAAAACATAATAATACACTGCAAAATGTCAAAAGGGCTGCCACTTTAGTAGGTTTTCAGGAGTTTTCTGTTTGTGTAACTGACAAAACAGAGTGTCTGCTTTCCTGCTTTGTGCCAACCGAGGCGGGAAATTCACACCAACCACCAGACAGGTTCTGACAAATTCAGCCCGTGGTATGTTAGTTTGTCTACTCAATCTTGGCAGGTAACCAAACATTGTTTGAAGTTTTTTTCCCTTTTCGAAAAAATCTATTTGACTGACAAAATAATGAAGGTGGCTGGTGGAGATAAAAGTTTGTTCTCTGGTGTGAACCGTGAAGGCGCGGCCAGGCTGTTCCTGCTGGCGTAACATTCATTCACACTGTAATATTGGCCTCTCTGAGCTCTTTAAACTCTCCGGTAGACCTGGGCTTCAGTCCAGTGGCCCAGACCAATGTCTCTATTAGCCGTGTCACCTTGTGATCCATAGGCTGACTCAACTAGGCGAGGCTCTCGACGAGGTCCCAGTGGCAGACTGACAATACGCTACATGAGTTCAGCCCTGGCCCGGCCCTGCTTCTGCAGCCATTATGATGAGTGATGGGCATCCATTGTTCTAACTTGAAAGGGGCCATAGTTATTCTAATGAGGCGTGGGAAATGAGGGCCACATTGCTAAGCTTCCTTTCTGTCTCTCCACTCATTTCTCTGTTTTCCATCTCTCTCTCTCTCTCTCTCTCTCTCTCTCTCTCTCTCTCCCTCTCTCTCACTTTCCAATCTTTTCTCCATTTCCCTCTTTCTCTTCCTGTGCCAGTGTGCTGTGTGGGTGTTGTCATCCTGTCCCCACAACACCCAGACTCCATGCTGAGTGGCGCTATATGCTGCTTTGCTTGTGTCTGTGGCAGAGTGCTGCAGGAAAAACATTGGCACAGAGCTGGTCCCAACTCGGAGTGCTCTGCCAGTCACAGCATTACCTCTCCTGAAAAGACGCTTAGCTAAATAAGAAAGCCCTGCAGGCTGCAAAGTAGGTTTGCTTCTCTGTCTGAATGGCAAAGAAAGTGTCCACCGGCACCTAAGGCTTCTTTTTACACGTTGCACGGGAGAAAACGCAGCAGTTTGACTTGTTTGGTGCATTGGTAATGAACTGTGTTTTGACCCAAGCTGCTGCCTTCATTCCTGCACCCTCCGCCTGCATGTGTACCTGTGTGTGTTGTAGTCCAGGCGGAGTGGAGGTCTTGAACTGTAGGGCAGCAGTCTGATTAGATGTTAGTGACTTAACTGGGCTCCGAGGTTTAATTGAGTACTTATGTAGTTCAAGGTGGCCCTAAGCCCAGACCAGGGACCTGCGAACAACAGTTTAAATGCAAAAGTAATTGAGACAGCACAATCAGACAGCAATTTGCCAAATAGATCCAATCAGTGGCACTTTACCCAGTTGGCAGTCATCCGCCAGAATGCCAGCAGACGGCATTACTGTTGAGAAGGCTTGACTATTAAACATTCAGCTTGCCTCCCTGTTCAGCTTACCGCACATATTGAAATAGACACAATGGCATGCACAGGGCCTCTGTTGCAGTTCCAGGCTCTTCAGGACCATTAACATTCACCCCTGAATGAATTGGCATTGCTAATTACTCAATATGTCATTTTCAAAAGATGTGCCTTTCAGATTACAAATGCTCATTGACAGTAAATCACCACGGCGTCGTTGGCTGCACCACTAGCCAGATTTCTGCGTTCTCTAGATTGTCAGGAACAATATGGCCTTCTCCACTGCACCTACCTGCATCTACCTGACTGGTACATGCTGAATGTGCCCTCTTCAGTTAAGTTATACAATGGCTGCCTGTGCACAGCGGCGTAGAGACAACTTTAAATGCTTTGAAACAGAACACTCGCTCTCCTCTCCACTGAATGCCTCTTTTGAGAGCTGGAGGAAGAATACAAGTCCTAGCCTCCCGTCATCACACATTATAGTCTAAGTTGATACTGCACTGTGCCCCTTACAGTTATACACTGCTTTGTGAGGGAGATGAGAGGTGTGTGTGTCTCTGCATGCACAAATTCTAACACATTGGAATTGGGTGTTTCTGTGTGTGATAGAAAAAAAAAAATAAAGAGAAAATGTATTTCCCTAAAATAATTTATCAGAATTTAGGAGAACCTGACAAGTCGCCTCGACACAGCATGCCTTGCCTGAGCAAACGACAGAGGCATGGTCATTATAACGTCTTAACAGCGTGTTATTTGTGTGCCGGGATGCTGAGTGTGCGTGCGTGTGCGAGTGCGCGTGTGTTATTTGTTGTGATACTTACCTTCTCACTCTCTAGCTGTAACATCCAAATCCTCTCATCTTACAACTGTGGTGCCGTATCAACATGCCAACGGAGTAAGGAGTTAATCCCTGTGCAAATAAACACATACAGGCACCTCTCTCTCTCTCTCTCTCTCTCTCTCTCTCTCTCTCACTCTCACATCCATCCCTGGTGTTGTAGGGCAGCAAACAAGCTTCCTTCCAGTGATGTGTATAAAGTAGCAGAGAGAGTACAGACTTGGCTCTCGCTGCTAATGAGGTCAAACAGATATACTCAGCTCCCTAAACAGCTCTGTCCAAGACATTCTAGCACAGCACTATACACCCAAGCAACATGCCCCGAAGGCATGGAGGGATTTCTACTTGTAGGAGAAAACCATGTTTACTGGAGTCCAGCAATTTATCACACTAGCCTGGCCTAAGGCATGGCAAGATTCATGCCTAAACACCTCTAGACAAAGAGTGGAATTTGTTGTCATCCTATAACTTAGAGTCAGCTTCCCCAAAGGGTGGATGAATGAGAAAAAGTACTTCACTTGAGAATAGTGCTAAACAGTTTATAGCCAACTGAAGTTGACCACTAAATACTACAGCTTCTGGTCAGTCACAGTGCTTGATATGCACCTGAATATCCAGGAAAGGCTGCTGGCTGTGAAACAAGACGCTGTTTGCTGGTGCAGCTGCATAACATCTACATTGCCAGGCTTTCACTGTTAATAAGAATTGATTCTTCATTTGCCTACTATGCTCCATAAATGTAATTTGTTAAAATGATAGATGATACATTATTTGCAAGGGAGCAGGACAAGTTGACTAATGACTCGAGAAGTTTTCCAAATTGAGTAGACTAATACTGTGTAGCTACCTAAAAGCTATAACATAGTGAAAACATAATTTACTCCAATTTGTCAGTTTTCTT
Source organism: Myripristis murdjan (assembly GCF_902150065.1). NCBI lineage: Eukaryota > Metazoa > Chordata > Actinopteri > Holocentriformes > Holocentridae > Myripristis > Myripristis murdjan. The sequence continues at coordinate 8,188,258 of NC_044002.1, forward strand.
TTGATTCCTGCCTTGTTCTGTTTAATGAGAGAGCTGTTCACGAAATTTAGATCTGAGTGAGCTTAATTCCAAAGTCTGCAGACTACAGTAGTGCAGCTCCTAGCTGTGGACACTCTTGCTTATTTTGGGATTAGGCAATTCAACTGCCATCTAATTAGGCAAGTGGAATGTGTTGAAGATGGGTTGCAGGATGAAGGAGGGTTAGAGAGGAAGCTGTGCTGTACAGTTCAGTGGAGCAGATAGGGGGTAATGCCTTGTTCAAGGGCATTTTAATGGTTGTTGTCGAGGATGGACAAAGCAATAGAATCCCCTGACAGTTTTTTTCTACCAAGTCTGGAAATGTGACTATGTGACCCCTAGCCTTCAGGGTAACAGGCTGCTCCTACCTCACTATTTGTCCATTTTAAGCTGTTGTCCCTTTCTCCTAACCAGAAGCTTTCCATAACAGAAGGAAGACAGGGAAGTACCACTTAGTCAACAATTCAAACTTCTGGTGAATGCTAAACAGCTGAGTATTCCACCAGAACTGAAAAACCATGCTTCAAATTCAGGGTCTTCACCAGCTATTTTAGTCATCGCAATCACGCTTTGAAGTATGCCCAGTGTCATGTAAAATTTCCTTTGCCAGAATGACACCCTCCTGTAAGCTTCATAAGACGTTTACTGAATGTATCCAGAGGAGTGTCTTGTCCCGTCCTCCACCTCCCTCTCTGGAGTCAAAGGAGTCACAGCCACTGGAATGTGAAGAATGCAGCCAGAGCAAAACAATGGAAAGTGAGCTCTTATGACAGATGTGCAACCTCTTCTAAGCTTTAGAGAAACCATCCAGGCAATATATTGTTTCCCTGCTTTTTCGAATGAGTAATAATAGGACTGAGGAGAATTTACATGACAGCAGCAGCGCCATGAATGCCTGCAGCAAAGATATCTTGAGGTTAAATGACAATTGCTCTGGGAGATGGTACTTTGAGCAAAAAGCTCAACAGTTTTGTTTGCTGCTGTTCAGAGAAATAAGCAAAACGACTCTTTCCGTAGCTTTATCATTTTAAAGGGTTTCTATGCCTCCTTGTGTCTTAAGTCTTCATGTAATGAATGCCTGAAATCTGGTCTGTGATCCAGAAGTAAATGCTGAGTCATTTGTACCAGACTGTTGAGATTTAATCAGGCTAACAGATTGACTATGGAATGAAAGTTTGTCTGCAGAAACTTTACTGTGTCTGGCACATCAATAACCTGGCCCAGAACATGAGGGAAGTAAAATCCCCGCGGGTTACATGAATCATGCGTTGGATGAGCCAGTGTTCAGATGTGATTCAAACACCTCATGAGTGTGACCTCGGGAAGTACCCTGACAGTGGGTAGCCAAGGGGCAAGAAGGGCCACCCTTGAGTGCCATCAGGCATGGATGAATAGGCATCTTGTCCTGAACTGAGAGAAATATGATGGTCTATGGTCATTTGTTTGTAGGGCACAGTCCATTTGCACCTAAGGTGAGCTGCGGATGACCTTGTATGCAAGCCTGTAAGTGCGTGGCCTTGTAAGTTGTTCACATGTCTACACCAGTGCCACCAACACAGACTCCTGTACATTTATGGTAAAATGTGAAGAAAATGATTCTGATCCAGAGTCAGATTCTGATCACAGAAATTGAATGGATAGAACTAGTATGTGTGTTGTTTCACAACAGATCAGAATATTTCAAGGTGGGTCACCCTGCCATGGCAACAGCTGTGCACATTCAACTGAGGTCAGTGCATCAGCAGAAGAGTTTGTTTCAATAACTTCATTAAAACTTTCATCGTGACAAAACAAGCACCTGGCTGTTGGGTGGATCAGTCTGTCACGGTGTGCGCAGCTCGCAGCAACAGCGAAGAGGGAAGTTAAAGTAAACACACAAAATTAATTAAAATCATCTGCATGCTGCTCAAGTTATTTAAAATTGGAAAGCTAATTTATAACCTATCTCAGGCTAATGTCAGTATTAGCTAATTGAATGTGAGTCAAATTAATCCTAACTAGCTGCGTTATTGGAAGTCAAAGTTACTGAATAACGTTCTGGCAAAGCCTCCAACAACCTACCAGGTAAGACTCAACCTTTTTGTGTGTGTGAAACAAAATCAAGAGCCACAAGGTTATTTTCACATTTTTAAATTCATTTTGTTGTGAAACAGAGCATGTTTCTGTTAGCTGCACATCAAGGCTCCCAACATAAACAAAATCTTCTGCCAACACCGTTACATCACTTGAACATTTACAGCTGTTGCCATGGCAAGGTGAATCATCCAGAAATATTCTGATTTGCCGTGAACCAAAGGCCCACGCCTGTTCTACTCACTCTATTTCTATGATTCTGATATAGTTCATTGGATGACCACATGGGAACAAGCTTGCAGCTTGACTCTGACTGATCAGCTCTTTTCTGGCCCAGATGGCCCTCACCAGGACAGCAAAAGTTTCAAGAGGCCCCAAGTCCCAGGGATGATCCATTCTCTCTCTAGTCCCCAATCCCCAGATGGACAGATTCATCACAAGCCAGCCGACAGAGAACTACAGGCTAGGACCTCATTAATAAGTGCTCAGCAGCAGGGATCAGCTGGAAACAACAAGGCAGTTGCCTTATTTCACATTCTCTTATTTATTGCCGTCCCTTGATTTATTCATATAATTTTTTTCTTCTTTTTTTTTTTTTTTATTATTGACTTCGCTTGGAGTCTCAAAGCTCTGAAACATTTAGGAATGATTGCATTGATTTGGGCTGAGCAATGGGAGTCTTGGGAGCAACTGCGGCAGAATAAAATCTGCTCACTCAACTTATCTCGCTTCTCATTCTTCATGCTGTGACCTCCCTATCTCCTGGTCTCATTCAGGAGAAAAAACAATGAGACGGTCTGTGGGATTTAGCCATGAAGAAATCTGTGTGAACAGGGGTGTTTGTTGTGCTAGTGTTTGCGGGCTGTTTCGCCTGGTAAGCACATAAGCCATTCACTCCCTGCCTTGTGTTTTCTTATTGGCTTTAACCAATTAAAATCCCTTCGCAGTGGGAACGGCTCACCCAGAATCAAATTGAGAGAACAAAGGAACATGGGTTGTCTGTCTGCTTATTTTGGAGGGATTACTGCGTGTTAGTTAATAAAGGGACCTACCTACAGAGTCAGGCAGATACAAGGAGAGCACCACATTGATTAAGTCCCTCTGACATAAGTTTTACTTTGTGGAATGGCACTAGTTGGATTCTGGTGGTAACAACTGCCAACAGAAGGGAAAATGCTCTTCGTGTTTCCTTAATAGTTGCTTACTTAGCTGTACTGAGCTTAATGTCAATATACAGCGGTAAAACACTATTACAAGCTTGCAGAGCAGCTTAAGTCAAGCATGGTATATATTTTACAAGTATCTGAAATTGTTTATTCTTATGTTTTGTTGATCGTGATGGAACATGCTGTCTCTGATGACTGGGTTAGTCCGGGCATGCGGTTTACATCATTCTCTATCATTATCATTTTTGTGCTCATTAAATCTCTCAGTGACATAAAGTATCATGCCCTTTGGATGGGACATTTTCCTCTTTGGAGAGACGAGACTGCTCCCATCAGGATAAATATGCTTCACCGTGGGATGAGGGCAATCTGTCAAGATGCGTTTGTATTAATGGGCATTTGCCGTTCCCTGCAAGGCATTGTGCAGACCGAAACCTTGCTGTTTTAAACATTTCTGATTTATTTTGGTGGTTTGTGATGAGGGCTATACGGTGACATCAAACTTGCACTAGAAAATTTTCCAAATGGCACTGAGAGATAACTGTATTTCTGACTGAACGTCAGCACCCAGAAATCATGCTACATGACATTAGTAATATGCACGCTCATGTTCCCTAACCTGGCAGGTCTGTGATACTTCATATCAAAGGAAACCGAAGGAACAAGAAGTGAGGCAAAAAATCAGAAACATTGGTGAGTCCTGCGCTTACTCACTGCTGTGTCAGAGACAGTTTGTATTTCACTCTTAAGTTTTGAATTACCACTTCCTGTGGATAGAGAAGATTTCCCACCAGTGTCCATAACTCGCAGCAGAATGTAATTTGAGAAAATTTGGCAAATCTTTATTATAGAGGGCGGGGCTCTCTTTTCTATTGCAGCACCACTTTGTGATTTAGGCTCATAAGACTTGTGCAGTTTTCCATTAGTCTTCCCTAATACAGCTTTAATAAACTTTTGTCAAGATTGATATTGTTTATAAACCTTTATTTATCCAGGGAAAGTCTACTGTGCTTTCCTGCCCCTGCCCTTTCAATGCCCTGTTTCTCATTCCACCAGTTCCACACTTTCACACCTGGGAGCTGGCCAGCACAACCAGCACCTGCTGCTGTTAGCCACTGTTTCTGTGGCACACTTTCCTGTGGAGCTGAAGTTTGGGTTGGGATTCAGTCCGGTAAAGGTGCTGTTCTCAGCAGATCAGATTTGGAGAAGGCAGCACCTCCGAAATTTCTTCTGACAGAGAGTGAGGCAGGCAGTCTTCTCTGGCTTTAAAGAAAGTGAAAATGGAGGAATGGAGGAAGACATTTTTCAGAGGGCCGAAGAGGAGATCAAAGTGTTCTGCATAAAGTCAAACGGCTGCAGGCTGTTATCTTTCCATGAACACTGCATCTCTGTAACCTTTTTCTGGGGCTGCTGTCTTGGAGGGCTGAGGGAAGGTCATCTCCAAAAATTATATTTCAGTGGACAGTGTTGGCTCTCTGATCGCGCGCACACACACACACACACACACACACACACACACACATGCATATGTTTGTCTTGAGGCCCCGTGTCTGGCTCCTGTCTTGTTTCTTGGTGACCGGCACACTCCCTGGGCCATTCAGGTCACTGTCATGTGTCGCCGTCTCTCTCTCTCTTGCTTTCTCTTCCCCTCTCTCTCTCTTCTTCTTATTCTTTTTTGATGATAATGGTCCTTCAACACTATGACTAGCCTCCATCGTCACACTTGCGGGAACACATCCTTGAAGTGGAGTGAATTGCCGACTGTGCACAACAGAAGCTGTGTGCGTTACGGCGTTTTGATTATCATCTCTGAACTCGATTTTTTTTCTCTGTCTCACCCCTCTGCTTCCTCTAGTGCAGAAGATTTCAAGGAATCCGCTGTGCCCATTTGTTAAGGTAATTTATGGCAATGTAGACAAATGACGGCTTCACTCAAAACTCAGCACAGTGACTCATGCCACAACAATGCATACAGATCCACACACCGCATTTGTAACGGTGCTTTTCAGGTGACACAATAAAGGCTGTTCCTGTGTCACGGCAGCTTTCCTCATGATATATTGGAGCACCTGGGGAGCATATAGAGCTTATAATGCAATGCATGGGAAGAGTGAAATATTTTTAGTTAGACAGGGGAGCGTTTAGAGTTTATATTGTAATGTATGGGGAGTGTTGATGCTTTAACATCAGTCACTAAGCAGCTGGCGCTATTACTCAACAGCTCCCAGCCCATGTCAAGGCATGGCAGATCCCTTTAACACGCTGCTGGAATTGCTGTTTTAGTGCTGTAGAAACAGATGGATATAAGACACACACATACATAAACACACTTAAGCCATGCAGATTATGCAAGTTCACTCCCACCCACTCAGATCCTCTCCAGGGAATCAGATGTGAGACTTGAGGCCGACCTCTTCATGACATCACTGAACACCAGCTTGTGTTCGCCTGTGGCAAAGCACCCTCTTGACTGTTTAATAGAAAGGCCACGAGTCCAGCAGCCCTTTACCTCTGTCTTAAGCCAGTGGTGGTGTTACGTGCTGCTGTTTTCCAAAGACTCTGAACTCTTCCTGTAACAAGGATGTTGCCCCTCGTCCTCCCCTTGCCTGGTGTTGCTCTGTGTGTGCTTGTTTTCTCCTTCACTTTACTCAAGAGGATGAACCTGTTGGAAGGGATTATTTTTCATCAGACTTTCACTTTTTCCTCCATCTGCCACTGCAAAAAATAACACTGGAAGCTTCAGTTCCATGTGTGCTGAAAGAAAAGTGACCCTATTCCTGTTTTGTGCTGTAAAGCAATCAGTTTTTTAAAATTACCACACAATATAAAATGCAAGTCTTCTCAAGATTAGTCTCTGTGTTTAATTGTAGTGAGCTAAATGTCTTTAAGTTAATGTAGTAATGTAATAACCTTTGCCACTACCAAGTTTTGATTGTTTGTTTATGTGTTTGTTTGTTAGGTTCTGAACAGATTTGTTGAAACCTGCTTGAAATCTTGATTCTTGCCCAAGTGGAGTGTGACAGTGGGTGTGGCTTCACATAAAAATGCATGTACCTTTCAAATGGATTCATGCAACATCATGAAACTTAGCAGAAAGGTTGGTCATGTGGCAAGGAAGCACAGATGGTCTTTTCACTCTAATTGTCCAAACTGGGGTGTGGTGTTGGGCATGATTAACTTCGGATGAATAACCAGCATGTGAAACTGGCATATCTTGACAAATGCATAGTGTTCGACGGAGGTGTGTGCTCTGCTTAGTGTTTTTTTTCCCCCGTAGTTTTACAGTGCTACACATATCACTTTTAATGCAAAGGAAATCAAATGAAAAATAACATTTTCCGCTCATAGATCTTTTTGGATCGTCTTTTTGGACATTTATATTCAAATTCTGAGCTAAATTGCTTTGTATAATTCAAATCCACAGCCCCACTTCTCTGTGATCTGCTGTATATCCTGCTGTGATGCACTCATCTGCCGAATGACTGTTTGGTGTCAGCAAGATGAGTTGGATTGTTGCTAACCCTCTTCAATATTTGCCTTTCATTCCCATCATTCCTGCTCCTTTGAGACCCCCTGAGGGATTTGAATCTAAATGCCTTGTTCTCCGCTGCTACCTTGCTTACATCGTGGCAATCCATCTTTATTCATCACCATGATCTTTCAGCTATTTGTGTGTCTACATGTGATCACAGCGTTTGTTTTAGCAGTGGGGTTCGTAACACGTGTCAGAAAATTGTCCTTAGATCTTGACTCCATAGGTTGTTTCCTGGGATGAGATGCCACTCATATCTCCATCAGCTAGCTGTGTGTGTGTGTGTGTGTGTGTGTGTGTGTGTGTGTGTGTGTGTGTGTGTGTGTGTGTTCGGGAGTGAGAGAGATGAATGCTGACAAGTCCAGAGGTTTCATTTGCATAGCTGCTAATGGCCTGTTATTGCGTGGTATTTGGGTAACAACAAGAGGCTTTTAGCTTGCACTGATTTATGAAGCGACTCACGCATTTTCTATTCAGAGATACTCCTCAAATACAACGGCTCTACCCAAGTGGCTGTGTGTAGGTATACAGGTTTGTGTGTGTCTATGCGACATTTCCCTCAGACAAGTGCTTGCACCATTCTCATTACCATGGTTACTACCTTGTTCATCTTTGTGAGTAATTAATCACCCAATAGGATGAATTCTGGTCATCTAATTACAGACAAATTAGATGGAAGTAATGTCTTAGAGGGAGAATAAGACTGGAACTGGCTTATATGATTTCCTACAGTCTCTGCTCCAGTTTCTGTAAGTGTCTGCAGCTCCATATTTTAAAGGACCATACCAGTGATTTTACATGTTCAGTGTAATATCTACAAATTGTATATACTTAAGTAACATGCAGTCATATTTTAGAACTCCAATATCATTTTTCCTCCCTTTTATCCAGCCATTGTTTTTCATTCATTCCACTACAGCATGAATGTGAACTTTCAGAGACTTAAGACTTTCTTCCCACCAATATCACCATAATTAAGTCGTCCACATTAGTTTTCCTAAAAACAGCAGCACTGTTGTGTTTTGATGACTTGGAATTGTGTTGGAATTGTCTGGAAAATACTCCCTATATAAGTCCCGATATATGTTGTTAAATCTTTAGTATACCTGCATGAGTTGCAGAATTGTTTGTTGCAGTGTAAAATGTGGGTAAATTGTTGTAGCTGGGCCAAACATTCAAAGTCACTGGTGTGGACCTGAAAACTGTTCAGAGAGGTTTTAATTAGCGTGGAAAGGGGAGTCTGTCTCACTCCCCTGTGCCTTTTCTTGCTTTCTTTCTCCTCTCGTTTGCCTCCCAGTATATCCCATACTTCCAGTGTGTCAATAAAGTAGCTACAACATAAAGGGAGACTCCATCCTAAAACACCTCAGCTTTGTTGTGACAGCTGTTGACAATATACGTTACATTTCTGGGTGCATTTTGCTGTTTGGTGGTATATTTTTCCTCTTCCTAGGGTTAACAACTAAATGTAGAACATGACATCATGTTGATATTTTCACGAGAAAAAAGAGTGTAGACTGATTGCAGCAATGTAAAACATCAGCAGCAGACATCAGGTTGTGGTGTCAGTCCTTCAGAATCAAAGCGCAAGAGCGTCTTCATGCACTCGGCGTCTGTACTTTTCATTTGATCATTTTTTACTTTTCACTTTATGCAGTCAGACAGAGAGAAATACATCATAGAAGAGACAGAGATCCCAATGTCTCCACAAGCAGTAGCAGTAATCCATAATGCAGTGCAGCCACTAGACATTTGACTTTTGTGTAGCAGGCATAAGGATCATTTTTTCTCCACTTGCAGTAACAGCTACCACCACTGCTCTTGTTCTTTTAACTTGAGATATTGGATATTGAGTAGATAGCCAATTCTGTCTCTTCAGTAACTTGTAAACACACAAAGAAAAGCACACTGATGGATATATTTGTGATTACTAGTATTATTGGTTCTAATATTTGAGAAGGTATTTTTATACCTTATGAGCCCAGTAAAATTTCAGTAGTGTTGTATAAGAAAAATATGACTTCTCAAATATTGAAACATGATTGTAGATTATTCTTCGTCTTCGATGTATTCATTAAATTGTTTTTATTTGTTTGCAAGAGTTTATTGAAGGTGCGAAAATGAATGTCAGGGTACTGAATCTAATCTCCTGTCACGTACACATGTAGGGCAGTCACAGCTGAATGGGAGAAGTTCAGCCTGCACTCTGGTGGTTGTTGAAAGGCATTCTGGGAAATGAAGGTAATCACTATTTGAAGTAGAAGTAGACAAAGCAAGCAAAGGGTTTTTTGGTAGAGCAAAATAACTCCTGGATTACACACGGCATTACAGATTGTCGGTATATAACAGCGTAAGGATATCTTTAATGAGATATTTTTCTAGACACACACACACACACACACACACACACACACACACACACACACACACACACAAACACACACGGAGTGAGTGTTTCAACTCAGTGGAAGCATTGATTGGAGTCATGGCTGTGTAAGCCTCATAAGCAGTGGTTGCTGGGTAACACTGGCCGGGTTTCCATCCAAGTATTTTTATGCAAATTATAATGTATGAGATTAAAAGAGCTGAATAGAGCCAGCAAATTCTGATACAGACTTCCTCAGTATCGCAATAAAAAAGTTCTTAAGTTCTTACTCTGCTTGAACTATCTGATAGATAGAGACAGGAACGCATTTGAAGAATAATGACTTAGGCTTGATGTAATTGGTGAGACAAATAGTTTAATCTCTTTGCAAAACAGTTTAAAAGTGCCTGTTTCTGACTGAAGGTCATAGGTATTTTGTGTGTTAAGTACAAAATGCTTATTATGATAGTATGTTCATGTGTGTTTCCTTTTTCATCTTCACACAGCCTGGAATATGGCCAACACTGCCTGACACCAAAGAAAAGTAACAACTTGCCCCGTACTAATCAATTGCTTGGTTGCTTGAACAACCCTTTCCATTTTCCTCATGGGATGTGTTTTAGGTATTGCTGTATTCAGGAAGCATTCTGTTTATTCACTTTTACTTGGCTGGTAGAAAATGCAGGTAATTCCTATTTTATTTCTCGCGACATTTCAAAGGACTGCCTTAAATTTGCTTGACAGTTGGATGGAAACACAGCTAATGTGAGTGAAAAACTCCCAGCCTCCAGGTGCTTTGCTGTTTGATTCTGTCCAGCACACACAAACTCTCACGCTCACATTCACACACACACTTTGCCATTCTAACATTTCATATATACTTTTCTGTAATGTTTCTTTTCTCTTACTTTTTTGTGTGGTAGCTCTCCTCCGCAGCTACATTTCTCACCATCTCAGCTCTTCTGGACTTTTGTTTTGTTTTTGACTTTTTCTTTCTCTCTCTGTTGGTTTCTTATAGCTTTAGCCTCCTGTCTTCATGTCTACCTCCCTCTGTCCTGGTGTGGCAGTGATACTGGGAGGAGAGGAGGAGGGCTCGCCTGTTGCCAGTGTTTAATAAGCAGGTCAGCACGGCACTGGGACTGTCAAAGGCTCTGCTGGTGTAGTAGTGCCTCCAATTACAGCACACAGCTTCTAGGGCTGCAACCTGTCCTCATGGAGAGAGAGACAGTAGGTGTGTGTGTGTGTGTGTCTGAAAAGTGTATAGATGTGTTCCCGCTTGTAGGCTTTTATTCATGTGAGATTGTATGAATAAGACTGTGTGTATAGATGCAATTGCTTTCACTTTGGAGACCCATCAAAAGTCAAAAGTTTTTATTTTCCCACACAAGAGGACTGCTCACTCTCCGCTCATTCCCACTGCACTGTAAGATTGTAAAGCAATTAATCTGCAAACAAGTGTAAATGTGTGTTTGCGTGCGTGCATATTCAACACGCCCGACGTGCATCTGTGCTCGTCCCACTGTGAAAGCCCTGCAGAAACAGGGCAAGACGCCCACTCCTTGGTTAATAATAGTTTGCAGCTTCAACAATATGCAATGCATTCAGTTTACAGTTGTTTTTCAACGCCTTGGCTTGATGGTTTTGCATCTGGATCCATTATGTAGAGGGATTTTGGTGGTGCTGTCCATGCTATTTGTTCTGGTGTACTTTTGACTGTTAGCTTTGTGATAGTGGTTGCCCCCAGTATTGGGAGACACACAACATTCTCACTCTCTGTGTGGTGTTGTTTGTTCTGACCGTCATTCTCGAAAGGGCTAAAACAGGCTAAAAGATGGATGTAATTAGTTGATGCTTACTTTTTCTGATGTATTTCATCTTTGACTTCTCATGCACATAGGCAAATGCACGCATACACATGCTGTCATATACTGTGGATATCAAAAGTCTAGACACCATTTCAAATGTTGTATTTGTTATTGCCTTGAGGCTTGAAACCCATTAAATCAGACTTTCATTTGGATATAGTAATGAGCAGAATCAAGGTAAAAAGAGTCTATTTCTTACTGAGCCTGACAGAGTATTACCAGTGGAAATGTGGAAGAAAAATTTGAAATGCTTTGTAGACTTCTGATATCCGCCGTACATAATCTCTCTGTCACACACACACACACACACACACACACACACACACACACACACACTGTCTTTGCCGCACACAAACACACAGTCGCATACATTTCAGTCTATTGAAACAACATCATTTCATCAGCATGTTTGTTGAGCACTGAGATTTTCTACCTTGGTGGAGTGTATTGGGACGAGGCTTTTTTTTATTCAAACAGATTATCATCCTATAACTTCTGACTTCCCTGTCCTCAATGAACCAAAATAAAAAATAGATGTCATTATGCCTCTAATGCTTAAATCAGAGTCACCAGGAAAGATTGAGGATATAGGGAGTTGTCTCGCTCTGAAGACTAATGCATGCATATCAATGCGACCCCACCTCTAGGGTAAGTCTTTTTTTTTTTTTTTTCTTTTGTGATAGTCATAAGAATCCACTTTTAATCCATTTTAGAATTGTAGTGGATTTGTTTTTAGAAGAAAAACAGGCTGTATTGAATGTGAACACATGCTTGCTCGCTACTTAACAAGCATGCTTTTATGTTAAGTTAGCATTAGAATATGAAACACTATTCGAGTGTCATTTGTCTTGAACAGTTACACTGCCTACCCTTTTTGGTGATAAACAGGACTGAGCGCGGTGGATCTGCTCCATCCAAATCTTTCAGGTGTAGGATTATGAGCCTAGAGGGGCTCTGTATTGTTCCCAGACAGTTGGCCTGCATTTGAATTAAGGCCTTGAGGCTTGTCGGTGCTGAAGGTGACCCGAGGAACAGACTCAGGAACAACTACTGCTGCTGTATGATGCATCAAAACTGAAGCTCAGCCCAAAGGATGAGCACATGGAGCAGCAGGGGTTGCAAAAAAACAGAGTCAAATGAAGTGCAGGTTATGTGGGTGTGTGTAGATGTGTGTGTTTGTGTTGCCATGAACCCATGTGTAAATTATTGTGTGCATGTCGGTGTCCAGTTGTGTTTTTACAATCATAAATCCATATGTCTTGACACCATATGTGTAACATATGACACGCAGACTGATCGTCCTCATCCATAACCATATGACTGTCACTGAAGTGGCCTGTGCCTGGGGAGTTCACGGGGTTGAGGACACCCGGGGATGTTGGGGGAGTTTGAGAGCCTGGCGAGGCAAGTGCTGAGCAAGCGTCTGCTAGCATTGTGTGCTGCCACTGGGAGGTGAATAATATCGGTGTTGCGAGGCTGCGAATATAAGCTGCTCATTTGCGAACTAATTGCGCCTTCACCGCTGAATCCAAGCCTCCGAGTGCTGGGAACAGACTGTTTAGCAGCAATTAGGACATTGATGTCACACCAGCAGCGGAAAACACTTGCCACAGGTAATTGAACCTGACAGATTTGACACAAAAGGAAATGGACATAGTTTCTGGCATCTAGGAGTCAGATTGAGCTGTCGTGCCGCCTCGCTCCGTAACATAACTCACTGTTTTATAGGTGTCTGTCATTTTCCAGTGGGGGGATTTTATATCCGATTGACTGTGCAGCCCATTGACTTTGATACGAGGACACCTGAGATGTGTTGCTTGGAGCTAGACAATGGGGAGGGGGGGTTACCTTTGTATTACCTAGACTGTGGTCCATTTGGCTCTGTCTCTCTGTATGCCTCTCTGTCTCTCTCTCCTCTCTCCCTCTCTCTCTCTCACTCTCATTCCCACGCATATATACATGTCTGTACAGAGTCGTTTTGATGTAGCAGAGAAAATGAGCGTGGAAAGCCATGATAAAGCTCGGGAGGGGAAGCCAGTGCAGTGGAAGGCCAATGAGAGGATGGAGTCTATTTTTATCAGAAGTGATTATTTCACTATTTGAAATTCAGTTTTTTTCACCTCCCGCCACATGGGTAAGGAACAGATTTTTTTTTCAAGGAAGAGAGAAAGCCATTAAAGTCTTTTTAGGGGGATGGAGAGAGTTCTGCATTATCAGGTCTGCTCTGTTTTACTCCATAAAGACACCCCATTCAGAGCTCCTGAATAATTAAGGATATCTAAGAGTAGCTCTCTAATAAAAGGTAAAAGTCTTCCCTGTTTGAGTGGAAATAGCCACAACAGCTTCTCAGCTCTGTCTCTGTCTTAGAGCCTGCTGCACACGAGCTAAAAAGGTCATCCTCATGGGCATACTCAACCTTTTGTAAAAATTAGAATGATTGTGCTGTCATTGCCTATTTACATTTCAGGTAGTCAAATTATTTTGCAGTGCCGGTGGATAGTTTGGACAAAAGTGTAGAAATGCTGTGTTTGGAGTTTGAGCCATTATTCCCCCTGTTGTGTTTGCCAGCCTGTGACTACTGTCCACAGCTCTGGCCTCATTATAAAGGACTCCAGAGGTAATCCGCAAGTAATGAGAAAGAGACACAGAGCGACTAAATAAAGTGGCCTCCTCAACACTGTGGTGCAAATTTACTTTCATAAAATCAAGTCACAACTTTGTTTTGCTTGCTCATGGAACTGGATAAAAACGAACTTGGATAAATACACTCAGTGTTTTTCACAGAGTTCAGTTTTTCTTTCCCTGTGGCCTTCTAAAATGTCTGCTGCTTTAAGACCTTTGGCTTTTTTATGTCTGGTCTTTCTTCTTTGGCTTAAAGGAAAGAGCCATCCTGCTTATTTTTGTGTAAGGGCAGCCATAACACTGTATTTGAGGGATCTTGGCGAATCCCGCCTGGAAATGCCAAATGCCTTATGGAGTGAAATTATTTGTTTCTACTCCAGGTGGTCAGGGTGGCTTTATGGATGTTCCTGGACAACACCAGTGATATTGCATTTTAAGTGTAATAGCTGCACAATGTATATACTTCACATTTCTGCTCATCTTTTTTCCAAGGAAGCAGTCGTGTTTTAGAACTCCCATGTCATTTTCCTCCCATTTATCCAGCCATTGGTTTCCAGTCATTCCACTACAATATGAATATGAATTTTCAGAGACTACAGACTTTCCTCACACCAGTATTCCATCACCGTAATAAAGTTGTCCACATTAGTTTTCCTTAGAGCAACAGCACTGTTGTGCTTTGATGACTTGAAATTGTGTGGAGTGAAACGGTCTCTCTGCCGGAAAATAGTCCCTGAGGAAACGTTTGCTTTACACAGTCAATAATCAGTTCTGTGGTTTAAGAGTGGTGACAACTTTGTTAGCCACAGAAGCAGAGCATCATAAGGTGGGAGTTTCAACCTCAAATTCCAATTTGAGAATCAAGGGATTTTGAGTTTATGTTGTGAAATCTTAGTACCCCCGCACTACACCACATATTGTCTGAAATATTTGAGGTGTATAAATCCAAGATGTATTCAATCTTGCCGCTTTCATCCAGTGTTTCTCTATGAAATTGCTATGAAAATAAGTGCTTGCTGACTCATTTCAAATCCTTGGAGAAATTCCCAAGAAGTGTGGACTGTGGAAGATCCATCAATCCTAGATGAGTGATTGGATGGGTGTAGATAATTTGGAGCGGAATCTGGTGGGAAAAACGCTCCATGACAAAGTTGTTTCATCCGAAGAAGAGCTGACCACGCATACATAGAGAGTGGCACTGCCGTCACCCGTCTCATCTGCTGTACATTTCCTCTTCCTTTCTCTCCATCTGGTGTGTTTGCATCTGAGCAGAACTGATGGTGTTGTATGCAGAATGAAGTAGAGGCCAATCCAACAGCTAAGGCCTGGAGACTTCGAGGACCCTGCTGGCCAATAAGAGCACTCCTATTATGGAAGCAGTGTTGGCCGCTCTCCAGCATACGGTTGGACACAAAAGTGTGCCATGTTCCTGGCAATTACATTTACAGTCTATTTTGTCGAGCTGGATCTCAGTCACTCGAGCTTGTCAGTCCCTATAGATGGCAGTCTCGAGCTGCAGTCAGAGGCAGAGGCCTCTCCCTGTGATGGGAAGAGACAGACATGATGTAAATGTTGAACACACATACACACGGTCTGCCTCTCTTTCACTCACTATTCAGCTTACTTAACCCCCGTTTGCACAAGCGCCCAAAATTAGCATTCGCCTAAAAACAGATAGAAGTGGGGCATGAGGCAGTGGAGTCATTTTGTGTCTCTGCCAAGTGAGTGGCTGGAGTACAAATAAGAGATGAAGAGCGGTCTGGGTCTTAAACAGGCTCCCAGCCTCACGTAAATCTTTCATTGTGTGTGCTCAGCTGTTGAACAGATAATAATGTCTTGGTGTGTTTTTCAAATCTGCTCGCCTCGGACATTAATTAAGAGAATTAACGGGGATAGGGCTGGGGCTGGGGTATTTCTCTGCAGCCTTATTGGCTAGAACAATACAAAATGATGGTGCCTAATGTAATTGATCCCTGAGAAAGTACCTCTGACTCTGAAGCATATGTCGTTGTCGTAGAACAAATACATTACCCCTTGGCCTTACAGTCTGTGCTTTTATGAGAGGGGTTACATGCAAAACAGGCGCAGCAAAGTGACACAGTGTTGACAGACTGTCCTTCAAGCAGCAGGCCCGGGTTCAAGCCCCCTGTGACATCGAGCATGTTCCCTGCTGATGTGACCTTGAGCAAGACAATGACTCCCCAGAGGCTCCAGGGTGCTGTTGTCTTACTGACCGAGTGCTATGGAGCGAGGCAGGCGAAAAAACACAAATTTGTCCTTGGGAGGTTCAGTAGAGAATAAAAGAAGAAGTAGAAAAAAAGAAAATGAAAGAAGAAAAAAGAAGGAGAAAAGATATTTCACCTAGTTTAAACAATGGGATGAAATTGTGAAACAAGGCTAAGGTAAAGAGGCAGAATCTCATAAGATGTGAAAGTGCTGTGAAGGAGAGCATATCAAATGGCCTACATGATTAAACTGCACTGTACATTTAAAGTTAAGCAAAAAGCCTTTATTGTACGCTGACCTTTACATTACTATTCCTGAGAGTGAAACACCACCATAATTTTATTCCATCTGAAAACGCTTTTTAGCTGAACAGAACAAACTTAATCTTTTAAGAGGGGAAAGTTTCACTCTGCTGTTTAGCTGATTTCAGATCACGTGAGTGTGGACCGGAGAGAAAGAAACGGCTTGAGATCAGGCGAAAGAGTGAGTATCGGATCTGCTAGCCTATATACGATCAATTCAGCACTGTAATGTGAATGGACCTGGGTTAAACATCTCAGCTGATCAGACACTGTTTTCATCTTCACAAATAGCATCGTTTCTCTTCAGTCTCAGTTGACACCGCGGCGCCCAGTGCTCCCTTGAATCCTCACCGTGGCATCATTACAGGCACATGTCAGTTCCATTGACACTAATTCATTCTGATTGATTCCTTCTAATGAGGTGAAACAGGCTGACATTTCACTTGACAATCAATTATCAGCCTGTTACCAATTTGTAAAAACTGCCTGAGTCCAAGTGTCAGTAGTTAACAGTAAGCTGCTAAACGTTGCGCTGGGGTGGGGAATCCCCTAATGATGCGTTTAAAGCATTTTGATCTGGTTCAGCACGATAGTGTAAATGGTAGATAGTTAACAGATAGATTTGACAAGGTGTTAATACACATGGTAACGCAACCTGAGTGAACTTTCAAATTGCCTCTAAAATTACACTTCAGTAGAAAAGTGTGTATAAATTTACTTCATACCTTTTCTTCATACCTCTATTCTCCTTGTATCCACCTGTTGCAGTCTGCTGTAATGCTTAAATTCAAGTAGGAACCCCTCCCCTCATTCGCACAATGCATTTGACCTTGTGTTTGATGCTGGCCTGAGTGAGCCAGTTTGTGTGTATGTGTGTGTGTGTGTGTGTGTGTGTGGAGTGGAGTGTGTAGGGTTAAATGGGGCTGGAGTTGATCCTGTCTGCCCTAGGTTGGCCCGGCTCTCCACTCTCCTCTGTCCACTGAAGCTGAAAATAGGACTGGGGCTGCAGGCTTCTCTCTCGCTGTCTGCCTGTGCACAGCCCAGCTCACTGCTGGAGCACAGCGCTGGACAACGCTGGACTCTCAACATTACAGTGCAATTTTCGCTGGATGTGCGGCGTGCACCAAATCTTGACTTTTCGCACCCGATACAAGCACTGAATGTTTTATTTTGTTTATCGGTTGATACGAGTGCAGAAAAGTCTGTACCACTCAAGTCCCACTCAGTTCTGTCTCTCAATACATGCCTTTTTTATAAACATACAATTAAACATAAACAATTGCATGACTTTATGTAGTCATGTGATCAAATTGAGTACTGTCTGTTGAAAGTGCTCAATTAAATGATAAAAATACACAACATAACACATGTAAGAAGAAAAAGCTTTTATCTTCATATTTTTTGTTTTTATTAAATACAGCTTGTTGGATTACTGTTGAAACATTTTTTCCAAATAAGTGTTAAAGAGGAGTGTGGTAGGCATTTAGCCTCCATTGCCAAGTCTCATCCTTAAAATGCCAGTGGCTTTCACAAATAGCAGCCAGAAAAGATTTTGTATACACTCCCTCTCCCTAGCTTGTCTCTATGATACTTGTGTGTACGTTAAACCTCTTGACTCACTTCATGAGTTGAAGTGAGATTATGCTGTGCGTATGTTCGCTCCTTTATCACCGTGAGCCTGAAATGCATTTAGTGCTTTGCTATCCAGACTGAAGCCAGCCAGTCAAAGTAATTAACGCTTTTCCCTTAATTGCAGTGTGCTTGACAATGTTCCTTCAGGTCCACCAGCTAATGATAGTCACCTGCAGATCGGCAGTGATTTGATCAGCCAGCCACATTTAACCACAGCACAACACAATCCACTGGAAAATTAGATGGGTTGCTCAATTTGACTAAGATGGCAATCAAGATGATTTGCTGAGATAAGGTATAATGTACGATATTAAAGTTAATTTCATATTTCAGTCATTGAGTTCCCTCAACCTGACCCAGAATGAATTTGAATAAAGATCATTGCAGAATCAAAGCAGTGCAGACATTTTTGTGCATGCTTCACTCAGCTTTTCTGTTTTCTGTGCAGAAAAGGTTCTTTAAAATTCTCCACGTCTGGTGACGAGGCTTAGAGACATTTCAAAATTTCTTGATATCTGTATGCTCCACACAGACACCCACCAGTGAATCATCTCCGGCAGTCAGTCTCTCCCATATCTGTGCAGTACCTCGGTTCATTTGTTTGCCTTGTTTCAGGGGGCTGTGTGGTGTGCTGTCTGTGTGTTCACTTTTTAGTGCGTTCTGTGGCTTTGTTTTGTCTGAGACAAGTTGTATTACCAAGCAAGCCTCTTGCCAATAGTCATACCAAGCACAAGTGATACAACAGTGCTGGCATCAATTAGGCAAAACACGACGAGAGCGCGGCAGCACATCAATATTTATTTCATCTGCATATAGATGAGATTGGGTTTTAGGGAGCCATTTGCTGATGAACCTCTCCCTCCCTCCCAGCCTCCGTCACTCCCCAGACGCTATCAGAGCTCACTATCGAGACCACTCCTGTTATGACGGGGGTAGAAGAGGAGGGGAGCGCCGGAGGAGCAGAAAAGAGCCAAAGTATAATAAGATTTCAGGGCCAAAAGGTGTTCATTCCCAATGAGGCAGTTCAATTTGCGATTTGACGGCTTTTAGGCTCCGTTTCATTTCTCAGTTGCACCGTGATAACTGAAACTGACTCCCCACCCCGTCCACAAACATTTACGAAGAAGAAACTAATTTGGACGGGTCAAAGGTCAGCTCCTGGCAGCTCATTGGCTCATACACTGGAAGCGATATCAGGGAGTTTTGACATTGATGCTGATGGACTGTGGAGCAAGAAGTCACGGCTGCCGAGGGCTCTGGGCTGCAGACTCAATCGCATGTCATGCTGCCTGTTTTCCACTGGCCTCAGGGCGACTGGGCCAGCTTCGCACTCCGAGCTGGCATGACGTCTCACTGAGACACTGTGCGTTGGTTCAGAGGGACACGCTGATAAACCAGTTGATGAAGCTGTCTCTGGAAGTTTGAGTTCTCCTCAGCCCTCAGCTACTTGAACTACTTGAACCAGCGTGCAACAGTGATGGTACCTGACAGGTGGAATTTCCCCTCGTGGTGCCGAGAAAAGAATGGACGGAGAACTACTATAAAAAAAAAAAAAAAAAAAAAAAAAAACGCGCTCTATTGTGATGTAAACATCTGTGTGCACCTGCAGTCATTCCCTCTCTCCCATGCAGCACACACACTCACAGAGAGTTTCAGTGTGTGCTCTCCACTCTGTCTACAAATAGGTCAGAGAGTCATGTCGATTAATAGGGAGGGAGATTTGAGAACATGAGAAATATCCAGGGCTAAGTCAAAGATGAGCTACGAGAACAGCTCCTCAGAGAGGCCCATTCTCATCTGCTCTCAAAGCCGGAGAAGCCTTTATGTCAAGTGCTCTCTCTCCAAAATACCCTCCCCTTCGCTAGAACAAGGATTGAGCGCCTTAGGGAGCCCTAGACAGTAAATGAGCAATATAGATCAGTGGCAGAAAAACACAGTGTTTCTCTTTTCATCAGCTGCACTGCCACAGCCCTTCAAACAGAGGTCAATGCCACCCCTCTCCCATCCATCAGTAGAACCGAAACTGGCCTCAACTTTGTGGAACGGAAACTTCTGTTGTCTTCTGTCGTCTTTTGTGGCCCACACTTACACAGAGAGAGAGACAGAGAGTGGTTTTGTGTCTTTTGTTATTACCTCCAGATGAATGGATGGCACTGACCGCTGCCGAGTTTGTAATTAACCTCTTCCCAGACGCAGAAAATCAATGCAATGCTTTGTGCAATCATTATTGGGAAAATAGACAGCGCAACATTGGTTTGTTTAAATGTTGATTTTCATTTGTCAGTGTCTCTCTCACTGTCTGACTGCCCTTCTAGGTAATGTTTGTCTCTCAGAGTTTAAGAGCCTTTCACCGATGCAGTTGATGATCGCTTGCCTGTTGTCTGTAAGTTGGCTTCATTATGTGACATTTTAAAGTTGTGCAGTTTTTTGCACTCACATAGCTGGATCTGTGGTTGCTTTTCTGAATTCACTGCATCCAGGAGCACCTCTGACCTATCACAGAAGTCAAAATTTTACATTTACATTGTAGTCATCCAGCTAAAACACCATTGATAATGACTTAAAATGACAGGTCAAGAGTTGAAATGCAACAACATTATGATTATGTGAGGCGGAAATGCTAGAAAAACAGACAAGAAAACAGAGGGGATGTCTGTCTTTACCTCAAGACAAGAGGTGATGTGATTGTTTGTAGCAACTGGCATGCGGCACTTTTCGAAGGATTTGTTTTCCGCTTGTGGCAGAAGACAGGGAATGACAGTGCTGATTGAACTGTGGGGCATAGACTTGGATTTAGAGCCAAATCCTGCCTT
The DNA here is from genome assembly GCF_902150065.1 of Myripristis murdjan. Taxonomy (NCBI): domain Eukaryota; kingdom Metazoa; phylum Chordata; class Actinopteri; order Holocentriformes; family Holocentridae; genus Myripristis; species Myripristis murdjan. The sequence continues at coordinate 8,208,872 of NC_044002.1, forward strand.
GGAGGTATGGGGATGCAGCTATTTTAGCAGCCTCGCATGTATGCCAGCACCAGTGTTTTGAATTCAGTGCAGGCATCTACCAGCAGCCAGTGAGGGTAATGCTTGAGGGGGAGTGACATGGGAGAATTTAGGAAGATTGAAGATGAGACGAGCTCAGAGTGCTGACCTGGATGAGCCAGGAGAGTAAATAGATGCTTTATTCCTGTGGGTACATATAAGTTACAGCATCCAGTGACAAATTGGGGAGTCCAGTTGAAGTGTCTCAAAGGAACTGCCAATCCTGTAAAACATGAAAATCAAATGGTAACATGGTAAAAAAGCAAACCCAGATGAAAATAAGTGAATAAATTATGGGGGTGAAAATCAGGCTTGAAGTTGATCATGATTTCACTTTTTGTAGCCACTGAAGAGATCGACTCTGCATGAAAGTAAATCAACAAACTTTCAAGTCAAGTTAAGACCAAAAGTGAGCACATCTTCATTCCCATGCAAATGAGAGGCAGCTAAACATGCATTTGCATGATGTATCTTCAAACTATGCAGATGACCTTTTATTTAGGACTATGTCCCAGATACTGGGCTTTAATAATGAACTGAAGGCATTCCGTCTTTTGAATGCATTTCCCTTCTGAAAATCGCTTGGTGCACCCAAAAGACCGCTCGTTGAGTGGTCCCTGTACAACAGCACAGAGCTTTAGACGGATTCATGTTGAAATCCTCTTGAGATCTGACCTGACAAGGGCCCCTCTGATTACCTCAGATGATCTACACATCATCTTGTCCGCTCTACCCTACAAATATCCTCACCCAGAGGGTGAAGATGAGACGATTTTGTGTGTGTGTGTGTGTGTGTGTGTGTGTGTGTGTGTGTGTGTGTGTGTGTGTGTGTGTGTGTGTGTGTGTGTGTGTGTGTGTGTGAACTCTGCTGCATCACAGTTTTCTTGCAGTGTATGGGTTTATCCATGAAAGGCATTCTACTGGGGGATGTTAACTTAGAAACACGACTGAGGAGTTCTCTGCTTTGCTCAGTAAGCTGTGATCTGCAGTCAGACTGCCAGATGCAATTGGGTGAAAAGGCCTTTGAAGTGCGCTGTGATTGGCTGTGTGTGGCGGTTATTTTGACAGTGCAGGTTGGGGGGAAGGGGACAGTTTGTGAAGCAACAGTAACTCTTTTGGTCACACCAGGCTAGCTTACCATAAAGATGTAAACTTGCATGTGGTTGTGTGTGTGTGCGTGACAGAGAAAGGATGAGCCTGCAAGAGAAAGAGGCTACTGGTAAATCAAACTTGAGGGTGTGTGTGTGTGTGTGTGTTTAAACAGAGAAAGACTTGGCAGATTACTTTCAGCCCTTATGAGTGTGATGTGTGTGTCTGTTGGTGTTTCTCTGTGTGTTTGCGATTGCATGCACATGACAGAAAAGACATCAGAAAGCCAATATCTGTATGCTGTAGCCCCCTTACAGCCCCCCCTCTCTGAAATTAAATCTCAAGCAAATATTTCATTGACGTTTCCCCTCTGAGTCTCACAATGTCACAGTTCATTAAAATGTAATTGAAAAGGAATATTCAACAGCTTACTTTGCACATACACCACTTTACACCATTACACTTGCTAAAGAAACATTTACATAGAATATCATCTCGGCTCTATTTGCTCTCAGAAAGCTACATGAGCCGCTTACACGGCCGCCTTATCATTTCCCATAATTCTTCTCTGCCGCGACAAATAAACATAGCAGGGAACGTGGAATATGCAAAGTGTGATTCAGCAGCCGCATTTTTAATCTTTCTTCCATCAGCCTCCATCACCAGTGCTGCCGAGCTCAGCGGACCAGAGCACTCCTAGGCTCTGATTGGGTTAGTTCAATTAGATTGGCCCCAGCAAGGTGTAATAAGAACTGTGCTGTATCAGTGACAAAGCGTAGGAGTAAGCCCGGCGGCAGCCATTATGGCTCGGCTGTTAGCTAGCGACCCATTAATATCAATAAGACCCAATTTCCTGGTCCTGCAACTGTGCTGGGGTCCTCCTGACTCATCCATCAGTCAGTTCAACCTGACGTCTCATACCAGTGGCCAAGCCTCAGTAAAATCGGCAATGTCCTGTAAACCAGCCCACAACCAAAATGGAGCATTTTTGATTCGTAGAAAAAGAAATTCTTAAGGTCTGTTAGGATTTAAGTAAATGGCAGTTGTTTCTGGGGATAAGCTGTGTGAATCCGAGGTTTTTCTCCTCCCACTCCTCTCCTCTCTTTTAGTTTCCTTTTCTCTCCCTGCAGCCTTCTGAAGACCAGTATGGATTTTTACACAGTTCAATAGGCCTAAATGGCTCTATCATGGGACATCAGTGATTACTGGATGCAGGCCCCGCCTTTAAATGAAAGCCCAATTAAGAAGCAAAATATTGATCCTCCCCGGTCCCTTCCCTTCCACCCTTTTCCTTCACTCATAGAGGGAGCAATAGATCTGTCTGTGTGCCTCACTGGCCAACCATGTCGCCTCCTCTTTGTCTAGTTTTCTTTTCGTGTTCCATATTTGTCTTTCAGTTTTCTTCTTTCCCCACTTGTCCTTTCAGCACTAATCATCAGTCCTCAAAGCTGAACCAATTTGGTGTCAGGATCCAGGTTAATCAGTGCAATGGCTGCTAACTTCCTTGATTGATCTAGCTTACCAATAGCCTAAAGCATGGGGGTCTTATTGTTCATGGGATTAATGCTTTTTTGGCAATCAACTTCTTTGTTTCTGTGCCTTGTATTTTGATATATTTAAGCAATTTGCTATAAGGGGTTGTGCTTGACAGGGATTTTAAAACACATTGGAAACGTTTTTAGGCACCACATGAATAGAAACAATGCAAAGTGATGTGATTAATTAAGCAAATATTTTTACACTGAGCAGTGTAGTTTATGAGCTGCAGCTAACTGAAGTGGAAACAGGACCAGTATGAATAGTGATTTTCAGTTAGTGTATTAATTGTATAAATACATATGTGGTATGTGATTTTTCACATATTAAAGTGTTTCTATGAGAGAATCTAATGACCTTCCTATTTGCAATGTGCTGGTCTAATCATGGGGCACAAACTTAGTGAGAACAATAGTCACGTGTCCCTTCCACTTTCCTGATAATCCAAGATGTCTGTCTTGCCAGTTTGATTTTAATTTCACATGCATGAATGTGAACTAGTCTCATGCACTCTACAAAGGATAAACCCACTCATGTTCCAGCTTGGCGACTGGCTGAATGGCTTGACTGTCTGAAGTTATCTGCTGCATGAGTTGGAAACTGTACAGACACACAGTACAGCGTCGTGGCATTAGATAAATGATAAAATGCGATGGTTATGCAGGTTTAATTAAGTTAGTGATGTGTAAGACAAGCCCATACACTAGTCTAACTGTCCAACTTTAGGCAGTGTAAAAGTAGGAGTTAATAGGGTGACCAAGTTTTTTACAGCAAATTCAGTAACATTTGTGGTTCACTGACAAATGTGAACAGTAACATATTCCAAAATTTGTCAGAAATGATATGCCCACTTAATAATTTATAGAAGGAAAAAAATAGCCTACTCAAAACTGCATTAAAATCACTGATGTGCATTCTACTTGAATTCCAGCCTTGTCCTGCACTAGCCCCGTCCAGAGAGCCAGACAGGTCGAACCTGTGCAATCAATCTGAACTGGAGACACAAGGGAGCCTCCATTAGCACTCCAGGGCCGAAGCGCTAAAGCAGCTAATTTCCAACCAACTTTGGGGCGATACCCAGTTAACCTTTTTAACTTGTCCGAAGTCTTACACTTGTGAAGCACTTGCAGTTACTTTCACCAAAAAAAGCATGGAACTTTCCTTTCCCCCAGCAGCATCCCACCTGCCACACACACAGCTCACTTCCCCTTAGAGGATTTCTGGAGCCAGTTATGAACACTTCCAAGAACACAAGTGATATTCCCTGATTTACAAATTATGTGTTATGATATGATATAATTATATGATATAATTCCTGTGGTGCACAAATGACAACACCTTTCCCGTACGTACATGTGTATATAATGTGAACCAGCCGCTGAGCTGCACGCATGACCTGCATTCCCGCTCCAGATCAACAATGCATTTGGCAGTTCAGCAAGTATTCACCTTGTTAGTTGATTTTTATGCTCTCTGGTGTAATTCTCATTACTACCAATGCAACTTAAGAGCAGGATAAAACAAGGGGAATTGTTCATAGATATTACAGAAATAAAGAGCTTACAATGTAACAATTTTATTTAGAAAGTCTTGCTTTTACATATACATACAGTGCTGTGAAAAAATATTTCCCACTTTCCAGATTTTCTCTATTTTTGCATATTTATCCCACTTAATTGTTTCAACTCTTCATACAAAACACCATACAAGACAAAGACAACCAGAGTACACACAAAATTCAGTTTTTAAAAGATAATTTTATTCATTTAAGGGAAGAAAGTTATCCCACACCAACTGGGCCTGTGTAAAAAAAGTTATTGCCCCCGTAATTACTTAAACCAATTAACCAAGAGCAAACAGAGCAGACACACCCAGGCTTGTTTACTGCCAGCCCTGCTGAATCTTAACATCACTTAAATACAGGTACCTTACCATCAATATGAAGTAGGCCACAAGATCTCAACAAGCAGCTCACTACGCCACGATAAAAGGAAATTCTAGTAGAGGTGAGAAAAAACGTTGTCGTGCTATATCAGCCTAGAAAGGGTTACATAGCCATTTTGAATGCTCTTGGACTCCAGCGAATCACGGTGAGAGCCATTATCTCCACATGGAGAAAACTTGGAACAGTGGTGAATCTTCCCAGGAGTGGCCAGCCTACCAAAATTCCTTCAAGGGCGCAGCAGCTGCTCACCGAGGAAGTCACAAAAACACCCAGGATAACATCTAAAGAACTGCAGGCCTTTCTAGCCTCAGTTGAGGTCAGTGTTTGTGATTCAACAAGAACGAGACCACACAAAAATGAGACAAGAGAGAGAAACATGGTCATCTCACATTTTCAAAAAAGCACATTGATAACCCCCAAGCCTTTTGGGATGATGTTATGTGGACAGAAATTTAAAGTGGAACTTTTTGGAAGTTACAGGTCCCGTTATGTCTACTGTAAAGCAAAAACAGCATTTCACAACCAAAACATCACACCAGTAGTCAAACATGGTGGTGGTAGTGATGGTGTGTGGATGCTTTGCTGCCTCAGAGCCTGAAAGACTTGCCACCGATGAAGGAACCATGAATTTTGCTCTTTACCAGAAAATTCAGAGGGAGAATGTCCAGTCACCAGTCTGTGATCCTGACTTTAACCCCATTGAGATGCTATTGCAGAAGCTTGAGCTGTTAATGCTTAAAAACCCTCCAATGTCATTGAATTACAGCAATTCTGCAAAGAGTGGGCCAAAATTCCCCCACAGTGATGTGAAAGACTTACCTCCAGTTACACAAAGCGTTTGGTTGCAGTTGTTGCCGCTAAATGTGGAGCAGCAAGTCACAAAGTACGTGGAGGCAGTTGCTTTTTCACATTGGTGATATGAGTCTTTATTGAATTATACAACAGTGTTAATCATGATATGGCTAATCATGACATTCATCATGTATTGAATTATATGATTCAGACATGCATGTGTGTGCTGCTTACATTTTGAGCTTAATTGGAAAACACTCTCTGCTTGCCTTTTAAGCTTAATTACATTTTGAGTCTGTGTTCAAGATCACTATATAATCATAGAATATTGTGTTGAAGTGCAGGAAGTGTGATTAAAATTTAGATTATATTTTCCTGTGGGATGACAGCCAAGACCCCGCCACTTACCAGATCAAACTTACACCCTTGGGTCCACTAAATTAAGGTCAACCAAGATTCAAAAGAATGAGCTTCTGCCAAGCATAACAATAGAACAATCTTTACAGGCAACCATGAAAATTCAGTTTGGATTTAACTTTCTTTCCATTTTAATTTTGTGTGCGTTTTTTGCCCCTTTGACATAGATGCACACAGACAGAAACATATGGAAATACAGAAAACAGTTTTCCTCAGGAAAGAGATGACCGTGTGTAATCTTTGCTCCACTTTGTCTGAGGTCCTGTCCTTACTCTGCGATGGAATTAATATTGTTGTCAAGGCAACCAAATTGTTAAGCACTGAGTTTGTCAGCCTGGCCTTTTTACCACTCTGTCCACCGCATATGCCTGCAGAGAGCTTTGATGTCTCGGTGGGGAGGAATTTCTTTGTCTCCTCTAGTTGTTAAACCATTGCAGGGGCACGATGCAGAGAAATTCTTTTTTTCTGAGGAGACTTTGACATTTCGCGGGGTCATCAGCTGGGAGGAGATGGATCTTTGTCATGAAGAGCAAGCGGTGTTGTCCTCCGGAGCGAGCGGTTGGCACAGTGACATTCACATGTTCAGTCAGGATGCTCAGCTCAGGTGTTCAGCTAAGGTGAGGTTATTTCATACATTCCTGAACGTTACAGCTTTGATGTGTTCACTGTCTATGATTGTGTTGGTGTTTCATTCACGCTTACTATAGCACTTAGGCAGTTTTTCAGAAGCCATCCACACTGAAATGCGCTGGTGTATGCACAATCTATGCACCTCAGCCTACATCATATGACAGTCCTTTCAGTTTTTTCTATCCATATTATAACTTAGATGGCTGCCATTTTTAAATTTACACGCCTTGGAAAGTGTTTTCAAAAAAGCACCTTTTTGCTGGTGGAAAATACCAGCTTAGTGTGGACGGAAGGTCCAAATGGAGTAAAGGCTTTTTGTCCGTATTAGTGTAGACGTAGCCTTAGCCTCTTTCTCATATCTATTTCCAGTCTGCTATCTTCCTCTCCACTATTTTCACACCATCCTCCTCTGGATGGCTGTATTGCGTGCTGAGATGAGCGGCCTACTGTCAGACATGCATTGTATGTGATGGCAGGTCTTTGATAGGCCTATCTGTCTCTTCAGTCTATCCACCCTCATTCCCACCAGCTTTAACAGACATATGAAGCCCTTCCAGTTTCTCCTTTGATCTACTGACACTACCAACGACAAAATAAATAAATGCTCACTTTTGTGGATAATGCTGCTCCGCTGCTTTGAACACAGAAACAAGGAGGAAGAGAAAGAGGGGAGAAAGGAGGTGGGTAGAGAGGGAAAAGGACATATGAGGATGTGGGAGAAAGTGGTAGGCAGAGGGATCCAGAAAGAAAATAGGAAAAAGGATTGAGAGGGGTTGATAGAAAAGACAAGTTGGGTGAAAGTCATTATGCAGCCATGTTTGAGCAGTGGCTGGTTTTGAAGTTTAATTCTATTTGATGCATTATTGGTTGGCCATGTAACAGCTATTTTTACCATGCTGTATGGACTGATGTTTTACTGCCTGTCTCCTTTCAAGTACATACTCTTGAGCATTGCAGGAAAAAGTTGTTTTTGCTTCCTGCAAACTGTAAACTTTGCTTACGCTTTAACAGAGCCTTACTGTGACCAACTTTTCAACATTAACATGTTGATGAGATTATAACTGGGTGGTGCAACGACACGCAATATTCAGGTATAAAAGCACCCATGATGCATGGAAGATGTGATCAACCAAACCCGTTCCAAAAGTGGGCAGAGATGAATTTGGCAGCCTTGATAATAAAGTATAAATGCAGTATGTCTCCAAAACACATACAGCGACTATATAAATGTAAATAAATCTGGGCGCATAGATGTATCCAGGAAAGAGAATGCTTTTACAGTTTCACGTTTAAAGGATGTAAATACCTTTACGGTAAGTGACTCATGTAAAAGAGCATTTTGATGAGGGAAAGTGAAATCAGACGTGCCAGTTAAATCTAGATACAATTCAGATGCAAGAGTCTTTCATTTCAACTGTGTTTACGTCTGGTATTAAAATGCAGTCTGCATCTGGATATGTTACCTGGATAAAGAATAAATGTTTTTAATGCAATATGTAAATACACATGCTATGCATTGACGTCGCAGTGTGATCAAATTGGAGGGTGGATTTCAGCCGGAGTCAGTCAGGTGTAAATGCAGTCCACATAGTTTCTTCACATTTGTTAGAAAACACTGTCTATGAGGTATAAGCTGTAGGCTTTCCACCGATCTGATCGGCCATATCGGATCGGCTGATATTTTGCATTTTATGCAATTTGTGTGATCAGCTGTAATGTCTTAATTCACCGATCCGATCAATGACATCATTGTCGTGTTCAAACTTTTTGCAGATGCTCCCGTTGCATTGTTTTATCTGTCTCATTTACTCAGAAGAAGTTCCACACCATCGCCATGTTAGCTTTGAGCCCTGTCACTATGTGACGGACAATAAAGTTTTTTGAATTTTGCATCATTTGTGGTTGGATTTAAAGAAACATGTTGGTGGTGTGGGACTTCTTCAAAGTGTCTGAGACAGATAATTGATGATGACAGATGATTGTTGATATTCAGTAAACAGTACATAATTATATACAGTAAATAAGTTATTTAAATAGACATATTGCTCCCTCATGTGATCGGATCAGTGATTGGTGATCGGTTTATTTAAACTCACTGATCAGTGATCGGTGATCGGCCCCAAAAATCCTGATCGTGTAAAGCCTAATAAGCAGCATTACTCATGCCAGCACAGTCTGCTTCCACTAATCCAGGGAAAGAAGCAGTGACTAGAGACTAGTTGTTGCTTCTTTCCATCATCCATGGTGAAGGAGTCACTATATCAGAGTTTGCAGATCCTTTACACCTCAAATGAAAGTAAACAAAGGCTGTGCTACATGCAGTGTCACATGTATTGCACCTTGCACCCACCATGTTTTTTTTGTCAACACTGCTGCAGCCACACTGTGAACAGACTGCTGGCAACACACAGGAATGCGTATGAATACCAATTAGAAGTACAAAAGGTGGAGTGAGATTATTATCTGGATGTCATGTGTGGATATAGATCAAATTTTAATACTATGTGTAAATGAGGCCTGTAATTATTTGGCTGTGAGGCCGGGTCTGCAACATGTGAGCCAGGTAACAGCGGGCTCTGCCATGCTGTTCCCCATTGATCGTCTATGCACAGCGGCCACTGGAAGGCACAGCGGCATGTGAAGGACATATTCCATTTCCTGCTCCAGCAGCACCATCAGTGCAGGAGATGGCCTGTCTCATTCCCAAGTTAAAATGGACCAGGCCTCCCCCACCTGGAGACAAATGCTGCACACACACATGCACGCAGACACACACCAGCAGACAATGGGTGGGCTGAGTGAATTTCCATGGCAATGGGTGAGATGAGACTGGTCAGCATAAAGCAGCAGCAGGAAGGTGTGCGAAGTAATCACCTGTGGGAGTTAGAGAGAGATGTGTGGGCATGTGTTTGTGCGTGTGTGTGTGTGTGTGTGTCTGTACATGTAAACCCAGATGAAAGCCAGTTGGTATTAGTGAGTTCTAATGCTTTGACTGCAGAGCTGGCATAATACATGTTTATCGACAGACTAATCAACTGAGCACAGTGTGTGTCTGGTGAAATTGGCAAGGTTTTAAGCCCACCCTGATCTTCTAATTAGTATGATTATCCAAACAGCTGTCTCCTCGTGCTCCCTCTCACTTAAACACACACACATGTGCACACACACACATGCACACACACAGTCATTATGCTACATATGTGGTTGCCCAGGGGTGCCCTCGGAGCAAGGTGTGATAAATATTGTCAGTAAGGCTCTAATGATGGTGCTCCAAGCAGACTAACTGACTGTCGACAGACCCTTGATGCTGAATTTTGCTGCTCAGAACAAAAAGTTCTCATGTTTCAGCAGGACAATTTGGAGTCGATGTTGTCACAATGTTGCAGAGGTCTTTATTCAGTGATGTGTTTTTGTTCTTGTGTGTGTCTGTGTGTTCACAGCCATGCATTCATTCCTGTTTTAATGACCTTGTCAGATTGTTATGAATCACTGTTCGGCACAGAGCTGCTTTTGAGCATTCAGGATGGAAAGCCCAATTTTTTGTACCCGTGCTGAATTGAGGGATGCATTGTGCTTTTAGCTAAGTTCAATAGGCTCATAAATTTCAATTTACTTTAGTTTGGTGCATTGCCTGTTTTAAAGCACCACTCTATAACTGCAGTACATCATCCTCTGTTGAAACATTGTTGCCCCAGTAATGATTTATTGGTTTGAATGTTTTTGTTCACTGTGACAGAATTGGACAAGTAAACATAAGCCTGCAATTGGAGACTGTAAAAGGTCTGTTTGCTTTTGCTCATTTGCAGTCATTTCCACAAAGTCTACTTTCGTCTGTAGATAAAACTTTTAAAGAATGTGTTTGAATAAATCAAAAACCACGATGATCAAACAAGATCCTGAACATTTCCTTACATGTCCTTTTCCTGGTAAAGAGAGCAAGGAAGAAGAGAAGACGAACTTGCCATTTTTGCGGAGCCGCTATCTCTGTGGGGCTGAGTGCTCTTTCTTAGGGCTTCACCTGAGATCACATCCCCAGGATCGTAGACAGCGCTCCACCGCGAGTTCGACTAGGCTAAGGCAGTTAGCTGGTATAGCACCTCTATTCCCAGGAGGAACCAGCTGCTCTCTTGTTTTTGACTCTCCACAGGCTGTTCTCTCTCTCGTGCGCGCACCCTCCCGGGAGATTTTTGTGGCACCTGCTGAGCTTAAATGGTGTATTCTACTCTTCTGCAGAACAGCAGTGGAGATTTTCATTCATCCATCTGTTTAGGAAACTGCTATCATGCCTGATTTGGTGTACAACACATCAAAAATGCTACCTACACTGCAAAGACAAATCATTTAATCTTACATAAAGTCTGAAAATGTTATTATTCTTCAATCAAGTGTTTAACATCTGCCAACTTGGGCGGGGTGGGAGGTAGGAGGAGGAGGTTTTACTTGTTTCCGATGCAAATAAACTTGTTTCATAAAATTTCTTGAATCAAGTGCCTCGATTCTGAGAAAGTGATGCTATTATTATGTATATTATTATGTCCTTACTTCACTAAGGGAAACTGCAGTGGAAGCAAGTGGAATCATTGCACCCCCAACAGAGAACCTGTCACTTGTATAAAAAGATTTTAAAGGTGCTGTATGAATTGATTGAAGTGCGTACCCTTTAGACTTAACTGGCAAAAAATATGGAATAAGCACATAATTGGATGGCTGAGTCTGCATGGTTCTCCTCATCACTTGACTTACTGATAAATTACATGACTTTTCTATGTTTTTTTTTTTTTTTTTGACAGTCCTGACTTAAATCAACCCTTGGCAATTTTGCATAGTGCACTTTTAAGACTAATTGTGAGACTTCATTTTTTAAGGACTTTTTTTGGCAGTGTGGTTTACTTCTTACGTCTTCTTCTCCCTCAAGGTCAAACCTGAAAACGACAGATCACTTTATATGGAGACAGCAACTCATTGGTATTCATGTGCATGCTATGTCCACAGTGGTGAGATTATTGTCGTGTGGCCTGCTCTGAAGTGCTGTCAATCCATCGCCTTTATCAGCTCTCACCACCTCCTCTTCCCTCTCTTTATCCCTCATTCCTGCCTTTCCCTAGTAAGAAGTGATGAGAAAAAAAGAGAGAAAGAGAGTGTGAGAGTATCACATCTGTTGGGATGACCTCCTCCAGCCTCCAGACCCAGGGAGCCGTTGCTAAAATTGGCCTCTCTTACACTGTTTCATACACACATACACACACTATCTATTTCTGGGTACCTGGTCACATATTGTGTCACACTGAGGCAAGCACTCAGTCAGCAGTGTGTCCTCACTGCTGCTCAGCACCAGGAGGTGGACACTCATTGTGACTTACTATTCCAGCTCCTGCCCTCTGAGGATCGCCTACACACAGCTTTTGACAGAAATGTCAAAGGACATTTCTTTGTTTTATATGTACAGTATCTGTGTGGTGACACAGCAGATATAAAAAGTCTGCACACTCTTTGAGATTTTCTATTTTTTGATGCCTTCAGGGCTGAAATGAAAACCCTTGAGACTGGATAGTAGCTGGCAAAATCAAGCCATGTCGGTGTGCTTGCAAATGTGTGTATGCGCACATTAATGTGGAAAAAGATGACACTACCAAAGGAACAGGGAGAGAAGAAAGGGAAATGAGCACAGGAATGGACAAAATGTGAGACACAGGAGAGTCACCAGACTCCAGAGAAAGTGCTGATGGTCCTGTTGTGATACAAATGAGCCGTTTTGTGACACTGCAGCACACAGAACAAACAACTGTAATCTAATTAGAGGGCATACTGTTTTGAGGAAGTAAGACCACCGCTGTCAAAATGTAACAGTGTTTAGTCTCAACACATGGTCGTCAATGGTGGTACAAGGTCAGAGCCAGGCCATGGTGCCCCACTAAGCTGAGGGGGGCAGAGGCTGGTTTATTATCGAGCAGAGGTGCATGAAACAGGGTGTAGTGCCCTTTGTCACAGATGGGGGGCGCTGTAGGACCTGAGAATGTAGGGAACCAATAGAAGGAGGGAGATCGGCGTGATAGGTCCCCACCGCCTGAGCTGCGCTTCAGCGGTCGCTCTCCCTCACTCACAGACACACACACACACTCACACACACTCTCACACTCATATACACAAACTTCCCCTCCCCTCCTCTTTCCCACTCTCTCTCTCTCTCACACACACACACATGCTCTCTCTTTCCCTCGCTCTCTCTCTGTCGCGCGTTCTCCCGCGCTCTCCTGTTTCATCTCCCCTCTCTCTCCATTGTGGAGTACAGAGAGAGGTGATTTCGCTCCCAGGCTGGCTGATAGTGGCTGGACTGGGGCAAACAGAGACAAACAGAGTTGGGGACCTACGGAACAGGACGGGACAGGACAGGGCAGGACGTGGGATCCCAGTGGAAGATTTCGTCCAGTGGAGATTATATGCACCTCGGTACCTGTGGAGAGAGGACACTGAAACTGCTGCCACTGGCTGCCAGGCTGCACAACTGCTGTCCGTGCAAGAGGTGCCATTTAGCGTGTCACTGTGTGTGTATGTGCACGCGTGAATGTACATCCGTTCACCTTTTCAGTATGCAGATTTATTGGCTTGGCTTCTTTTCTCATGCTAATGTGAATTGGCTGGTCGTGCCGTTCCATGTCTTTGACAGACACACAGATGCAGCCAGGTCTCAGTGCAGTCCACGTTTGCATGATGATATTGAAATGCTCCGTCAGTTAGTTCAGCTCTGATGGATTCTGTGTATGCCTTCGTGTGATAATGTGTGCGCGTGTCTGTGCGCATGCTTGTGTTGAAACCTCACATATACATGCACTTGCACACACACAAACACACACACAGAGTGAGTGACGGCGAAAGCACCAGAATGTGCTAAATAATATATCTCCCCAATATGCCAGAAAACTTGTACTCTCAAACTAGGTTATCCTTGAATTAATCTGATTATGCCATCCTCATTACACACATTTCTTACAATTTATAATCTCATCTACCCCCTGTATGTGTGATGGCATGTGTATTAGAGTATTTGTGCGTCTGGCTGTACGTGCATGGTGACATATATGCTCTCCATCATATGGTACTTGGATGTCATTATGTCATTGCCTTCAAGGGGATGCTAAATGGTATCTGGCATTTTGCCAAATCACTGTTTTAATGAGGATGTTGAAGGTTAGAGGGATGTCTCCTCAGTCTCTGTACTTCTCTCTTTCTCTCTCCTCTTCCTAACCCATATGCAGAGAAGTAACAGCAGCGTGTTTGTTAATATTGCACCATGAGGAATCCCTTAAGTAATGTCAGTGGAGCTACCTTCCCCTTGGCTGTCCCGTCCTGCCTCCATTTGAAATGTGATTATATGAGTGTATAGCAGAGTAGATGGATGAGAGTATCTGGGGAGGAGGTGGGTTTGATGCTTGTTTTAGCTCTCTCTCTCTCTCTCTCTCTCCTCCCCTGTGGGATTTGCCCTTGCCTTCCCTCTTTCTTACTTCTGCCCTCCATCTCTCTGTCATTCCCTCCATCCCCTTCTTCCCTCCATCCTGCTGAGCAGGCGAGATTTACTGGTTCAGAGTGATGGTCCATTCACAGAAGTGGGACTGAGAGTGGGAAGGAGAGACAGGGGGTGAGGACAGGAGGCGGTAGGAGGAAAAAGGATAGGAAGAGGAGGAGTGAAGTAAAAACAGCCCCCAGGGGACTCTGTGGGTGATTTATGTGTAGACATTTCTCCACACGTGTTTGGCCACCGCTCCAATTAACACCTCCACCAATCCGTGGCTGCGCTTGACAGATGCTGAATCCAGGAGAGGCCAGAGTGTGTTCATTAGTGTTTGCAGTGTTTGTTTGTAAGATTTTGTAAATGCAAATTGTTTGAGCACCATGATTTTCAGTGATTTCTGGGTCATTTGCCACTGCAGTATTTTGTGCCACCTCTGCTGGCTCTTAAAGTTTGGGGTTTTTGTAGAATTTCTTGTGCACAGAAAATAGTGTGAGTCAAGCATTTTCTTTTTCCTTTTGTGGATAACTTATGAACACGTCCAGGTGTCCCCATTTTCTGGTGGAGCACTGAATAGGTTTTCCTCAAGACATTTTTTTTCCCCTACCACAGGAGCAAAATGGTTCTCTGCTGCAGGCTTTAAGAATTTAAAGCTGTCTAGCTGGGAGTGATGGATTTGATGAAACCAGATTGATTTTGAGTGTTATTGTCCCATGTGTTTCTCCAGGGGGCGTGATAGACAAGGACCTGCGCCAGTACCTCAACCTACGCTTCCAGAAGGGCTCGGTGGACCACGAGCTGCAGCAGATCATCCGGGACAACCTCTACCTCCGCACCGTCCCCTGTGAGTTATCTTGTCCAACCCCACCAAACACCAGACCACCCAATCACCCTCCGATGCCAAGCCCTTCCCTTAGTGTAACTCAACTGGGCACCTGCCCTCCTCTTTGTTATCAAGTAATTTTAAGTAGCTTGTCTTGGGAAATGGCTGACTTTTTCAACACACCCTCCCATCTTGATCTTGAACTTGAATGTGCATATTTCAGCCGAAACAGCCGTGACATATATGTATTCATTACAATAGATTGCAATTGGTTGTCCTGCATCCCTTCCTGTCGCCGTGCCCCATTAACTTCAGTCCCAAATCTCCCTAATGATCTGGCTGTGGTTGTAATCGATTAGCTGCTGGAGTGTTGGTTTAGCTGGAATCAGGCCTGGCCAGTGTGTCTCAGGCTGAAGGGCCTTTAAAATTGAGAGCTGACTCCAGCCTTCGGTCACTAATTAGCATAACTGCACCACAACAGCGCACATCATTGAGGTATTTTTAAGCTTAATCAGTGTCAGGTGTGTTGTTTTGTTCATGACAGAATTTAGAAGTAATACCCGATTGGTAATCAGGTTCCTTATATGATGTTGCAATGCAGTATAGCCCATTATGCTGGGCTTTATGCTGGGCTTGTTAAGTCACACTGCTTATATGGGCTTACACTCAGTGATGTTTAATCCATATTGAATTCATATAATAATTCCTTTATTCCATTTGTCCCCACAGCATATGCTCATTTCTGTCAGTGAGTGGACTGTGATATTAAAGTTTGTGTATGCATGTTTGCTTATCCTGGGTAGAGTTTGTTTCAGAGAGACTGCATGTCTGTGTTAGCGCTGCATTAGCGTAGCCATGCCATTAGGCCCAGCTGTCTGCTGGCTGACTCTCCCCTGAATCCTTAATGGAGGTGTATTCTTCAAGGCCAGGAGCGGACACATTTCACTGGAACCACTTTCCCTTTTCCTTCGTCGAGCAGAAGACATGGGAGGAACAAAAAGACCTATTTGTTTGCAACAGTAGCGCAATTTTCTCTGATAACTGCACACAGAGCCTCTGTCAAAGAGGCATTGGAGATAGAGGAAGAGGTGAGCGCCAAAGACTGAGAACAAATGGCATAACAAATAGAGGGGAAGAGACATAAAAGGGAGCAGGAAGAAAGGGGAGGTGCATGATGGGACATGGGCTATGATAACCATAGCGGCAAATGGACAGCAGATAAAATTTGGCAGACAGACAGAGAGACAGAGAGAGAGAGGTTAACTGCTGCATTTAATGACGCTTCAACAGTGGGCTTCAGTGCTGTTTGCTGCTGCTGAAAGGAAGTGACTCAGGCATGACAGAGCTTGACTTTTTATAGCTGATCAGACACATGGACGGATTGGTTACCTTTAAGTGACATATGCAGTAAGTGACATCAGGTAACCTTTGGTAAGCTGACAGATGGATGGGGGGATGGATGGACAAATAAATAGATAGACAGATGTTTAGATAGACCGATTGATAGGTTATTAAGCAGATATTAGGTTAATAGGCAGATTGACAGAGAGATGAATTGACAAATAGAGGCAAGTGGAGTGGGAACCACTGTATGGACAGACGATGTGGAGGCTCAGGAACCGAGGAGAACACCAGAGTAGGGCAGGAGAAAGAAGGGGATGAAGAAAACTCTGAAATAACACAGCAGCTTGGAGAGATCTATGATAGCTGATACAGCCATGGTAGACCACGAAGAGAGAGAGCGGGAAAGAGAATTGTAAGTGATAGATCTGAGGTAGTTCATCACAGCAATTTAAACAGAACCCTTGAGTGGTGAAGAGAAGACATTAGAGGGACGCAGGCCGACAGGCAGACAGTAAGAGAGTTACTGCCACTCATACCAATAGTAATCGCAGAGCTTGGATGAAGCCACGGAGGGCAGCTAAGGCTGTGCCAGCTCTTAGACAAATTGCCTGGTTGAAATCCAAGGTCAGAGCGTTAATAGCCTGAGCCCATGTGAAATCAGGCCTATCGCCTGGTAATCCACATAGATTTGATGGGGGAGATACAAAAGGGAGAAGAATAAGTGTGTGGACAAGTCATGATGCTTAAGTGGGCTACAGTGAATGAGAATGCCTGGATAATTCAATGAAAATTGAATCTGAAAAGCACAGAGATTGAAATATACGCATTTACAATACATGTGCTTTTCACAAGAATTCGCACCCACACCCATACTTATTTATAGGCTGTGTGTGTACTTTCTTTTGAAGACTCCAAAGCTGGGCAGAGCTATATTTGAAAGCAGTTTCAAATATTTGAGCTAATTTCAGAGCATTTGACTTAGCACGTATTTAGTAAGTTACTTAGCAAGTATTTAGTGTAGACTTGTCAGACATTTATAGTAAATAACTTCAAAGTTGGGCACATCCCTTGAAAGATGAAAAAAATAAAGTGCCTCTCATGTTTTTCCCAAATAGTTAATAGATTCATCTGGTATTTTGCCTGGCACATTCTCCATCTCAGACGGACACGCGTGCAAGCACACACTTTGAAACATCACATGCACCGTCTTTGCTGTTGACTTCTGCGCAGAGCAGCTGTTGCAGGAAAATGAATGGCATGTGATTTAAAAAATGTGAAGGTCATTGGGAGTATACTTCACTTTTTCTTCAGTTGCCAGCAACTGTCTCTGTCTTTGTCTGGTTTTCACTTTTCTCTTGCCTACTTGCTCACCTTCTTACCTTTCTTCCTTACCCTCACACAGGCACACACATGCATACTTAATGTTCTCATCCATGCCTTTTCCATTCTATTCCGGGCTCCATCTCACATGTTGATCAAAGTGTGTGTGTGTGTGTGTGTGTGTGTGTGTGTGTGTGTTTGGAAGGTGGACACAGTAAAGCACTTAGTGGGCAGTGGGCCCAGTGTCTATCTTTGACTGTCTCTGAATAATAGAGCTGATGAGCAAGAGGTCAGGAGGAGGCAGAGAGGTGGGGAGATTGTTAAAGAGATTGTTGTTTGCGGAGAGCCTCTCTCAGTCTCTCACTTTCTCTCCTCTCCTGATGTGGCGTTGACATTAACTGCTGTTCATGGTGCATGTGAAAAACAGTGATGGCTAGCATTAGCCTCTCATCAAGATCTGCTTGGGGGCGTTGACTCCATTGATTCTTAATGGGCAATGTGAGCCAGGCATGTAAGCAAGGCAGCTAGCAGCCATTGGCTTGATAACAGAGGAGGGATGCTTACAAAGCAGCCCAGTTAATATCCGCTAATGGAAAGTTAAGGTTTATGAAGGGTGTGATTGGAGAGTCCCACATCTGTCTTTAAACAGAGTGTGTGTTTTAGTGGTGCAGTTCATTGCGGTGCTTGCCTGCATGAATGTATGTCTACTGTATGTGCATTGGTGGGCTGTGTGTCTACAGTCACATATGTGATTGTGTTTGCATTTAGTTTGTGGATTCAGCACGCATCTCAATATGTATTCAATGATACGATGCGTCTAGATACATTTAAAGTAGCCAACAAAACTGACTCAATTCAGCCCTGTCACGATGTGATCCAATGCCATGCAACAGTGTTAATCTCTATCTTCTGCTTCTGCTGATGCTATATAGTCTGGCAGGAGAAATAAGTTCCCATGCACCCCATGGTATTTTTTTGTAACTTGTTTTTTTTTTGTTTGTTTGTTTGTTTTTTTGTTATAGTTCTACTACTAGTTGCAAGAAGAAATCCTGATATATTTATCAAGTCCAGTAACAGGAGAGAGATAGAGGGGAAATTACAGTGGTGTTAACATCTTATTTAGAATCTCATTTGTTGGTGGTCAAACTTGTAAATCATTTAACTGTAGGTAACACTTTAAAACAGTTTATAAACCATGTTTTCAGTGAGATACTGAGATACGCTCCAGCATATAAAGAGTGTTGTGGCTTTTGACTGTGCAGGGTAAGTGGGGTGTTGAGGACCATTTTGATGGGAACTTTTTCTATGCTTGAAGCTGTAGGTGTTAGGTCTCTGGATGTGCTTCGAGATATTGGTGATATTCCCCCTTTTTTAGCTGTAGTCTGACATGTTTTATATAAATGTTTTGCAGCAAGGTTTCTCATGTTTTTTATGAAACCCCAAATTAGCCCACACTCGAAATTTATGGATGCTTGATGATATGTTGTAAATTTCTTCACTGTCAGTCAACATCTCTGAAGAAACAAGAGGAAGAGGAAAAGGCAGTGAGAGCGCTTGTTTTCTTTGAGTGAGGGGAGCTGGGGTAATGTGACCTGATGTGACCCTTCACACTCACAGAGAAAGACTGTGCAGGGGAGAGAAAGCAGACAAACACACGCAATATGAATGAAACAACAGTGGGCTAGTTGATGCCAAAAATAAATCATTTTTGCGTCATATGTGGGATGAACCGATACAACAAGTAGCACATAGATTTACATACAAGATGTAGCCACATCTTAAACACCACACCCCTAAAAACAGGATTTGTACTAATAGCAGGAACAAGTTAATGGGGAGTTAGATGCCCACAGGGACATTGTGGTAATGGCTGGGGCAACTGTGTGCAATAATGATGGTGTTTACTAATGAGCTAGAGACTGCCAATCTGTCTGTCTTTCTGTCTGTCCGTCCGGAATTATCAGTTTGATCATCCTGGAGGGTTTTGCCGCTTAGCTGGAAATACTCATCTTTCTCTCTCGTCCGCTCTCTGCCTCCTTTTACCTCCTTCATTCCTTGTCAGTTTCCCCTCAAGCACTATCTCTTTCCATCACACCCGTCCTCTATGCGTTGATATGTGCATTAGGTTACAAGGTAGAAATCTGATGAGGATGTGTGGATACAGTTAACAAGTGCAGTCGTTTTCACTCTGCTCAAATTTGAGCTCACCACCAAGTGCCTCAAATTTATTCCATAACTTTTCATCAGACCAGGTATCTTGGATGCCCCCTCACCCACCTTCCTCCGTCTTGTCACACGTCTGTATATCTGTTTAATAGCCTGATGTCTGATGGATGACAGTAATAATCAGGATAATAAAAAGAGTAACAGCTCCCCCAATGCCCCTTTGTTCATAATTTAGCATCTCTATAAGAAGCCTAATAAACCTTAGGAGGGTGACACTTTTGAGCCTCACAGTGGAGCTTAGACAGAGAGGGCCTCATTGCGCAGCTCTGAGCTGAGGCTTAGTGTAGAGATGAAAGAAAAAAGCAGACCGAGGTGGATTTGAGGTGATGTTGCATCGCGGCTCGTAGCTTCTTTTAGAAACGGTTAGAGGAACACCTGGCGTTTGTTGTGTTTATGCTCTTTTGTGTATTAATTTCTCTCTCATCATTTTCACTTTTGCTCCATTTCTCTTGATTTCTCCCTCTCTCTCTGACAAAGGTGAGGGAGATCAGATGGATGCCCCTTAGTCACCGAAAAGCCCAGTTTCTTTTTATCCCTTGGTTTGCTCTCTCCCTACCTCTCTCTACCTCTCTCTCCTCTTTCTCTTCTCACTTACTCATTGACTCATTGGAGGCAGGGTGGGGTTTCCATGGCAACTGTTTCCACTCCCCGTCTGCGTCAAAGGCTCGACTCCTCTTAAACTCTCAACCCTCTTTCCTTTTTTTCCCTCTCATCACCCCTCCCCTCTTTCCCCTTTTTCTCTCTG
Source organism: Myripristis murdjan (assembly GCF_902150065.1). Lineage (NCBI taxonomy): Eukaryota > Metazoa > Chordata > Actinopteri > Holocentriformes > Holocentridae > Myripristis > Myripristis murdjan. The sequence continues at coordinate 8,229,300 of NC_044002.1, forward strand.
TGTCCCACTCCAAGCAGGCAGAAGCATGGCAAGGCAATGTCAGACCAGTCTGGAATCACAGGGAAATGACATGTAAATGAACATCAAAACTGCTTGTCAGAAGTGGGATTCGAACCCACACCTTCATAGTAATAACTGGAAATCCCGGCGACTTGAACCGGAAAAAACATGTGCAGCCTGACTTTGTGGAAACACTGTAATTTCACGGGGCTGTGAAGTGACAATTGTGTCATTCTTCCTAGCTTTCTGTTGGGAGGCGGGCTCTTCAGAGTGTGTGTGTTGATGGAGGTGGTGGTGGTGGGGGGATACAGCTCTGAAGTTTGACTGACAGGGCAGGACACAGATGTGGATACGCTGGGTGGTGAGTGTGAGATGATGCTTGATGCTCATCGGCAGATGTGGCCTACAGAGAGATGACGGAGAAGTGTGAAATTTGCTCCTTAATTGGCCTTCATCATGCAAGGATCACCACCCCCTCATTCCTGTCCCTTTTATTTGTGTGAGTCTGTGTGCGTGTGTGTGTGTGTGTGTGCGCGTGTGTTTGCGCACACATGTGTCAGCAAGTCATCATTTAGGGTAGCATGATTTGAATCCACTGGATGCTCTGCCCACGGCCACCTTGCCGTGATGCTGTCATGTGAGCTGTCTGCGAACTCCTGAGTCGTCTTTGATATAATGATCTGAATTCAGTGGGGGAATGAAAGCGAGACAGAGAAAGAAAGCAAGAAAAAGAGAGAGTCATGTGAAACCTTGATCCTTCTCAAGGGATTTGGGCTGCATTCTGCCTCTAACCCCTGTTGAATCCAGCTCATCTGGAATTTGATAAAACACCTGCAATGCAGTGACCAACAAACTTCTAGTGATATAATATCCAAACTTTTTACAAAAAAGCATTTTTGGTGTTTTCTTCTCCTGTGGAGGTATCTCTTCACCCGTTTTAACAAAGACATTCACGTTTCAGCAATGGGACCTCTTCGCTTCTGTGATAGCATTTGTGATTTGACCAAACTGCTTTATGAAGAAAACAAAAAAGAGACAACAGAGAACGTGCATATATCCAAACAAAGATCAAGTTAAGAACAATGAGTAAATTATAAACTAATAAAAAAAACCTTTATAAAAAGCATTCACCATCAGCAATTGAAGGCAAAATTGATGTGGGGGGGCAGATTGTTCCACAAACTGGGGGCCACAACAGAAAAGGCCGGGTTACCTCTGAGCTTCTTCTGAGCCTGAAGAACGACCTGGTCTAGGTGCAATGTATGGAATTAGAAGGTCAGATCCATGGAGTGCTTTAAGAACAAGTATTAAGACGTTAAAATGAACTGAGCCAGTGAATGGAAGCAGGTATGTGGGAAATACGTTCTTGAATCAGTTAAAAGCCGAGCAGCAGCGTTCTACGTGTACTGCAGACATGAGAGGGAAGACTGGCTGACTCCCAGGTATAAGGACTTACAGAAGTCAAGGCGATGGGTGATAAATGTATGGATTATCTTTTCAAAATCTTGGAATGAAAGATCAAACTTCTGCTGAAGCTTGCAGTCAGAAAAACCTGCCTCTCACCGCACAATTTATCTGCTTGTTAAACTTAAATGTAGAATCAAATACTACACCAAGGTTTTTTGCAGTGGGTTTCATAAAAGAAGGCAGCGAGCCAAGCCTCTCCAACAGAATGCTGGCGGACTCTGAAGGGTCAAAAAGAATCACCTCTGTTTTCGATTCATTCAGCTTCAGAGTGGCAGTGATAGAAAATGACAGCTCTTTTATGCTTGAAACTGAAGACAGTATGAACAGGTGTCATTGTTCAGTGGCAGTGAGAGTGAGAAATGGACCTCGGTTTACTTAATTGTGCCCACAAGGAGTTAGCATGTCTTACTGCCACAGTGTTGTCGCCGCAGAGCCGTGGGCACAGAGGCAAAATTTAGCTCAGCCGGTCCCAGATGGGACACTTCAACCTTTACACGTCCATGTCAGACTTTGCCAGTGTCCACTGCAGCACTTGAGAAAATTATGCTCTATAAAGCTGTTATTTATTGAGCAGAATCTAACAAATATAAAGATGTGTTATTTTGTGGCTGTATTATTATGGAGATTTAACTTAACTATGAATCTTCACACCTTGGCTGCAAATTTTCACACAATCCTCTCATATTAGAAAGAAACATATGCCATGAGAACAAAAGCGCTGTGGGAGTGTACAGAGCCTGTTCTTATTTTGGCCACCTGAATCCTCCATCCCCTCTCCTGGGAACGACTGCAGTTATTGCCTGCATCCTTATTAACCACCTGTCGGGAAAAAAAAAATTCGAATAATAATTTAAATGGTGGGTGGAGAAATCCCTTTCATTAAGTGTTCCTAGAGTGGTTTTTTTGAGTTGTTTGTCGCTACAAAAAATCAAGTCCTAGCTGTGCTCCTCCAAGTTGCCTTCACACCCCTAAATGCTCGGCATCCGTTTTGCCAGGACAGAGCAGAGCAGAGCGGAGCACTGGGCTGAGAGTGTGCCGGCCTTATCTTTTGTGGAAAAGGTAAATGGAATTCCAAACCTCAAACCATCGTTTTAAAGCCAGCCTTATCTTAACAAAAGAGTTTTCCCCTTCTTTAAACAATGACAGACAGAGATTAGGTTTGAGGTCGTTCTGTCAAAAACAGCGTGCAGGTTGCCGTGCATTGTGACCAGTCAACCCACCTGTCTGAAAAGAGAAAAACTACATGTGTCTGTGTGTGTACATGTGTGTGTGTGATCTTGAAATGTGGCAAAGTTGTTGGCTGAACTGCAGAACATCTCAGTCACGCTGTATTTTCTGGTCAGCAGGAAAAACAGTCTGTGTATTGAATGAATGGATGAATGAATGAAGGACAACTTCTGCAATGGCTACCACTACACAGTGTGTGTTTATGTCTGTGTGTGTGTGTGTGTGTGTGTGTGTACTGGTTTCAGTTAGGGCTGAATGACTGATATTGTGAATATGATATGATTCATGATTTCAGTGGGAATTTTTGCATCCTAATTTTCATTTTCACTGAAAAAAAAGTAATTACAATTTGATTATTTCTAAGGTCTGTACCAAACAAAAATGTCTTCATAGATTTCTAGGCCAGGGCATCTCTGTAGCACCAAACAGTCCATTTTGAATGGCATTTTGTCACTCATTAACTTTATCAAAAGAATGCGGCTTGTCTGTATTGTTGCTTCATTGATATTTTGATTAATTGCTCCTCAGTAGTTTCAGTCCACCTGTTTGCAGGGTGGCTTCAGGCCCCACACAGTAAGACAGCTCTCCTTCCACTCCCTCCACCCTTGCCCTCCTCTTCTGTCTGGCTCAGGTGGCTCCCTGCAGAGTGAGGACAGAGAGGGGTGTTTGATTTGGTTCACAGAGCAGCTCAGGGCCACGGGGACCCGGGGCACTGCAGCATTAATATTCATGGGCAGAGCCTCCATGGCTGAGAGGGGCGTTTCGGTGGCGGACTGTGAACCAGACCCTCCCTCCTGAGTGGAGCTGCCCGCACACAAACACGCAGGTGGGGTATCTATTATTCAGCCCTGCCGGAGCCACTGATGCACATCCCCACAGATACAAATACACTCAGCAATACACCACGTTCTCCCGTCATCTGTTGCATGATGATCTACTTATTTGTGTGTTTGTGTGCTTGTGCATTTATTTGCTGTGTACACGGCTGTGTGTGTGCCTGTGTCTGTGTGTGTGTGTGTGTGTGTGACATGAAAATGAAAGCAGACAGCGTGATCAGTGTTGCTTTAAATGTGAAATATTTTTACTCCTCTCTCGTCGTCCTCCCCTCAGCATGTGTCCTCTCCCCTGGAAATTCCCCTCATAAAAGTATGGACTTCTGTCACTCCCTGCCATCTGCCTCCCCACTGATCTCAAAGTGTGCGACGAGCTTCAACCTGAAGCGGAAACGGTTTTGAATCGTAATGATTCGCACCATCTACAACAGAGAGCGGAACAATCAGCACGGCCACAGAGGAGAGAGGATGATCCCTGGGGTCTTTCTCATTAGAGAGAGTTTCACTGTCACAATTCTGTAGTCTTAGCAGCATTAGGCTTCTCCATCCCACATGTTAATTACTGGGGCTGTATGAGTAATTGGCTCTTTCTGGATGCTACCCCTAAGGGACAGGAGGGGACTGAGGAAGCGGGGAATGGGGCAAGGCAGGGAAGAGGGCAGTTTAGTGGAAAATGAGTATGAGAACTTTGTTGAAAACAGCAGAATATGTTGAATCCTCATTTTGGGACCTCACACAGGTTTTAACTTTTATTGTTTTGAGGGTGTAGTTTAATTAATCACTCTCTTTCCTGTCTGCCTTTTCATCAAGCAAAAAAGTTTTTCTTCCACCTCCCAATCATCTCTAGTCCTTTGTGAAGACAGTATTTGTTCCCTCCTCCCCTATGCTTTCCCATCGACTCTGGTCAATTGAGCATGATTAAGGCTCCAGTGGACAGGCAGACAGACAGACGTGTGGTCACCCTGGGTGACCACAGACAGTTGACCCTGAGAGAGGGAAAAATTTAGCCAAAGACTTGACTAAAACCCTGCAGCTCAGGCTGATTTTCACCATCATGTCCCCATAATATTGAAGCAATAATCTAGTCCGGGAGGGCTCGGCAATCAGAGATCCAATCTGTCTAGCCGATGCTCTCTGTGGCTTTGGGTAATAACAAGACAACCGCTCGGTCCGCTTAGCCACCGTGCTCACACAGACATATCACAGCTCTGATTCTGTTTATCCAAGCCTCTAATGAAATATTCCATCTCCGCCACATCAGTGGGACGGGGAATTGAATGTGCAGGGGCCACGACGCCGTCTGAAACTGTGACCCGCTGAATGAGGAAAAGCTATCAGAATGTCAGATTGTCTATGATGACATTGCGCGCTGCATTTGGCGCAAATAAGCCTGACACTGCCAGTATTCAATTTGGAAGGTAATGATATTACTGGCGGTAAATATGCACATATCTCCAATAGCATTACTGTGCATGACGCTCATGGTGAATTGAGTAGATTGAAACTCTTTGTACCTTATTTGATGTCAAAGCTTAGGCTTTTCATGCGTGTTGGTCTCAGTTGACACAGGTAAAATGAGAGGTTCAGGAGGACTCGTGCACATGGGAATGAAAGACTCTCTCACAAACCCTCTATCATTCATTTTTGACTAGGCACTTGGTGCATTGTAACAAATATTTCAATCGAGCGACCAGTGAAAAACCCCAAACCAGGAAAGTCACATGTTCAGGTCACAGGTCAGCTCAGTTAATGTCATTACTTTTCATGTTTTCATGTTTCATGTCTTTATTCGTCTCCTTCTTATCTATATCCTGTTTTCTGCTGCTGCAACGACCCAATTTCCCCACGGGGATCATTAAAGTTTCATTTAATCTAATCGTAAAACACGATTACAGCATAGCTCTCCCACAGGTTAAAGTAACAAAATAGGTAGAGCATGATGCTGATTAGGAAGGCGAATGGTGAATGGAGATCTGATTTTGTTAATGTGAATTCTGCACGGATAGCTGGAGGCTATTAGCTCCAGTGCCGTCTCGGTGCCATCTAAGATGTACCTGTTATATTTATGTTTGTCCTGCATTTTAATTGTATTTCCTAAATTTAGAAACTTGTTGTGGATTAAAAGAACAAGAAGAAACACTTTTTTATTATGATGGTAACTTGATAAGTTAGCATCTCATTCTAATGCACATCATAAGAACTACTACTAATGGCAAAATTAAATTTTAAAAAGTGTAAGCAAAGACTGTGGAGAGAGTTTTGGGTGAAACTGGCTGTGATAGTCACGTTAGCATGTGGAGAAATATTTTTATTATTTTAGAATCTAATATTGTTATAATGACTTTACAATATCAGATGATGATGCTCTAATTTTTCATCTACTATTTACATATTTGCATTTGCTAGTGCCACAGTGAGGTCTTTCAGAATGCGTGAAGTAATTCCAAAGCATCCAGATGTATTCGGAAACTTTTCTTTTACAAAACAAAGTTTATTCAGTGCTTCATTAGAAAAGGTTGTGAGGACACCTATATCTCCTCCATGGATTACATTACCACAGTTTTTTGGTATGGCTTTGATTTCATTTGGAATTACATATAGGAGAATGGCATCTAAAATTAGGCAAATAAGTCACATTATTGCCGTTTCTCTGATTATGAAATAACTACATTTTTTTTCTGGATTATCATTTGTATTACTGGCATAGACAGAATGCAGTCATGGATGCTGCTGTTGTCCTGGTAGCTGATGCTCTTATCTAGAGCGGCTTACAGTCAGTGAGCAGGTAGAAACTCAGTGTAAAAAATTAGTTCTCTGTCATTTCATAGTTTTGCAACACACAATGCCAGCGATGAATCAAACACTGAATACTAAACACAGAGCTGAATGGTCAATTTTCATCACTATACTGTAAATAGCAAGTTATCTCCCAACAGTGGTTTGTTTAGCGTGTTGTTTTTCTCTGCTTTACTCACTCTGTTTCACTCTGTGATGCTTCCTTGCCCCAGAATGTTTTTCCACCGTGAAATATTAGACGGGAAAAATGTTCAATTTTCATGTAATCATCCAATTCCACAAAGTGCACGCCAGCGTTTGATTTGATTCTTGCACACACAAGAAAATGTGTGGTCTTTTTTTCTTTTTCTTTTTTTTTTCTGATACTCTGCACATTCTTCTCCCAAGGAAAACTTGCTGGCCTTTTCTCATAGTCTGCTGCTACAATATCAGTTTATTGAAAAAGAAGAGATGGCAATTTAGTCCTCTTGGCTTTCCTTTACTTCCCTCCCTCCTCTTCTCTCCTCGCATCTCCTTGTTTCAATTTTGTTTGCTTTGTTTTGCAATGCGCTTCAGTGGGCAGAAAGATGCTTTGGTTGCTCAAGGTTAGATTGTTATACTGATCAACAAAGAGCAAGTCCTTGTTTTCCTTTTGTTTGACATGAGCAGCACACCTCCCAAGACAAACACACACACACACACACACAGTAGCTACACACGGCAACAGACATGCCAGCACAGATATGCGCACATACCCACACAGTTGCCGCTCCACAGCTGGGAGTTGAATGTGCTGTCCAGGCTCAGGGACAGACCCTTTTAAGTGGCTAACATGTCTGGTTCAGCTGTGAGGAGCCATGTTGCTGCTCATAAGACGGAAAGAAAGGCGAAATCCCTTGAGCAACACACACATCTGTCACTGGAGAGAGGTGTGCACGTCTTGTCTCATCACAGTTTCTTGTCACATGCTCATACACACTCAAACACACATACATAGAAATTTGCATACACAAACATGCTATGGAAAAGAGTTTGACTCCTGTCACTGGTGCAACTTCTCATCTTTGGATGTGTGGGCAGACATTTCTGAGAGTTTGCCGCAAGTGTACGTTTCAGTGGATTATTTACTCATGGCCTATTTACTGGATAATAGCATGACTTTCAGCTAGACCTATTTGTTTGCGTGTGGGTGTGTAGGCGGGCGCACTCTCGCACATGTGCATTTAAGTGCCGGCATGTGTGTGTGAACTCAGCTGAGATCTCAATGCCTAATCTACTGTGGCCTTCCTCAGACAGACCTATTTCTCCACCGAAGCAGCTCAGATAAGGCCACAGCCATATCATCTCTCACAGGGAAAGTGAGCCAATGTTTGTGTCTCACAAGCCTGGCAGTAATGTTGAGGCTTGAGTGATGGCATCTGTAGGGAGTTGATGAGAGCCAATTATGGGCCAATTATGCTGATTAATGGGATTATAGCTGGTGCCTCTCTTGATTGATACTTGCACATGTAAATAACTCCTTTCCTCCTCAAACCGGAGCAGAGAAAGCCAAGTGTGCATAAGTAAGCCTTATCTTTCCCTCCGTGCTAAACAATACATATGCTGCTAATGGAGAATAATTGCCTTGTGTATGAAACAAACACTTGTGGCTCTTTGAAACCGAGCCGCCACTTTTTTTTTTTTTGCAATGCTGGAGTTTGCCTTAAAAAGAAAATTCTTCACAAGGCTGAAATGATCAGTAAAGCCCTTCTGGCTATTTTCTACCGAGCCGTTTGACTTTACACCGCCTCATCTCGTTTCTAAAACCTTAAAGGTAGCACGATAGAAGTGGAGCTCTGTGAGAGAAACAAGGACAGCAGAGAGCGGCCCTGTCCTCACATCTTCTCTCCTCCAGCCTCTCCCTCTCCTAGGGGTTTGATCGTGAGAAATGAGCTGGCCGTCCAGTCAGCTTCACAGTGCAATACCTCAGTCATGCAGAGAGACCTCTAGTGGTGTTGCACTTCATGTTGGTTGTGTATACATGTTTGTCAAGCGAGTGTTTCAGTGGCTGTGCATGCTCGTGCAAGTGAGAGGTGTCGAATCAGTGATATGTGGCCTTTGCTTCCCCTGCCAAGCCACAGCAGTCCTGCCAACAGTCACATGCCAGTCAAACAGCATCCAGTACCACGCTGGCTCTCACTTCTCCAATATTTACGATAAAAACAATAGACACATTCCTAAAGAAGAATAATACATCAAATGATCAAACGGACAGACTGGTAAGTCCCACAAATGTGTCTGCGTGTGCCTTGCATGTATGTGTCCAGTGTTTTGTGGATTCACATGTAAAAGTAGAAAATAGGGTACCCGCAAAGGCAAAAAAAAAATCCAAATTATAAAAATATTTAAGAAGGTAGCTGCTATAAAATGTAAAACAAAAAACAACAAAACAACTATTTATTACGGCCTTCAAATAGACACCTTTTACAGCATTTGTAGGCTTTTCAGACACTAATATCAAGGCTAATACATAAATAGCATGATTTACGTGTATATTTAGCCTTTTCGAAAAACTTTGTGTATTTGAAAGCTGAGATAAATACTTGGTGTTTTTGCATTTTTCAGTCGATAACTGCAGTTGACAGAAGATGCCCACCATGCGTCCTTCAGCCTTTTCATTCTGAGTATTTGTGAAGAATGATATTGCAACACAAAACCATCTCTGAGAGCAGTCAATTACCAGATCACCTGTCATTTTCTTTTTCTTGATAAGAAAAGGAAAACATACTTGACATTTTTTGAGAATAAAATTAGAATGCAAAAAATTCTAGGTGGAACAAGAGTGCATATGTTGGTGCATGCCCTGAATAGTTCAACATGAGCCCACAGCGGTGCAGTGGCTGCCCTACCTTAGGTATTGTATACAGTGTAACAGGGAGTTTGGCTCCAGGCCACATTCATTATTGATGCCCACTCTGGGGCCTTTCACCAACAGCCAGGTCAGCCCAGGTGAGCGAGCCCCCATAACTCCCTCATTCTTAAAGGTATGCAAGTCTGTAACATCCATTATCTGTATTGTACTTTAATGACATCACAAAAAAAGTGTTGGAGATAATCTTGGCACACAAGCTATCTGTTGGTATGGCCTGCTTCTCTCGTGTGTGTGTGTGTGTGTGTGTGTGTGTGTGTGTGTGTGTGTGTGTGGGCACTGTATCCTGCTCTTCTGCTCTATCTATCCCTCTGAGAGGCATTGTACCCATAGTGTGACTCATTTGGGCGCTGGGCAGCTCAGAGCACACACTCCCTCTAATCTCCATGCTCCCCGGAGCAGAGAAAATGGCTGCACTTAGCCAATTAGAGCACTGGGACTGGATTAGGTGGACAAGCATTAGGCCTGTGGGAGGAACAACACTGATGGAGAATGCGCGCACGTGTACGAGAAGGAAAACACGCACACATGAATCCATAACAAGAACATGTGCATGCATTCTCACACGTTCAGCTGCTTCTTCTCGCAGTTGCACACACAGTAAATAATAAGCACACGTATACATACACCCACGCACACAAAAATGCTTACACACACATGCACAGCTACCTGGGAACTGTCTAAAGTGCAACCACGCAAAAACACTCCAGAGAAGGAGGAGTTGTTTGTATAGAGAAAGGCATAAGGCTAGCAGAATCAATACCTTCATGCGTCTAAAAGAGAACAAGAAGAAGATGAGAGCCTGCAGAGGACACTTTGATAAACCACCTTCGTTGTTGGTGCAGTAAACAGGTACAATGCAACCTTCATCTGCTGAAGTCAACGCTTC